>NC_089505.1:294585635-294895774 GCF_036850995.1 Saccopteryx leptura
TATTTCATGTCCATCATTCAACATAATTTGATATTTTTATTTATTTGTAATTTTTCTGAAGTTTATTGTGCATCTCTTCCAAATTTAGTCTGACATGAAGAATTTATGTCTAACTTGGTGTATGTCTTATTTCCAGGAAACTTTGTAAAATCAAAACTAATAAAACATGTTTAACAATTTATATTGTCTGCTGACATGAACACACAAATAATCTAGACAAAGTCACTGACAATTGACAGAATTATAGATGGAAAACAGAATGTTACTAATTACTGGTGCATCCACTAGAATGTAGGTGGAAGATTTTCTTTCTTTTTCAAAAAATGTAATATAATTTAGAAGTATTAAACATCATATTTGGCTTTTTTCTATATTAAACAGTTGTTTTATTTTTAAAAAATTCTTTATATTTACTGGCATGAAAACATATACAAAGTTTAATGCAAGAATATTTTTGCTGGGTTTCTTTTTGGCTTTTAGGGTAGTTTCATTTCATGATTATTACTGAATATATTTCATTGTGTAGAGGAGGGGAGTCTGAAATAATGGTCCCCCATGTGTGTCAAATCTACTAGTCACACATCTGTCATACTCCATAATATGTAGAGTCATGGGGCCCTGTAAGTTACTGTCAGATTTTGACTGTGGTTTTGTTGTTGTTTTTTTATAAAGTGAGAGGTGAGGAGGCAGAGAGACAGAATCCAATACGCACCCAGACTATAATCCACCCAGCAAGCCCCCTATGGGGTGATGCTCTGCCCATCTGAATCTGTTGCTCTGTTGTTCAGCAATTGACCTATTTTAGAGTCTGAGGTAAGGCCTCAGAGCCCAAGGCCAATTTGGTCGAATAAGTCATGGCTGGGGGGGGGGGGGAGATAAGGGGGATGGGTGGAGAAGCATGTGGTTGCTTCTCTGCTTCTCCTGTGTGCCCTGACCAGAAACCAAACCCAGGACTTCCACACACCGGGTTGATGCTGTACCACTGTACCAATAGGCCAGGACCAAATTTTTTACTGTTATTCATAAGCAAAATGTAACCTTTTTCTCTTTCTTATTGTTTTTTAATTTATTGGGGTCACATTGGTTAATAAAATTATACAGGTTTCAGGTGTACATTTCTATAATAAATAATCTGTATGTTGTATTGTATGCTCACCACCTCAAGTCACGTCTCCTTCCATCACCATTTATCCCCCCTGAACCCTCTTTTACTTTCCCTACCTCCCTTTCTTTCCTTGAAATTAGAGGAGTGACATAATATAATTTACATGATAAAATCAATACTCTGGTATCTTTCTGGAGAATATATTACAAGAGATTACAGAGAGGACGTGCAGGAGCATGAATCCTAGGCCACTGCAGAAACACAGCCGAGATGGAATGTGTCACAGACAGCCAGGCATGAGTGGAGCCTGTGAAAGAAGCTTCCTTCTGGACACATTTTAAAGGTAGATCATTTTAAGTTTCTGGAAGATTCTGGATTTGAGATGAGAGAATAAACTAAATCAAGAAAAAAATCCATGGTTTTTGTCCTGAATAACTGTAAGAATAGAATTGTCATCAACTGAGATAATAAAGGCTGTCAAAGGAACAGGTTTGGAGAGGAGATCAGGAATCCAAATTTGGGTATCTTAAGTATACAGTATGTCTATTTGCCCCCACCCCTGTCCCACCCCACCCCACCCTAAGTGGTGATGTCGAGGAGGTAGTTTAATATAGAAAGAAGTCTGTGATGTGATGGTTTCTAAGATATAGAGGGACATGAAATTCATAGGACCGGATTAGATTCACAAAGCAGAGATACAGAACCCAAGATGGCTTCGTTAGGCTCGCCAGCACCAGCCAGTTAGAGGAGAGGGTAACTCAGCAAGGTACCTGGAGGGCAGCTGGGGGTGGGGGGGGGGAGATGCAGTGGGCAAGGCTGTACCGGCAGCTGCTTGGAAACATCTCTGCAAGAATAATAAGACACTCCTTGAAAAAATAATCGGTACAAGGTTTGGAATATAATTAGAACTCAATAACACTAGCCACTGTTAGTCATAATTACCGTGCTATCATATTTTGAGATATACTTAAATTGACTGGCCTATCCAATTCACAGATCAGTGAGTAAGCCAGTTAAAAAAAACAAAACGAGTTGGCTCAGCGGTAGAGCGTCGGCCTAGCGTGCGGAGGACCCGGGTTCGATTCCCGGCCAGGGCACACAGGAGAAGCGCCCATTTGCTTCTCCACCCCTCCGCCGTGCTTTCCTCTCTGTCTCTCTCTTCCCCTCCCGCAGCCAAGGCTCCATTGGAGCAAAGATGGCCCGGGCGCTGGGGATGGCTCCTCGGCCTCTGCCCCAGGCGCTAGAGTGGCTCTGGTCGCAATATGGCGACGCCCAGGATGGGCAGAGCATCGCCCCCTGGTGGGCAGAGCGCCGCCCCATGGTGGGCGTGCCGGGTGGATCCCGGTCGGGCGCATGCGGGAGTCTGTCTGACTGTCTCTCCCTGTTTCCAGCTTCAGAAAAATGAAAAAAAAAAAAAAAAAAAAAAAAAAAAAAAAAAAAAAAAAAAAAAAAAAAAACGAGTTCACAGTTTACTCAGAGCTCATTGTGCTCCAAAACAAACAACAAACAAACAAAAAAAACCTCACTCACACATCACTTTAAATTAATGTTGATAATTATGTTTGAATTGGTTTTGTGATTCTGTTCCTATTTAATGAGTAAATATGTTTTGGACCTTTACTGATGTCACACAAAAGAAACATTACATATCTAAAAATAACAATAAAAATAGTTTGAGTTAACACCACAGATTACCTTTCCTTGGGAAGGGCTCTGTTCATCACTCTCATTGAGAGAGACTTCCTGATGCTACAGTTGGACCAGAGGACTCACTCACTGCCTTGCACACTCCCTGACCCTGACGGCTCACACTCCCACCTGCCCGCCTTTGCTTCTGTCCTTCCCTGCTGAGATCCTCAACGTCTTTCTCCTCTTCGAGCCCATCCTGAATGCTCAGCTCCCTCTTTGGTTACCTGCCTCCTGCACTTTAAATATATCCCCTTGAGGCTTCAAGGGATGTTTACTAGATTGCATTGTATTTAATTGTTTTTACACTTAATTTACTTTTAAGAACTCAAGAAGAGTGACACCTCATCCTTGTTGTGGCTTTCTTAGCATCTAGTCTCATCCTGTCAGAGCAGGTGCTCAATCCATATTTCCTAAATGAATGAGTTTATGACATAGCCCTATTTTTTTTCTTGATTTCTAAGGTGCGGTTTCAAGAAAACTTGCCAACCCCATGAAAGTTCTTCAGGGAAGAAGCTGCACCAAGTGTGTGCCTTAACAATGCACCTTAGTTCAGAAATTTTAAATTGAGGAAATGAGTTACATCTCTAGATTGATGTAATTCCGTATGTCCACCCAAAAGGAGACCTAAACAATAAAGCAGGAAGATAAAGCATTAAACAGATGAATGAAGGAACATAGGAAGAACACCAAAATAAATCTGTATGTTCTGTCTTGGAAAATGATATTGCATATAAAAATGATAGGCTTTTGTTCAGAAGTGGCTTACAATTCCAGTCCAGGCTGTTTTGTTTCTTAACAGCTCTGCAAGCATAGTAGCCTCTATGTCTGTTCCTTCTTGATGATAACTGTCCTCCCAACTAACTATCTCATCTCTCATCAATGTATTCCATTTCTGGCCCTTGAGTTGACTATGTCCTTCCTTGGTTGAATGTAGGCCGAATTAACCTTAAGGACAAAGGCGTGTGATTTCAATGATTTGCAATCACTTGTGTTATGATTACATAGAGAGCAGATGACATTATGGTGATGTTGAAATTTTCAGAGCATTAACACCCTAAGACAGTATTAATCAGTCCCAGCATTGTGGCCTCGAAGGACTTTAGTGACTACAGAGTCTCCACTGCAGACCCAGCCAACATGCTCCATCTCAAGGAGAAGGGGAAGAGGAGGGAGCAATGTACTGACTCCAGGGTTTGAAAACCTGATAACTAATCTCCAGAGGAACATGCTGAAGATCTGCCTCTCTAGAGCATCAGCAACACATCATACCATGCTACACAGGCACCTAAATTGGAGGAAACTGAAACCACATTTAGAGGGAACACTAAAATCTGCAATTAGAGATTATATTAGAAATTAATTAGAAAAATATAATTTTCTCTTTGTTTTTAAATGCTAATTCTCCATGAATACTGAATGTCATTTTGGTTTTCTTCCATTTCTCAGGGCTTGTTTTTGTTTTGTTTTTTTATTTTTAGCCTCCTTAAAAGTTATCCGGTACAGGAAAGAATAATAAAATTATTACCTCATACATCAGGAGGCTCCTGTAGATGCAACACAGAAAAATAACTTCAAATGCAGTTCTTATACTGTCTTACCAATCTAGGCACAAAATCATGAGTGCTATTTTTTTTTTATGGTATGTTTATCCAGGACTTTGTTTTATCAACAGTGAATCAGTGACCTGTAAGGGTGTCATTCTTTCTGATAAAAGTGAAAACACCATTAAACCTCTGCCACGGCACACCAGTTATCAGGTTATAATGCAACTCCTGCAAGGATGAGTACGTTGGCAGACGGCGATCATCTTACTCTGAAAAAGCAGGAGACAGAACAGGCCCACACAGCTTCCTGTAGCTACTTTAAATGTGAAAGAAGGTACTGCGAACCAGTAGGAGAGGCATATCCGCTGACATACCCGGCTCTCTGTGTGTGTGTTCATGCTCTGTTGGTCTCATTTCATGAGTAACTTGAATGTGGGTGATTATAGACAGATGGAGATGGTTTTAGTTTGTGAGCTGTTGAAAAGAATATAGCTATGTGCTTGGACTGACTGGTGGTGGGACAGTGGATAGAGCATGGACCTGGGAGGCTGAGCACCCAGGTTTGAAACCCTGAGGTCGTCGGCTTGAGTGCAGGCTCACCCAGCTTGAGCATGGGGTCACCGGCTGAGCATAGGGTCATCAACATGATCTCATGGTCGCCAGCTTGAGCTCCAAGGTTGCTGGCTTGAGCACAAAGTTGCTGGCTTAAGCAAGGGATCATTAGCTCAGCTGAAGCCCCCCAGTCAAGGCACATATAAGAAGCAATCAATGAACAACTGAAGTGCCACAACTATGAGTTGATGCTTCTCATCTCTCACCTTTCCTGTGTCTGTCTCTGTCTCTCACTAAAAAAAAAAAGGTAGCTACATGCTTGCAGATAAGTACAGACAGACAATTTTAAATGGTAAAAAAAGAAAACAAAACCAAGTTATTCTTTTATTCTTTGAACCTAAGTGAGCACACAAAAACAGTACAAACAAAATAAAACTGGTTGTGGTGAATACTCCTTATGACCAGGTCAGCAAAGAACCTTCAACTATGGACCTCAGAATTAAAGATGAAATAACTGTAACACAGGATATTTTTTCATAAGTGCTATCTAAAAGGAATACTATCTTTATCTTCATTTGTAAAACTTTTTTTTAAAGGTGTTATTTCTCTGTTCTCAATAATGTGTTTCTACCAATTGCTTTTCAATTTTCTGTTTTCATCAGGTGCTCATGCATAAGCATATGTTACCTGAAGAAAACCCACTCTGAAATAAATGTACCAATTCCTTAGACAGTTTTGGACTTGTCTACAGAATAATATTGGGGCGAAGTTACTTTTACAATTCTCAGGTGTTTTTATCCACTTTTAAAAATTAGGTCTTATTCACATACATTAAAATTAGCACTTGAATATTCAACATTATGAGGGCTGACAATTGTGCATATTTATACAATGGGATACCAGGGATTTTCATCACCCAGAATATTCCTTTGTCCTTTTCTTTTTTTAATGGAAACCGCTAAAGGACTGGATTGTACCCGCTATCCAGATTCCCAGTTGGAAGGAGGTGCTTCGTCCGTGGGTGTATCCTGCAACAACCAGGAAGACTAGGTTCTGCCCCTTCTGACCTTCACTGGCAGAAGTTGCATTTCTGTCCACATTAAATGTTAGTCTGCTCTGGATAGGGAATAACAAAGCAGGTCTTGAGGAGACCGCTGTCCTTCTGAATAAAAGAAACATTTATATATTTAATGAGCTCACTTTGGTATTAGTATATTCAAAGCAAAGATGTTAAGTTTTAGAGTCAAAGTTCATCATTGACTATGGATTAAAAAAAAGTAAACGATTATGCCCTGGCTGGTTGGCTCAGTGGTAGAGCATCGGCCTGGTGTGCAGAAGTCCCAGGTTCGATTCCCGGCCAGGGCACACAGAAGAGGCACCCATCTGCTTCTCCACCCCTCCCCCTCTCCTTCCTCTCTGTCTCTCTCTTACCCTCCCGCAGTGAGGCTCCATTGGAGCAAAGATGGCCCAGGCGCTGGGGATGGCTCCTTGGCCTCTGCCCCAGACGGTAGAGTGGCTCTGGTAGCAACAGAGCGATGCCCCGGAGGGGCAGAGCATCGCCCCCTGGTGGGCAGAGCGTTGCCCCCTGGTGGGCGTGCGGGGTGGATCCCAGTCAGGTGCACGGGGGAGTCTGTCTGACTGTCTATCCCCGTTTCCAGCTTCAGAAAAATACAAAAAAAAAAGTAAACGAGATTATCTAGAGACATAGAATAATATTGGTTTCAATTTAAACATTAATACATTGAACTCATAAAGTAGTGCCAAATTCAGGCTTTTATTATTTTTTTTCTTTAAAAATTAAGTATAACTGTACACAGAACCTGACAATTTGCAAATGTGTTAGTTCTGAGGGTTAGGACCCAATTTGAAAATCATTGTAAATTTGAGACAGCCAAGCTATGCTCATGTATATTATTACTTGTTTGTTTATTCGTTTATTTATTTAGAATGTCACTGACTTTATTTTTTAAAATTCAATTTATCCAAGCTAAAAAATGAAAACAAAAGCACTTTGCTTGTTTCTCCTCTTGTCAGTTTCCAGTCAAACCCTTCTACCTGGCCTCAGGAAACAATCTTTCTAAACTTCTAATTCCATAAATTAGATTTACTTTTCTAGGTCATCATGCAAATGGAATGTGACGTGAACTCCTTTCTGTCTAGCTTCTTATGCTTTGCATGATGTCTGGGAAATTTACCCATGTCAGTTCATGTTATCTGTGGCTCCTTTCATTTTTATTGCCAAACATTCGGTTGTATGAACATATTGCTATTTGAGTCTATCCAATTCTTTCCACCCATTATTTTGGACTATTTGTAGGTTTTATTGTAACTAGGACTTCTGTGAACATTGATGAAAGTATGTTTTTGATAAAATTCAAAATGGAAACAGAGTGAACTTCCTGAATGTGATAAAGGTCACCAATGAAAAACCTATGGTATAAGGTCATATAAAATAGTGGGACAGAGCCAAGAAAAAATATCTGATATTGCCACTTCTATTTCAACACTGAAACTACTAGCCAGTGCAATACTCTAAGAAAAAAAATAAATAAGAGGCATAAAAATTAGAAAGCAAGAAGAGTAATGGTCATTATTTGTAGACAACATCATTGTTCATAAAAAAATAACCTTATGAATGTTACAAAAACCTAGAAAACAAGTACTGAAATTTTGTAACATAGGATGTGACATCAACATACAAAAAGCAATTGTATCTCTAGTGGACAACTGGAAAATGAGATTTAGAAAAACACATTTTATAGTAGCCCCAAATCTTTTTTATTAAAACCACCTGGATGAAGTATAATTGATACAAAAAGTTGTCCATATTTAATGTACATAATTTAATGAGTTTGTAGATCAGTATAACAAATCAAGAGGGTAGGAGAAGACTTTTAGAGTTGATGTATGTGTTTATGGCAAACAATCTCTTAAAAAATATTCTGTTCTCAAATTCTAATTGTCCTTTACATCTTGTCTGGCCAAGACTTCTACACCTTCTCCTGCTAGCACACGGAATGCCATTTCTGCTCTTCCTCATCATCGGCTACAATGGCAAAGCATCTATTCTGTAGCAAACATGCTGGGAGATCTGTAAACTCAGATGATAACTAAGCATTATCCTAATTTAAAAATAATCAAAGGACTATTGAAGTATTTGATTCCCTTTAAACCTTTTTCACTGTGTATCTTTATTTTACTAGGGACTTCCTTTATAAAGTCATCTGTCAACTGCAGAGGAAACTAATTACAACAACGATTATTAAATCTACCTTGGGCACACTTTCATGGCTGTGCTTTATTGCTCAAAATCAGCAATGTGTAGGTGTATGAAAGTCATTTCTATTATCACTGGTCCTTCTACCTCCTGGCAGACTCTCCAGAAAATGGCTTCATATTTCAGACCAATAAGAACTTCAACAATCTCCTTGTACTTTGAACTCATGCCTCTTAACTGTGTTTCTCAAATTCCTTCTCCCCATCTCCTCCTGACTTACTTGTCTCCATCCTCTGAATCCCTGTACATTTTTTTTCTGCAGAGTCATTTCCCCCACCAAGCTTTTGAACTTGTCTGTTTTTCTTCCTTATCCAACAGGAGTCCTTAATTACAAAGCCAAAGGCACTCATTAAGGTGTATTCCTACATAAAAACAGTTGCTTTCCTAAGGGAATTCTGTCAATAGTTCCTACAGTAAGCACTTTCCCCCTCATGGAGGCAGGATCCTTAGCAGCACAAATGTGCAGTCAAACTCAACATCATTAACCCATTTTAGTTTCCTTTTGATAATGAGTCACATTCATGACACTCACAATTGAAGGACACCTCTAGTTTATCTTCTTCAGTTATTCTTCCTAGTATGCAAATTTGAAATATACATCAGATGGATATGTCTGGCTAGTTCAGAATATCATTAATGTTTATATTAGGCTTTAAGTATAATGAATTAGTAATCAAAGCCTATTTACTTGAAAACAATGAAAGCAAGGGGTTGACAGTTGCTCCCTTTCCACCCCAGTCTACTAGTTCAAATGTATTATCAGATTAATTAAAAGGCATTATTAACTATTTCAGGTAGGACATATCCTAAGTGCTCAGTAAATATCTGTGATCTAATTGATGACAATTCCTTTGGAAACAAAAATAGTCCCCAGAGTGCTCACCCTCTCTCTTCTCAGGATGGTTTGTCTCTAATGTTGCCATGAATCAGACCCCAAGTGCTCAAGTCAGCTCTGAATCCCAAATCCTAATAAGTGTTTCCCAATTCTCCACAGATTCAGTAATCGATTCTGGGAAGACCGACTGTATGGCCAGTGGCCACCACCGTGGTGGCCATGCAGGTTCTTGTTGAATTCAGACAGACAGTAAAAAAACAGTGGACCCAAAAATGGTGGGCCATTTTATTTATTAAAGTCTTGCACCGGCCGATGAGCAAACACACAGGGCTCCCAAAGCCACTGACACATACTCTAGTTACACAACCAGGAGAATCTTCTCAAGTTTCTCCTAAAATCAAAGGCTCCACCGGTCTTAGCGGAGTTCGCAAAGCCCCTCAGCTCTGGTTCCCCATCTGCACACCTTCTCTTTCCTGCCAATGTGGCTTATTCTTCTGCATTCTGCACTCTCTCTGCTCTCTCAGCAAACATGGCTTCTTTCTTAGCATTCTTCTTCTTCTCTTCCTTTTCAAACCTTTCTGGTGCAAAAACCTCTCCTCCTGCAAACATTAGCAAAACAGTGGCCCTTCCCAATCAGGAAGGTAATTTGCAATTTCACAGACTACATATACCGTATTTTTCACTCCATAAGACACACTTTTCTCCCCCAAAAGTGGAAAGTAAAATGCTTGTGCATCATATGCAGTGAAAAATACGGTATTTTATTAAATATTTTAACACACCATTTGGTTCAGAATATTTTTTTTCTTATTTTCTCCTTAAAACCCTAGGTGTGCCTTATGGTCAGGTGTGACTTATGGAACAAAAAATACAGTACCTGGCACTGCCCAGCAACATTCTGTAACAATAAAAATGAACAAACTAAAAAAATACAAATTTTACAAACTCATTTGCCCAACACCAACAAACAAAAAACAGCTGGAGTTTTATTAAGAGAATACTTCAGTATTATGACACACATTGTTTTTTAATGTGTAGAGACTGAAGGTAGGAGGGAGGGACTATGTAATAAGATATAGCCTGGTGAACTATAAAAGAGCAAGTATACTTCCCTGCTGCACATTTTTTTTACCTATAAGAAGAATCATTCATTGTAACAATACTGTTTGTTTCCAAAGACACCGAAAACTCTCCACTGACTGATCATCTAAAGATATAAAATAAAGTGATTTGAAAGTAACTACACTCATTGCTTCTCAAAGTGAAACTGATTCTTGGTTTTGGAACGCTGAAGGGCCAGTAGTCGCGGCCATTGCAGCCATTGACTTGCAGGTTCACATTGAATTTGGACAGATGGTAAAGAAAGAGTGGAGCCAAAAAATGGTGAACCATTCCATTTATTAAAGTCTCACACCGGCCGATGAGCAAACACAGAGGGAACACACTTCCCTCGTCACTCATTCAGAGCTCCCAAAGCCCTGACACATTCTCCGGTTCCACAACCAGGAGAATTTTCTCCGGTTTCTCCTAGAATCAAAGGCCCCACCAGTCTTCCTCAGCTCTGGCTCGCCATCTGCACAACTTCTCTCTCTCTGCATAAACTATCTTTTTTCTTCAACTCTGCATTCTCTCTGCCCTCTCTGCTCCTCTCCCTGCAAACATGACTCTTTTTTCTTCTCTCTCCTTCTGCTCTCTCTTTTCAAAACTTTTGGCGCAAAGACCTCTCCTCCAGCAAACATTAGCAAAACAATGGCCCTTCCCAAGCAGGAAGGTAATTTGCAGTTTCACAGACCACATATATCTGGCACTGCCCAACCCCCAATGCAAAATATAAGTGAGCAGACATAAAAACCATATTTTACAAACTTATTTGACCAACAAATGTCAGGTACTCTGAACTGAGGTTCTACTCATTTTAGGAACAAACTTGTGCCATTTTTGTGGTTAATCAAAAGGCTGGCCTGAAATTCCTTCTGGTTGATGCTCTGTGGTCCATGTTTGATGACAATATCTATGGTCAGAATGAGAAGAGAGTGATTTCTGCATTCAAAACAAGAGCCTTATTTTAAGCATCTGGTTGTCATGTACCATTTGTGTGGAATGATATTGGGCAACTGAGTTTGTAAACTCTGTACTTTTGGAGTTTGCTCACTTTTATTGTTAAAAATGGCCACTGCCCAGGTAAATTGCACTGCCAGGTGAAACTGCTAATTACCTTCCTACTTGGGAAGGGGCTTTGTTATGCTAATGTGTGCTGGAGGAGGGGTTTTTGTGCCAAGAAAAGTTTGTGAGGAAGAAGGAGGCCATTTTTTTTTTTTTTTTTTTTGCAGAGTGAGAGCAGGGAGGAAGAGTGCTGGAGAAAAAGAAGCCATGTTGGCAGATGGGGAACCAAAGGTGACTTAGACTGGTGGGGGCCTTTGATTCTAGAAAAAACTGGAAAAGATTGTCCTGGTTGTGGAACCAGAGAATGTGTGAGTGGGTTTTGGAACCCTCTGTGTGTCTGTATTTACTCGCCGGCCAGTTGTGAGGCTAGAATAAAGGAATGGCTCATGGTTTTTTGGCTCTGTTGTTTCTTTACCATCTGTCCGAATCTAATGTGAACCTGCACATGCCTGGCTGTGATGGCCGTGACTACTGGCACTACAAACAATAATGAGCAGCCTGGATCTTTAGAAAAAAGGCATGCTTAATGAGCAGTAATTTCGGAGATTTTAATAAAGGAATTGTTTACAAAGGGGTATGAGATTAAGAGGAATCCACAAGGGATGTGCAGAACCTTGTATGCAGCATCTGAAGGGACATGGTGAGGTGATCATAACAGAGCTGGAGAGGAAGACAGAGAGAGAAAGAAAGAGAGAGAGAGAGGGAGAGAGAGGGAGGGGGAGAGAAAAGAGAGAGGGATAGGAAGGTATAGAGTGGGGGAGAGAGAGGAGGGGGAGAGAAAGAGAAAGAGAGAGGGAAAGGAAGAGAGAGAAAGTGCTAACATGGTCCTGAGCTAACAGGATGCATGGTAACCTTATTCAGAGAACTCATTAAAATAATATACAGAGCTTTGTAAAAACTACAGAGGAACTGTTTCCATCCCTGGAAATTCTGATTCATCTTATGTAAACGGGGCAGGCATCTGTATTTTTAAGGCAAAAAGAGATGATTCTGAAGGGTAAACAGTACTGAGAGACTGCTTAGTATTTGCTTGTGCATAAAATGATTGTTGTAACAAATTGGATACTATAGTTATTTGCACATATACAGTTGATTAGATTTCCTGTTTACTTCTCTGTACCACTCCATCATGTCCCTTCTTCAGAGCACAGGTCATACTGCTATGGACAAAAAAAGAGGCCATATGCTGAACATGACAGGCTCAAGGGAAGCCTGCTGGTGGCCTTGCAAACTCAGACACCTAAAGTAACCACACAGGAGAGTCTGAAATGAAAACTTTCTAAGTAAAAGCAGCTTGCCTGACCAGGTGGTGGCGCAGTGGATAGAGCATCAGACTGGGATGCCGAGGACCCAGGTTCGAGACCCTGAGGTCACCAGCTTGAGCGCGGGCTCATCTGGTTTGAGCAAAATCCCACCAGCTTGAACCCAAGGTTGCTGGCTCCAGCAAGGGGTTACTCGGTCTGCTGAAGGCTCGCGGTCAAGGCACATATGGGAAAGCAATCAATGAACAACTAAGGTGTTGCAACGCGCAATGAAAGGCTAATGATTGATGCTTCTCATCTCTCTCCGTCCCTGTCTATCCCTCTCTCTGTCTCTGTAAAAAAATAAAAATTAAAAAATTAAAAAAAGAATACTTATTAAGTAAAAGCAGCTCTTTAGTAGTCTTGTCCTAGGGCGGTATTTTTCTCTAACGAAGGTCAATGCTTACCTTACTGTAGCCTGTCTGTTGTCTTTTGCACCTACAGAAATGTACCTGGTATCCTGCCTGTGAAATGGAAGGGTGATCTTCTCCTGCCCCCTCGGGACAGGCACACCACCAGAGCTGGACCAACAAACCGCCTCATTGTTATTGTTATCATGTTAATTAACTGTTAACCAATTTATTCCTGCCTATATAAAAGACGTTTTAGTATATACATTTTTACTTTTTATCTAATCCCAGAGATTTCTCTATTTTGCTTTCTCTGCCTTCTTAATCTTTCACCAATCAATTTCATGTACCCCCCCCCCCTCTGTCTTCCCCTTTGATGCTCATCTATAAAACAAGTGGTGAAACCACCATTTTCTGGAGCACTTTCTCAATCCGTTGAGACTTTGCTTCCTAGAAATTGTCCACAGTTTGGCTCAAATAAACTCATAAAAAAATTCTTACAGGTTTGGAAAGTTTCTTACATTGACACTGCTTTATATTTTTCAATTTTCATCTTTTTGTCTTCCTTCCATTTGGCATTATAGTCTCACCAAGAGGGACAAAATTTTCACCTCTTCAACCAGGATGCATTTATGGTATGAACATGCCCAATATAGCAGTATGGATATGGAGGTAGATTGGTTAAGGAATAATACATTACAAATAAGTGACACTCGCCTCAACCTACATAAAACTCTTGGGTGTTAATTCACATCAGCAATCCACAACATTGATGTGTATCCTGTCTTGCAAAGACTTGTGTGGTCACCTTTCCCTAAGACTTTATGCTTGAAAGAAATGAGAAGGAAGTTTTAAAATAAGAGAAAATATCTGTGATTTTTAAAAATCTCATTTTTCAACACATATTTTAGTTAGAGAGATTAAAAATTAATAAAAATGATTCCTCAGCTATGGAAAAACAAAGGAGTTTCTAGTCTGATATCCTTATGTATTACTTGTTTGGGCTGATGCCTCTTTGACAGGTTTTACATCTTCCTGTGAATCCTGAAGGGAGGGAGTCATTTTGTGAAAAATAATGCTAAAAATTTCATTGTCTTGGTTCTGAAAATCAAGATAAAATGTTAACTATCACTTTCTGGGAAGCAGTAAGCTAATTGTTTCCACTAAAATCCAACTTCCAAATACTGCTGAGAACTTTTGCCACTGGATAAAGTGATTATGGTAGGGGAGCAGAGGTCACCAGTGCTGAGGGGAGACAAAGAGTGAGCGCTTGTGGTGAGGAAGGCAAAGGGTTAGAGCAGGGGTCCCCAAACTACAGCCTGTGGGTAGCATGCGGCCCCCTGAGGCCATTTATCCGGTCCCCGCCGCACTTCCAGAAGGGGCACCTCTTTCATTGGTGGTCAGTGAGAGGAGCATAGTTCCCATTGAAATACTGGTCAGTTTGTTGATTTAAATTTACTTGTTCTTTATTTTAAATATTGTATTTGTTCCCGTTGTTTTTTTTTGTTTTTTTTTAACTTTAAAATAAGATATGTGCAGTGTGCATAGGGATTTGTTCATAGTTTTTTTTATAGTTCAGCCCTCCAATGGTCTGAGGGACAGTGAACTGGCCCCCTGTGTAAAAAGTTTGGGGACCCCTGGGTTAGAGGCTAGGCCAGGACAATGCTGTCGCCCACACTCACAATCCAGTTCATAAACATCAGACACGTAGGCACAGGTGACACAAAGAGCCAGAGGCCGTCTGTGAGGGAGCGCAACATGACTAATAGAGTCTTCAGGTAGACAACAGAACAGAAAGAGCTGAGATTGGGTCTGCAAAGTAAAGCATAAGTAAGACTTGTTCTTTACAAAGAGATTGTGAATCAGACAGAAGCCAAGAAAGTATTCTACTGATTCCAAAATATGTGTCGCAGTGTCTGTGCCCTGGTTTGAGCAGTGTGGAGGTCATCCTCATGGTCCTTTTCCATGTCATCTCTGGGAATCACTTTCAAATGCATGCCTTAGTTACCACACAAAAGTCGCATGCTACAGAATCTGTGCTGCTACAAATATGGGTTGGACGACATAGTGAATGTGACACAAGAACCTTTAGGTATCAGGACAAAAAAGACATTGGCTCAAAACCTTTAGAAATTATTAGCAAGCAAACCTTTCTGTTAATCTCAAGGGAAGAATAAAAGGAGTTGAAGGAATCTCATTTGATGAGGTTAAAAATAGAAGATGAAGACTAAAATACTCCAACATTCTTACTTTTGATTTATTTAGAAAGCAAGAGATTTTCCACCAAAGAGTTAAGGCATTGAGTATGTAAGGAAATGGCAGCTTGAAAGAGTTTTGAGTATTCCATAGGTTGTAGAATATAAAGGTATTATTCAGAAACAGTTCAGTGTTAACCTTCCCTTGATACACAGTCAATTGGACATATGGAATAGGATGCTATTCATCTCCCATTTTCATTAGCATAACCTCTGCCCTCCACATCTAGGTCAGAGGATCCCCACAACAGGCTCCTATGACCTTTACAGCATACCTCTCCTTACAGCAATTTTCCATATGGACTGTCCCATATGCTAGTACGTCACTCCCTCCCCACCGCAGTCTCAGACTGAGATGCAGAAAGCCAGTGGCTGCATCCACTTTCAACCACCATTTTATCCCCTGGCCCATATTAACAACAGCACAAACATTTGTTGAATGAATGCCTGTTATTACTATTATCTTTTTGAACTCTTAAACTGATTTATAGTTCACCTCAAATCACTCAGGCACCTTAGTGCCAAACTGAAAATCTTCTGCATTTTAATTCCTTTGACTAAACAGGAAGTACTGTCACATCATGCATTCAACCTGTATGCCAAACTATTGTGCTTTCTTGAAAGTGTTCATTCGTTAATGCAATAGACTTGGTCCAGTCCAAAGTAATGCAACAACAGCCACCTCGGTGAGTTTAAAAGCCAAACATAGGGACCATAACCCCAGAGACCTTCAATGACTTCTTTAGTCACTGGGCATATAAATATCTTCTTTATCAGAAACTTCTTTGAACACTTATTGTCTAATTTGCCAGTTCACAATTTATCACATTTTGCAATCCTCATAAAAGAAAATAAGTTATCATTCTGTCTCTTTAGTGTATGTCTATACACATTTCTCTATCCCTCTTGCCCTTCACTAAGCTCAAGTTATTTGCCCTGAAAAGTCCTATATCAGACACTTTTCTAATCTGCCTTATATATTTCTATTTTATCCATTTCTAAATGTCCCTAAGATGCAGCTATGTTTACACAAGTGATTATGTTCCATTTCCTTATTTCAAAAAAAATAATAAATGGTGAAGTACAGTGCACATCACACCACATAAAATTTAATCTAAGTGAATAAAGAAACTTCTAAAAATCAGTTTTCTCAGCAAAATCACTTGTAGGAGTATATATGCAGAGATGTCTCCTTACAATGCCATGAGACTGGGCTTGTCACCACAGGACAAGATCAAGATCAAGCCTGAGAGATTATTACATACTACAATTTCAAAGGCATATCCTAGGCAGGAGCCTCCAGAGCTTGAAATTCCACTGGAGGGACTTATTTCACACCTGTGACGTTTTCAAGAACTATGAAATATGCTTTGGAATCATGCAACTGGCTCAGAAATGTGGATTTAGCCCATTTTCTGCTTAAAACAGTAGCTTATAACTAATTAACTCACTAATCAGAAAAAGTTTTTTACTACTTTTTTTTTATTAAATTGTATTACATTTTTTTTGTTTGATTTTCACTCTAGCAGTTCCGAAGTTTTCCAAAAACTGGGGCAAATAACAGAAAGACCTTTACAGGCAGAAGCATGGAGCTCCTGAAGTGGAAAGGATGAACAGTTAAAATTTTATTTCCAGCTGAGTTAACCTTCCTACTTTGAAATAATCTTTGGCTGACTGTTTGTTTGACTATACTCCTCCACTTCTTTCCCATTTTAAGTTTTGTAGTACAGATGCTGCCTACAGTGAAGAAACTGACAGTAGATTAAATACTGCGAATGCAAAGACACCCATCCACCTTTCATGGCATCCCTACCTCATAGTCATGAGACTTGACAGTTACGCTACTCAGTGCATCAGAAACAATAACTCCCTGACTTAGAAGCCACTTTAAATAATGGGAACAAGAATTTCCTGTTAAGAAACCAAATTCCTTTTATTCTCTGAAGCAGAGATTTTTAAAATTAAGGTTATTATGCTAAGAGTAATAATGGTATTTTTGATAACATCAATACCAATAACCCAAACACTTCATATGAAAGGGACTTTTTATGCATAATATGAAGGCATCAGGTGCTAGATCAAGGTAATACATGTAAGATAAATAATAATGGCTTGATTTGAGGACGTCTAAGTGGCAGCAACACGGCACCTGCATTTGGGGGGGGGGGAGGGACACAGGTTGTGCGTAAATGATGACCATTAACAACAAAGCTTTCTGTACTAAAAAGCCACGTTTGATTATAACTAACTGCTATGTAATCATTCCTCTAACGTATAATTATGCACAATGACAAGTGAATTAGGAGCAAACTAAAAAAGAGAATTCAAAACGACTTTCAGAGTCAGAGAGGCTGGCGTCGTTCCCTCAGCCCACGGCTTGTCCGTCTTAAGAACTTCTACTCAAAGACCATTTAGGGATTTGCAGGGGAAAATGAGCAGCCTTCATGTCCAGTGGGCCTTGCAGCGGGCCGGCAGGCCCCAATGTCAGTAACATCCAACTGCCAGCAAGACGTCATGTTGCTACTTAAATCTGAAGTGTGCAATTACTTTAATTTTATACCTTTCTTGTTCAGCTCAAAAAGGCTTTCTTTTTTGGAAAAGAGGGGGAAAAAAAAAAGCCTACACGATCAATCACACCATGGCCTTTCCATTCCGCATGTTTCAAGAAAACCACCTCCTGTTTTTAATTTCGTCTCAAATTCTGTGACTACAAACGTTACAAAGTTATATTTCTTGAAAACTATGCCATTGGGAATTCAGTTTTCACCTGAAAGAAATATTTCCAAAATCACAGAGCAGGGTTTAAGAGAGCTATTAAAAAGTTCTTGTCTATATTCTATGCCAACATATGTATAGCCTCATTCAATGATTTAATTTGATAATAATTTATTGTATAAAAGTCATGATTTTAATTTTTTTCAAGTAGATTTACTGAATTTTAATACAATTGTTTTTTAAATATCTTCTTCAGATATAAAGATAAAGGAACAAACCGTTGATGAATACAACAGCATGGATGACTCTAAGAATAATACTAAAAGTGAAGGAAGCCATGCCCAGTGATTCCACTCTGCAAAAGGCCAAATATAGAGGGGGAGGTCCAAATACATGGTGATGGAAGGAGACTCACCTTTGGGAGATGAGTACATAACGCCATGTTCAGATGATGTATTATAATATCTTACACTTGAAACTTACATTATCTTATTAACCAATGTCACCCCCATAAATTTAATAAAAAATAAAAAAAAACACAAGAAAACAAAGTAGATTGGTGGTTGCTGGGGTTGCGCTGCCAAGAGGTGGGTGGGCACATGTCGATGATGGAACGGGTCTACACTAAGGCGGCACAAACCTAACTAGATGATCTGTCAAAACTAATAGAACCATATACCAAAAAAGGTGATTACTACTGTCTATAAATTATCCCTTAGTGAATATGACTTAAAATTTGTTTTCATGGATGTTCCCCCTATTAATTTCTCAAAAAGCAGCAGAAGGTAAATTGGGAAAAGGCCGTTATCGTCATTGGTTTACAGGGGTGTAAACTGATGTTCAAAAAAGTTAAATTGCTTACTTGAAGACAGCCTGCCATTACGCAGCTATCCTCCGCATTTTGGCATCATGCCAAATGCAACATCTTTCCTCTTACAGGACACTGCCTCTTTGGATACTTTTTATCATAATGCTCAATTCAATTAAAATTGTCTATTAAAATTAGTCCCCTTCTAACATTCCCTCAAGGAACTTCATATTGCGATTTTCCATTCTTACCAAACAATATTGCAAAGGAAAAATTACCAGGTACAGGTTAACTTCATAATGAATGTTATATAATGGTGCATTATGCCACTTTGGCAGCAAAAGTAGCAATGATTTAAGATTTAATTAATAGAGGATGCTGTCCAGGTCACAGAAAACAAATAGACTCTTGTGTGGTCTACCAGATGGATGACTTCTAGAGCACTATGTTTACCTCTGAGTAAATAACACTTTCAGAATAGTACAGAGAAATGAAACTGGACCCCTGATAAATGTGTATCAATATCACATTAGGGATATCTGAAAGAACAGGATGGTGTTACAGTGAGAGAATGAGAAGCTCTCTCATATATATCAAAATAAATGCTATAAGAAAGAAAATAGATGACTGTATACTGCTGAAGAAAATGAAACCAGAATCTTGTAATTATACGCTCAGTATAATACCACTTAGTCCCATACCTGACACGTAGTAGGTGCTCAATGTGTGTTTTGAATGAATGAATAAATTACAACTTGAGTTATCCGGCACAGGGACAAGTTACTTTAAGACATGCTCACCTACCCCTTCAAGAGGATTTGATGGTGAACCTCAGGAATGCCACAGAAGAGATTCCTCTATTAGACAGGCAGTTAGAAAAATATGGGAGATTTCTTCTAAGAGGCTGGTGTTATAAGGAAAAATTGGATTGGAGGATAGAAATGAGGTTGAAGCTGTTGCAGTTTTTGAGTGGGAGTAGAAAGTTAGCGAATAAAATAGAAAAAAAATCCTTTTCATGAAGGCTTCTCCACAAATAATGCTGAAATAACTAACTGCACATCCATTTTCAAAAAATAAACCCAGACACAGACCTTACGATTTTCACAAGAATTAACTCAAAATGAATCAAAGAGCTGAGGCCCTGGCCGGTTGGCTCAGCAGTGGAGCATCAGCCCGGCGTGTGAAAGTCTTGGGTTCGATTCCCAGCCAGGGCACACAGGAGAAGCGCCCATCTGCTTCTCCACCCTTCCTCCTCTCCTTCCACTCTATCTCTCTCTTTCTTTCCCACAGCCAAGGCTCCATTGGAGCAAAGTTGGCCCTGGCGCTGGGGGTGGCTCTATGGCCTCTGCTTCAGGCGCTAGAATGGCTCTGGTTGCAACAGAGCGGTGCCCCAGATGAGCAGAGCATCGCCCCCTGGTGGGCATGCTGGGTAGATCCTGGTCGGGCACATGCGGGACTCTGTGTGACTGTCTCCCTGCTTCTAACTTTGGAAAAATACAAAAAAAAAAAAAAAAAAGAGCTGAATGAAAAATGTAAAACTATTAAACTCCTAGAATATAACACAGTTGAAAAGCTAATGACCTTAGGTTTGGGGTTGACTTTCTATATACAAATACAATAGCATAAGCCATGAAAGAAAGAAAAACACAGGTTGAACTTCACTAAAATAAAATGTCTTCTCTGTGAAAGATTCTGCTCAGGGAACGGAATGAGTCACAGACAGAGAGTACATCTGCAAAATATAATATATACCTGAGAAAGAACAGGTATCCAAAATACACAAATACTCTTGTAACTCAAAAATAAGAAAACAATTTAAAAACAGGCAAAATACCTGAACAGTCATCTCACCAAAGAAGATAGACAGAATCCAAAGAGGAATATGCAAAGATGCCGCATATCACATGTGGATGGGAGACGGCAAGCGATAGCCATCAGTGAGATATTAGTACATAGCCAACAGAGCAGCTAAAACCCAAAACACAAACAGCATCCAATGCTAGAAAGGAAGTGGAATCCCAGGAACATGTATTCATTGCTGTGGGGGACAGGAAATGGTGCTGCTGCTTGCGCAAATGCATGTTTGGGGCCATAAAAATATTCCATGGGCTAGGGTAATGGTGAGCACCTGTCATCATACATGTGTCAGAACTCACAGGATGTTCAACTGAAATAGTGTACCTGAATGTAAACTGGAATTTCGGCAATGATAATGCATCAGTGTTGGTTCATCAATGTAACAAATGTACTACTAGGTGTTAGTGGAGATGAGGGTCAGGGAGAGAGATAAACACTTACATAAAACTCAAGAAATGTTTCTAAAAACATCCAAATAAAGGACAGTCCAAAGGATCTAAACTGAATTACAATAGATGTATTGAATATTAACTTTAAACATAATTCTTTTGTGCCAGGAACAAGTCTAGCATCCCTTTCTAATCTCTTTCACAACAATACATGTGGTAGATTTGTGAATTAGCAAGTTCAAAATATAGAATGGTATTTTAGATTTTATTTCAAAATTTTACTAAAATTCCTAGCTTCTGCCTGAAACCAAGATTTTGCAAGATGCTGTACTTATAGCATAGGCTCATTTATTTAAATGTTTAATATAAGTTATTCCCTTATCATCAATTATGGTGAAGATGTAAAAGAAAGTCATCATTGATTTTGTGAGTTATAAGGGCTGTCTTGAAATCTATACTACTCCTCATTAGATTCCTCTTGGAGACTCATTCTTGCAATATTCTCTTAATTTATATCAGTGGATATATTTTATTTATGACATCAAATAAAAGTTCTTAGTAGGCACATCTGTCCAAAGACTGGTCTTTTATTCAATTAGAAGATGTTATAGAAGATCCCACATTTATCTTTATTAATTTTATTGCAAATTACTGAAAACATGGCTTTCAACTTTTGAAAAAACAGAGTTTCAGGGATTATCTAAAAGCGTTGTTTTTTTTTTTAATACTTTCCCTTTCATAATGAAATTCATGGCACATTGATGCAATTTACCAACATGTAAATAATGCACATACTCTGAGATCTATTTAAAACACACTTTAAGCAAATAAAAATTGCTTCCAATCCAATCCCACCACCAGTTATATCAATTATTGATATTTTGGGGGTAATTTCTTAGAGTTTTCCTATGCCTGCATTATAATGAAGTTACATAAATTCTCTTTTCAGTAGTAACTAATGCTATTATTTTCTGATAAATTTATCTGAAAATAATTTAAACATATATGTGTAAATACATCTATGGACCCCCCCCCCCATTTTTGTACAGGTACAGATGGAATTAAAGCAGACACTCTGTTACAAACTTATTGCACTATGTTTTATTTTTTATTTATTTATTTTTTCACAGAGACAGAGAGAGAGTCAGAGAGAGGGATAGATAGGAACAGACAGATAGGAATGGAGAGAGATGAGAAGCATCAATCATCAGTTTTTTGTGGTGACATCTTAGTTGTTCATTGATTGCTTTCTCATATGTGCCTTGACCATGGGCCTTCAGCAGACTGAGTAACCCCTTGCTCAAGCCAGCAACCTTGGATCCAAGCTGGTGAGCTTTGCTCAAGCCAGATGAGCCCGCACTCAAGCTGGCGACCTCAGGGTATCGAACCTGGGTTCTCCGCATCCCAGTTCGACACTTTATCCACTGCACCACTGCCTGGTCAGGCGCACTACATTTTAAATTAACAATGTATCTTGAAGAACGTTTCACACCCATAAAGAGTTTCACATTAGTTTTCACAGCTCTATAACATTCCATTCAATGTCTGTACCACACTGTGACCAGGCAGTTCCCTACTGATGGGCATCCCACTCCTACAAGCAAAGCAGCGAAGAACCAGTGCATTCTTCATTTTGCATGTGTTTAAATAAAAATGTAAATATGTTTGCAGAAATGGCATTCCTGATTGAATGGCATCTGCATTTAAAATTGAAGGACAGGGCCAAACTGCTTCCATAAAGGTCCTACCAATTTATACTTCCACAGATACTTTGATTTATCATAATTTATTTTAAGTTTCATCTGTTATTGCACTTAAGAGCTGTCTGCAATCATTTGTTATTATTTACAAGACTCTGATGAACATTCTAGGTTGTTAATAACATTTGTGCCATCCTAAATTCCTGGTGAATGAATCCTAGAAGTGAAAATAATGAGATTCTCTAAGACTTCATTGTTTCCTTTTCACTGTGCTCTGCTATGAAATTACAATCATTTCCAGTAGTTTTTCAGACAAAATGCTGAGGACTTCTCCAGGATTTGTCTACATTTAGCATCTCAAGCTCCATATTCTACACTTTCAATACACCTGCTGCCCCTCCACGGTTCTCACACCCTGGTTTCTCTGCATGTGCTCCAGAATCTTCAGTTTTCAGTGTCTAATGTCAACTCTGTTCCACACTGTCACTAGTCCTTCTGTATCCTGGCAGGATCCACGGTCCATCATTTTAACTGTTCTCCAATCTACTTCCACTGGTGGAACTCAGCCGGTTTGCACCAGTTTGGTAGAACCAATGCCTAATTTTGTTGTTGAGTTTGGAGTACTGGTTATTAAAATGGCACTTGTAATCAGGGTTCTAAGATGGGTGCCTGGGCAGCCACCCAACATGGAAATCACAAATTTATATTTCTTATTATTTTTTCATGTTCATCTGCACAACAGCTTATTCTAAGCATCCATAGTAATGTTCATTCTGCCCATAGATGAAAAAAATTACAAGTGAGGGTGCCAATCAAGAAGCAATATAGAAATATCTTAAATAAGTTTTGTTGTTTTGTGTCACATATTATTTAATACCTTTTCAATAATATTTTAAAACTCTTTTTTTATAATTTAGTTGTGTGCACCTCTTTTATTGTTCTTATTTAAGTATTAAATGCATGAAATAATAAACTTCCTTTCAGCATATAGTTTTCTTTATACGTACTTAAAATGGTCATTAGGGAAGAGAACCGGTTGTTAAATTATTTAAATCCCACCACTGCCTCCTTCCGCCTCGGTCCTGTTTTCTGTATCTGGTGACACCTGGATTTCAGATCCAAATAACACCTGCATTTCTGAGCCTCCCAGACTAGCTCCAAGGTCTACATGGTTCAGTGGTCTGGTCTTGTCACTTTCCCCATCAGTTCTCAGTCCCATTTTACCACAGAAGTCTTCAACACTGTCATCAACACAGCACTCTCCCTTTTCTTCTCCACTCACAAGAGACAATCTCAGCAGTTTGCTAACAGAGAGAAGAGGAACCATCGAAGGTGGATTCTTCCCCTCTTCTCCAGGCTCCCCTTCCCCTTAGTCACAAACACCTTTGTCTCAGTTTCTCCACTGAAAAGGATGTGAGAAGGGCACTGGACCTTCTGCTCATCCTCCTCCGATGATTCCCCACTGCTGTTAGAGTGAACTCCTTAATGGGACCTAGCATGTCCTGAGAGCCCTTATCTTTATATTCCTTCACCTCCACTTACAGCTAACACTCCCAGCAGTTTCCTAATTGGCCGTTTGCTTCAATCTCTTCATCATCTGTTGGGAATACATTTCCCTTTCTCCCTATTCACCTAGTTACAACTCCTAATTTTTCAAGACTCAACTCATATAAAACATTTTCCAGAACACTTCTCTAGACTCTCAGTCTTGGTTAGGTGTCCCTTGTATGTGGTCTCAGGATTCTTTTTTTTTTTTTTTTTTAAATATTTTATTTATTGATTTTTTAGAGAAAGAGGAGTGAGAGAGAGAGACAGAGAGAGAGAGAAGGGGAAGGAGCAGGAAGCATCAACTCCCATATGTGCCTTGACCAGGCAAGCCCAAGGTTTTGAACCGGCGATCTCAGTGTTCCAGGTCGACGCTTTATCCCACTGCGCCACCACAGGTC
This sequence comes from Saccopteryx leptura, assembly GCF_036850995.1. NCBI lineage: Eukaryota > Metazoa > Chordata > Mammalia > Chiroptera > Emballonuridae > Saccopteryx > Saccopteryx leptura. The sequence goes on from NC_089505.1 coordinate 294,610,122, forward strand.
AGGCCCGGTCTCAGGATTCTTTACTAGACTTTTATCATATCATTTATCCCACCATATACAATCAGCTTTATGAAAAAATCTATTCCACTATAGTTTACACACAAAGTAAAAAACACTGTAAATTTGTTATAAGCAATTTAAAAATGTATAGCTTTGGGCCCTGGCCAGTTGGCTCAGCGGTAGAGCGTCGGCCTGACGTGCGGGGGACCGGGGTTCGATTCCTGGCCAGGGCACATAGGAGAGGCGCCCATTTGCTTCTCTGCCTCCCCTCCTTCCTCTCTGTCTCTCTCTTCCCCTCCCGCAGCCAAGGCTCCACTGGAGCAAAGATGGCCCGGGCGCTGGGGATGGCTCCTTGGCCTCTGCCCCAGGCGCTAGAGTGGCTCTGGTCGTGGCAGAGCGACGCCCCAGAGGGGCAGAGCATCGCCCCCTGGTGGGCAGAGCGTCGCCCCTGGTGGGCATGCTGGGTGGATCCCGGTCGGGCGCATGCGGGAGTCTGTCTGACTGTCTCTCCCCGTTTCCAGCTTCAGAAAAATACAAAAAAAAAAAAAATGTATTGCTTTGAATTGTTTTGGCTTATCTTTTAAAAATTTTTTTTTAAAGATTTTACTTTTTCATTTTAAAGAGGAGAGAGGGAGAGAGAGAAAGAGAAAGGGGGAGATGCAGGAAGCATCAACTCCCATATGAGTCTTGACCAGGCAAGCCCGGAATTCGAACCAGTGATCTCAGCATTCCAGGTTGACGCTTTATCCACTGTGCCACCACAGGTCAGGCACTTTTTTTAAAAAAATTCGTTTTAAATATCTTACTCTTACTGTTTCTCAGTTTCTTAAACCAGATGCTTTGATTTGGAAACACTATAATGATTGTTTGATCATAATAATTTTTTTCCCCCTGAGGATTCACTCTCATGGTTTATCACTTCATTTAAAAAAATACATATATATACTTCATATGGGATAGATAATTATCTACTAAAAATCATCTACTTATAAAGATAGTTTTATAAATAGTCATTTATCAACACTAATGATTTATAATTTTATATTATAAAGCCATAATAAATAAAATTTTACTGTTTTTTCAAGTTAAACACTCTTTATACTCTACAACATTCTTTTGATCATTTATAAACTTAAGGTAGCATTATAAAGAGTAGTAGCTTCCAACTTTGACCTACATTTTCTTTTTATATCAGTGTGAAACGCATTTTATGTTTCAAAGCTTTTTTCCTCAAAAGAAAGAAAAGATAATGGAGCATCTCTAAATTTGGAGAAAGCATGTAATAGTGTCATGTGAATACAAATTTGAAAATAAAAATGAGTTTGTTCAATCCAAGATTCAATATAATAAAAAATAATCATAAGAATAATTTTAGGCATGGTATAGACACTTAACAGTGTCTTTTAAAATGAGTGGTGAAAAGATTTAATTTGAGTCATACCTGGACATACAGAATTGTACTTTTGTGACTTCATAGGTCTTACCTATGGGGAAATTTCTGCAACCCTCTATACTTGACCAGGATATGAAGAGTAAGACTATATATTCATATCATCTTTGGCATGTGTAATACCATTTAAACAGCAAAAATGTCAATTATCACATGCAAGAAACTACTGGAGAAAAGTACAGTTTAAGTTGATTATTTCAGGCAAATCCAAATGTTATTCCCTGACAAATTAAACTAAATAAGTGAGGGCCCTGGCAGGTTGGCTCAGTGGTAGAATGTCAGCCCAGCATGTGGATGTCCCAGGTTTGATTCCCAGCCAGGGCACACAGGAGAAGTGCCCATCTGCTTCTCTACTCTCCCCCCTCTCCTTTCTCTCTATCTCTCTCTTCCCCTCCTGCAGCCAACGCTCCATTGGAGCAAAGTTGCCCGGGCGCTGATGATGGCTCCATAACCTCTGCCTCAGGTGCTAGAATGGATCTGGTTGCAACAGACCAACACCCCAGATGGGCAGAGCATCGCCCCCTGGTGGGCATGCCGGGTGTATCCCATTTGGGCACATGCAGGAGTCTTTCTGCCTTCTGGCTTCTCATTCCAGGAAAAAAAAAAGTAAGGTTAATGGGATATTAATTTATTTGGGTGTAAAATAATTATGTTTGAGCCAACACCTAATATCTTTTATACTATTTACAATTCAGCAGTTTAAAAAACACTTATTGAGGATCTGCTCTGTGCCAGACCCTGTGCTTGATATTGGGATTAAAAGCACAAATAACATAGACTTTGATGTCTCGTCAGCACGTAGTTCAGAAGATGGTTACCGAAATGAGCTCAACACAGCATGGCAAGTGGTAATAACACAAACCAAAAAAGTTATAGAAACACCAGGACAGGTCATCTAACATTGTCTGACTCAAGAGTCAATTTAAAAGGAAGAGTAATTCATTAGTTCAAGATGAGCACCATGGAGAGAGGCACATGCTGCTACTGGGAGAGGCTTAGAAGAGCAAAGTCTGGGTAACCACGGCATTGAAATCCAACCTTGACCCACAACATACTGTACGTATTTAACAAGGGCAGATGAAATCAGAATTACTTTCAGGCATTATTAATTGTTTCCTAAGTGCCAGACAGACAGTGAGAAAGATAAATAGATCTGGGAAGCTTCAAGGAGTTAAGTAACCTCTCAGCAACAGCACGAATGCACACATCAATCACATTTTCAACAGTCAGAATCTAAATAGAGCATTCAATCTCACCTTTTGCCTTGTTTCGTTGACACTCAAAATCTCAACATATAAGCCTTTGGTTATCATGAACTTGTTTCAGTCAATGATTTAAATGAGTCTACTGATATAGTCAAGACTCCTTTCTAGAAGATTTACTTTAAAAACATTTTTTTTCTTAAAAATTGCATAATCAGTAAATTATGAAAGAATTACAACTGTATTTTGGCATAAAACATTGTTTTTTACCGATAAAAAATAAAGGAATGGGATTCATGTTGAGATAAAAAGACATTAGGAAGAGGCAATAGCTGAGTGATTCTGTAGCTGGGGTAATGAAATAAGAGAAGGCAGAGAATATAAGAAAATGCATAAAACGCACACGAGCCACAGAGTTTTATAAATCTATAATGACCTCACAGCACAGCACAGCACAGTTACGAAGCAATTCTGTTCTTGTGAAGAACTGTTTCTAAACAAGGAAATGTTAATACGTCTCTTGTCTGGCACAGTGTAAAAATAGTTATATGTAGTTAGACCACCTCAGGACATTTGGTGAAGAGAGAAATGGCTACAAGATTAAAGTTAACTTAAGGTTTGAAAATGCTATCAATAAAACAAATATGAAATTCACTCCTGGCCATCAAGGGGCATGGGAAAATGTAAAGCTATAATCCTAGGTTTATAGCATCCAAATCTAGGGTTAGAAAACCAGCGGGAACACGACATCTTGTAATACCCCTTTATATGCTTCATGAGCCATGGCTACATCACTGAGGGGTGGGGGAGACACTTCGCCTGCTTCTATTAACTCAGAGAAAACACAAATTCGAAAGCTTGGATTCCACTCGTTCTTCAGAATGACTATTGGAAAGGCAACCAAGATTCTAGAAGTGTTATGCTATCCTTGGCTATGAAAAGGAAAAAAAAATTAAAAATTTTTCAGATAAGAATTTGCACTGTCAGTTCAAAAATAAAATAGAGATTCTTTTTAGATTAGTCCTTTTATTTTCTGATAGTTTTATAAACTCTTTGTATTGCAGAGAAATGTCTGAACACTCAAAATAACTCCTAAAACCAAGCCTCTGTGGATGGCCATTATGATAATTCACTATAATATGTACTTTGATATTTTTGTCAGAGTTAAATGCCTAAAGGATATAGAATAAAACTTCAAAACTTTTTTTTCCCTGAGTAATGTAACTGTAGTGATTCTAAGATGAATGAATGCAGATCAAATATTTCTATGATGCAAAGTTAACACAATGCAGAATGTTAAAATACGATTTGCCTTATGAATCTCAGGCAGCTGTAGTCAGGGTTTATTTTATAAATTTAAATATTCCCAGAGCCTGGCTCATAGTAGGGGCACAATAAATACATACTGAATTAATGACTTAGCTAGACATTGGTTAATATTCAGAGCATGCACTATAAGTAATAAATCACTCATTCAGCGTTGTGTTTGGAACAAGGTCATTAAACCAGTACTTCCAAAGATATCATCAGGTCACAGAATGGAACATAACAAGCTAGATGCTCAGGATCAGTGTTGTGATTATGGCACTAACGAGTTTTCTGACCTCAGGAAAGTAACAGAGCCCCTCTAAAATGTAGTACTCTCTGGCTTCCCCTTTGGCATAGCAGGGATGCCAAGTTCAGATGGATGCCGTGCTACATGGGTCAATAAACGTAAAGGGCTTAGAACAGGCCTAAGATTCGAACTTGTACCAAGAAACATTTGAGAACCTTCAGAGGTCCATCGTGCTAGGCACAGGGAGAAACCCCTCACACGGTCTCTGTCTCAAGGAGCCAAAGTGGGGCAGAGAGATGCCTATATCTTAGAGTTGTCTACATTTTGATCAGAAACAGAGAGGAGAGACATTTAACATAGATTGACAGAGGAGAGAAGGTATACCTAAGCTGAGTTGTAAGGGCTAGATAGTCATCAAAGATGAGGTTGAGGGCTGAGGATGGGGTTCTGAGCAGAGGAAGTGGCACAGCTGAACAGAAGTCCAACCTCAGATGCCATTACAGAGAGTTTCAGTAATCAGACCAGATTGACTGAGCATGCATAAACCCTCCTGTAAATTGCTTGGTGGATGTATACGTTTCTAAGACCGCTATACTATGACAGTAAGACAGATACAGAGATTTACGTGGAAACTTAACTCAGCACTCTGAAAAACAAGAGGGTGAATAACTGGACTAATTTATTAATGTTTAAGAAAAAACAAAACAAAAATAAAGCTTTTGCTATTTGGTTACTGTGGCTTCTTGTGACTGATTTCATTTTCTTTCATGTTTAGGTTAAATTTATTTTTTTGGTATTGAAATCCTCAATGGCATTATTCTTGATTAAAAAAAAAAAGTGTTCCAAATCCTATAAAATACTCTTATTTTCTCTACAGATACCAAAATCTGAACACTTTGGGGTACTCCATTGAGCAAACAGCAGTGTCTCTGGAAGATGGCTAACGCAGATATATTTTATTTGGACTTGTTTCTTCTTACTCTAATTAAAGACTTTTTCTCTCCTAGTATATTTTTTATTCCCTGTTGGGAGGAAATAATCCCATTTTTCTGGTTCAGTATTGCATGGTGAATGCCTTATCTTGCATGCCAGACTCCAGGTGTGCCTTGGCCAGTCCTGACGGTTTCAGTGAGTCACAAAGGGTTAATCTGAAGCAAGCACAGGCTGTTTGGAAGTGGCATTGGCAGGAGCAGCCAGGGCAGAACGAGAGACCCAGCCAGGGATTTACTCCCATGACAGGCCTCAGCTCAGACTGGCTCCCAAAGTCTGTGGCGAGCTTGCTTCGTTTTTGTTCCCCTTTCCAGGCTGGGCCTTTTATATCATCCTATGGATACTTATCCCAATACAATCCCCATAAAACGGCTTGTTTCAGATGACAGGCATATTTATACATTTATTTCATCTTTCTGAAGCTCCAACGTCTCCTGAAGCCTGGAGCAAACCCCGCTGGGCACAGTTGCTGGCTTTGATTCATTCATAAAACACAGATTCCCCAAGTACCTCCCACATGCCTGGCACTGGGATGGGAACAAGGATACAGTGATGAATAAGAAAGCCCTTTTCCAAAACAGCTGTGACTCCATTATGGGAGAGAATTATGGGATAAGAACGGTACCCAACACTGGCAGTTAAGAAAGAGCTGCCTGGGGGATTAGATGTGTGGACTAGTTCTTAAACTAGATGAGAAAGAACACACCCATTACCACCCAGGACCCAGCAGGGCTCCTGCTGAGTGACCTCAGGCCTAAGTCACCAGTTTGTGGTTTTCACCCCAGTTGTCACTGGGGACGTCATCCTGAACCCATTGGGCTGATGTGAGCTGTGAGGCTCTTTATCAACTAAAAGAAAACTCCCTCTTTCCATGGTCCACAGCCTTGACCCAAACCACTGGCCCCTAACCTGGCCAAGGGTTCAGTTGATGCAGGAAGCCCCTTTAGTCAGACACGGCAGTTGTGTGTATGTGCAGCTTTCTGGGGAGAGTTCAGATGCTCACAGCAGATTGTCAGAAAGGTTTGCCCCATCTCCCCAGAAAAACACAGAATTTTCAGATCTCTAACTGTGTGCCTGCCTGCAGCTGGCTACTTACACCCCCAGCCTGCATCTCTAAACATGACTCCGGTCGGGCTAGGCGGTCCGTCCACTCCGCCTGCATGTCCTGAAGTGGCTCTGCCTCCTTCCTGCTGCTACCCACCTGGCAGGACCCTCGCAGGACAGTATACACATTTTGTTGTTGTTGTTATTGTGGAAACAACAAGTTGGCACTGAAATTCTGGGAGTTTACTGAGTGTGTTTCTTGTATCTAATCTTAAGCGTAGTTTTTGGGGTTTTTTTTGTGTGTGTGTGTGTGTGACAGAGACAGAGAAAGGGACAGACAAAAAGGGAGATGAGAAGCATCAATCTTCATTGCACCTTTGTTGTTCATTTATTGCTTTCTCATATGTGCATTGACGGGGCGGGGGGGGGGGAGCGGTTACATCAGCCAGTGACCTTGGGCTTCAAGCCAGCAACCTTTGGACTCAGCCAGAGACCATGGGGTCATATCTATGATCCCACACTCAAGCCAGTGTCCCCGTGCAAAAGCTGGTGATCCCGTGCTCAAGTTGGCTACCTCAGGGTTTCAAACTTGGGTCCTCTGCCTCCTAATCCGATGCACTATCCACTGCACCAATGCCTGTTCAGGCTTAAGCGTAGTTTTATACCTGAATCATAACTTCCACCAGCCTTTAATGTTTGAGACTGAGTTAGCCTACTACACCTGAGCTTGGCCAAAATACATGTAAAGTACATAAAATGGTACAGCATTTTGCAAAAAAAAAAAAAATGAGCAGCCTATGTTTCACTTTCACTTACTGTTTGCCAATGACCTCTGTCTGCTTATGGCTGGATATTCCCAGTGTATAACCAATTCCTTCTGAAGCCAATGAAACTCGTTTGCGTTAACTTTGCAGAAGCTATCAGTCTCATGTGTTCATTTCTGAATAAGAGATGCTCATGTCATTGACACTATGCCCCTGACTGGAGACCAGGTCAGTATTCATCTCCCACAACTGCTCAAGATGAAATGAACAGTCAGTTCTTTTCTCTGCATTGCCAAGCACTCTAAGGACACTTTTCCAATCACAGCCTCTCTTGTTATATCTAAGCTCTTTGTGGGCACAGACACTGGCTTCCTCTTGATTATGACCCTTACTCCTAAAGTGCATTCTCAGTACGTAGCTGACAAACTCAGCAGGACAAACAGACTACGCTGAGACGGTGCTTCCTGACCCATCATTCCGTATCCACTCCTCCCTCACTGCGTTTCCCAGACCACAGGCTGGCAGGGACTCAATGACCAGGCTCTGGCTTAGGAAATTGTTCATAAACACCTCTGGATATTGAACATTTAAATAGCCACAAACTCCAGATGTACATGTATTTGTACATGCAAACAACACAAACACACACTCACATAGATGCATGTGAGTGTGTGTTTGTGTAAAACATTACCTACTCATAGAATATAATATCACATTTCAAGAAATTATCAGTAGAATTCTTAGCACTCAGAAGCATCAGATTCTATGACAGTCTAATTAATTCTTTAAGAGCTCTGATGAGACAGTGTGAAACACTGTACTGCATCTATTTTAAGCAGGGTACTCAATAAGATAAAGGTGGTCTCCATAAATCAAATGCATAAGATCAGGAAATGGACTAACCTTTCCCCTGAGGAAAACTGTCCAATAATCTGTATCTTAATTACAGATATGTACACAATCAGAAATGCAAAGAAGACATTTTTTCCTTTATTTTAGGTATTTTAATCTAAGGAGCTATGTGATTTTTTATATAGAAAAATAAAGGTCAAAATAAAGTAGAGCCTGACTAGGTGGTGGCGTAGTGGATAGAGCATCTGACTGGGATGCAGAGGACCCAGGTTCGAGACCCTGAGGTCGCTATCTTGAGCGCAGGCTCATCTGGTTTGAGCAAAGCTCACCAGCTCGAACCCAAGGTCGCTGGCTTGAGCAAGGGGTTACTCGGTCTGCTGTAGCCCCACGGTTAAAGCACATATAAGAAAGCAATCAATGAACAACTAAGGTGTCGCAACAAAAAACTAATGATTGATGCTTCTCATCTCTCTCTGTTCCTGTCTATCTGTCCCTATCTATCTCTTTCTCTGACTCTCTTTCTGTATCTGTAAAAAAATAAAAATAAATAAAAAAATAAAAAGTAGAGAAAAATATATAAAAAGTTCAGCACCCAAGACAATATTCCAAGAACAATGTGATGGTGAGAGCTGTGACAAGATTTCTTTGATTCTTAAAAATGTTTTCTGCTGGATGAGATTATAATGGAAACACAAGATTTATAGGACCTTTTTTCTAAAGTGTTCTATTAACAACTAAGTAATTTATCAGCCCAGTCTGTCTATATCGATAACAAATGATTTCTTTACTTCTTAACTAGTAAAGAGAGGGGAACTAAATAATTTCATAACATACACAAAAATATATTACTGGGATTTATTACATTGGCAAAACTTTAACCACATATGATTTCTTCTCTAACTTGCTCCTGATACATTTATTTGCTTTATAACAGCCGTGTTTTATTTTAGGACATAAACAAATAGTACTAAAATAAGTAGAGAGAAATGAACACCAAACACGAATACAGTTCAGGGGACTCAAGGGGCAGCCCAAAATTGTTAGAGCTCTAGTCAGCAATTCAGAAAAAAAGAACGTCAACGGCCAGCCAACTGTTATCTGGAACAAAGATGAAAAGGTCCATGTGATGTTTTGATGGTCAGACAGACTGCCTTATGGGTAAGACACATTTAAAAAAAAAAGCATCAGTAGGAAATGGAAGATTTGTGTTGCCTTGTCTGTGGGGACCATTATTAAATGGGTCAAGGAACACATATTTCAAGTACGACTGTTGGCAATAAAAGGCATAGACTCCGTCCATAATAAACACAGCCTGATGTTCACTGAAATAACACTGTCAGGGATGCCCTTTAGAATATTGATCCAGCACTAGAGAGAATCGGCCAGGAGAACAGCATAGCAACAACAAACCAGGGCATTCTGTAATTCTATCACAGTACAAGCAAAGCACCACATAGAAAGCCAAAGAGAAGGAGAAGGTAGAATAAACAGCCTTCATTTGGAGATGCTAGCTAAAAACTCTTAGTCATAAGGCAAGTGGGTTTGGTAATGTCAACTAATATATATTAAAAGCGCTCATTTTCATATATTAGGGATAGCAAAGCAAAATACTCAATAAAACTTTTGAAATTTGTTATCCTAAACATTTTGTTGCTCCTTCCCAATGGAAAATTACCCAGTCCTCATTATGTCCATCACAAAGTCACAAGTTTTCTACTGGCTACTCAGAATTCAATCCCAAATCTAAGTAAGGCATATTTTTAAATAAAATATTTTAAAATTTTTATTTGTTGATTTTTAGAGAGAGAAGAAGGGAGAGAGAGAGAGAAGGGAGAGAGAGAGAAACATCGATCTGTTCCTGTGTGTGCCCTGACTGGGGATTGGACTGGCAACCCCTGAGCACCAGGATGATATTCCAACCAACAGAACTATCCAGCCAGAGCTAAATCAAATCTTAATTCATAATGTCACTTAGCTATTTGTCAAATATGTCTATTATGTACACAAATAAAGAAAATAAACAAATGATTAAATTGAAATGGTTATTTGAATTTAATTGGTCGATTAAATCTTGGGCAGCAAGTTCTCTTTCTTTCTCCGATTAATATCTTACTACTATCTTACCACTAAGTAAAGGTTGATTGGAACGTTAAACTAAAAAAAATAAGTGTTTGTCAACGATTACAGATACGTTAAGACAGCAACCATTCTCTCACAATAAACCCAGCAAGGTTGCTGGGACACTGGACAACTTCAGTGGATTCAAGAGGGACTGTCCCTGGGACAAAATGAACCCACAGTGATTCAATTCTACTTTCTTGGATTAGAACCAATCAGAGCTACTCAAGTAGAAATAGGAGAAGACACTAGATTCTTCCTGTCATCGGACAGCTCTTGACTTGTCTGCGTGCCACGCCAACCCGGGTGGGAACGCACACAGGGCACCCAGCTGACTATTCCTAAGTGCTGAGTAGACCTATGTAGGTGGGCATAATCAGAATTCATGTCTGGAGCAGAAATGGAGAAAACAGAATTGTGGATTATCAACTGCTCTATGTCTTTCTGGACCATGAAATTTGGCAGCTGTTAAATTGAGTCACTTGATAGACTCTTTGAAAATTTTTTACCCTTTTTGCTCACAAAATTAGAAAAAAAATTACCATACTTTTCACTCCATAAGACACACCTGACCATAAGACACACCTAGCGTTTTAAGGAGGAAAATAAAAAAAAAAAAAATATTCTGAACCCAATGGTGTGTTAAAATATTTAATAAAATACCATAGTTTTTGCTCCATAAGACACACGGGCATTTTCTCCTCCACTTTTGGGGGAAAAAACTGCATCTTATGGAGCAAAAAATACAGTAAGTATAAAGAAATAGGACTTATTCAGGGGTTATTTTCCTGCAGTTTAAAGTGAAGTAAAATTTCAGAAAGTGCCTAACTTTTGCATGAAACCCATTTGTGTGTGTGGGAGGGGGGAGGCAAGAATTTTTGCTCTCGGATAGCCCTTTCAAAAAGCAATTTAAAATGGAGTCAAAGATAAAGATATTATCTGAACAGTAGGTATTGTGAAAATCGGGCTGTGAAAATTAAAATACTAGTTTGTGCCACAGCCATAAATTACTAAAGTAATTATCTAGAAGCAGCATAACTGAATCATTCAGAGGGGTAATTAGCAATCAGACATAATGAGCCCCACAACTGTGCCTTGTCATTCTGTATTTAGCTCCTGTGAGCCCGGAGGAATGGGAGTATTTCCCACCCTTCTTGGAGGGCATCGCTACCACGCGGAGAGCATAGCCCGCATTATCCCTCCCAGGGGCTTGAGGCTTCTTGGGAACACACATTCCTAACTTCCCCTGGCTAAAGCTTCCCGCTCTCTAGTCCCTTGAAAGCCATCATCTCCTTAGTCATCATCATTCCTGAATAAATATGTCAAGTGCACCAGAACCAAATTATTTTCTTTACTGTTTTTTCTGAATCCAATGTGGTCATTGACACCGTATCATTTCTAAAGTTATTTTCTGGGGTAATAGGTGAAGTTTTCATTGTATGTATATGTTAAAATACTTCTAGCATTTTTCATATGTATTTTAAATAAAAACACAAACAGTGGTGTATCTCATTCATTCATTAATTTTTTTTTTACTAGCCACCTTGCACAAATTCAGGCAGAAGCCTATCCTGGAACACTAAGATGAGTAAGACTTGGTCCCTGAGTCTAGGATCACAGTCTACTAAAGGGGGAATGGAGCAGGTACTTAAATATTTGCACTGAAATTTGGCAAAAGCAATAATGAGGTAAGAAAAACTGTGTATCAACACCCTACCCTGCAACACTCTCCTCTTAGTGCCTCCTCAAATTATGAGCAGATTCAAAAGATTAGATGAATGAATAATATTAGGAATGGAAATCAGTTAAGGGAGAAGTAGATTTTTGGGAAAAAATTTAATTCAGTCTTTTTTCTTTTTTAAATTCAGTTGAGATTTATGAAACACCCGTACTTGATGAAAATTCATTGATTCTGAATCTTAGCTTCAAAAGGCCGATGTGCTGAGAAATTCGGGTGGGAAGACATAGGGGCCAGCACTGGACCGTCCACACAGCACAGGTGGCGAAAGCGGCGAATCCCTCGCTGAGTCCCAATCTGAGCCAAAGAAGGTGCATGGGTATTTGCCATGCAGGACAGGACCCAGTTCTAAAGAAAGGGGCACAGTCATGGGGGACAGCTCTGCAGGTGGCCCTGGGAGGATCATGCACAGTTTTTCCCTGAAACTATCAGGAACCAGACACCTCGTTTGCCTTGGCTGTGGGGGTGCCCCCTGCCTCAAAGCATCAGCATCATGTTTCTTGATGTCATGACTACCCTGTACCACCAGGATATATTCTTAGCCTAATGGAAGACTGAATGAATGACTGTTACACACCAGGGCACAGTCACCCACTGCTGCTGCTCATTTTGGGCCTGACCTAGCCACCCCCTCAGATGAACCAGGACTCAGGTGACGTCTGGGGAAAGGGAAGGACTGGTCGACTGCCAGACTATGTACTTGTGCATGCTTGGAGATGTGGAGTTCAGAAGTAAAGGGAAACTCAACAGCAAGTCAGGTTATCCACACAGGTAACGCTACAAAGGAGAGAAACCCGGGTCCAGCGGAGGCTGAGCAGCGGAAGGTGTGGGGTATCCCTGAGAAGGTGCACACATGGCAGTAGGTTCCTGGAGGAACAATGGTTAACCTTGGGTGGGGCAGGTGCACAGAAGTGCTCGGACAACCCCAGTGACACAGGTAATGAAAACCAGGCACTGACTGTCAACTGGGGCAGCAGACGGAAATGCTTTCTGGAGTCCAGCAGTAAGAGAAATGGCTGATGTATGCCCATTTGTACGAGGCCAGCAGACCCGCAGTACCTGGGTAGAGGCTCACACCCTGCATCTTCAGGTTTGGACATTGTTGAGCAGGATACAGCCTGCAGTTCATGACTGGCAAAATGCTGGCCATTTGTGAATGATGAAAACCTAAAATCAATTAGTAGCAAGGTAAAATTCCCATCCTGGTTCTTATACTGGTTACCAGCTTGGTTTTGCAAGAATGCTTTAGACCAGGGGTCGGGAACCGATGGCTCATGAGCCAGATGTGGCTCGTTTGATGGCTGCATCTGGCTCACAGACAAATATTTAATAAAAAAAAAATGTTAAAAATATAGGCCTGACCTGTGGTGGTGCAGTGGATAAAGCGTCGACCTGGAAATGCTGAGGTCGCCGGTTCGAAACCCTGGGCTTGCCTGGTCAAGGCACATATGGGAGTTGATGCTTCCAGCTCCTCCCCCCTGTCTCTCTCTCCTCTCTGTCTCTCTCTCTCTCCTCTCTAAAATGAATAAATAAATAAATAAATAAAAATTAAAAAAAAAACCATTCTCATGTATTACAATCCATTCATTTCCTACCACTCATGTTCATGGTTGCGGGTGGCTGGAGCCAATCACAGCTGTCCTCTGGCACAACACCAAATTTTTATTGGATAATGAGTAACGTACATGGGTCGTTGTATGGCTCTCACGGAATTACATTTTAAAATATGTGGCGTTCATGGCTCTCTCAGCCATAAAGTTTCCCAACCCCGGCTTTAGACTTTATCAAATCATGAGAAATTTAATTGGGAGTCTAATGTAGCTTATTTACCATGAATTGGTGGAGAATGCCCTTTCTGTGGGACCCCAGCTCCCAAGCATCATGGGGTCACAGGTAACTGTGCAGCCCTGACTCCTGTGTCTGTGCTCACCCTCTGCGATAACCATAGTCCCTGCACCACCACAGACCCAGTCTCAGTAACTAATACTCCAGTGACCTATGCAAATATGTTATTTCCTACAGATACATTCCGGCAGAGGATGCATCAAAAAGCACAGGGTTAGTCCAATTATCTTATTTTATACAGGTGAGAAAAGAGACACCCCAGGAAGAGAAATGACGTGCCCAAGGCCATGCAGGTAATTCAGGAGAGAGACGTGATTAATTCCATGTCTTTATCGATTCACAGTCTGGTACTGTCATGACCTTCTAAGATGCTTTCAGGGCTGGGTCCATGAATATAACTAGTAAGTGCTTTTATTTCATTTATATTTTTTGTTGTCTTTTCACTACCCTCTCTCACATATTCATACATACACAGGCACATAGACACACAACATATAATCTTTCATTTTTAAAATGACTCATTTGTAGTCTTTCTTGGTTAGACCTGCTCACTGTGGGCATTCTCGGAGGTCGGGGTGCATGCTGCTTCCCCGGGGTCTATGGAAAAAACCCACACAAACAGTGTGTAGGTCAGCACAGGGAGAAACACGGTGCATTTGAGGAAACACAAGCACACCACCCATGCAGAAAACATACAGAATAAATTACTGCAGAGTGCAGAGAGCCAGTCAGTCAAAATATTACCAGGACTCAGTTAATTTCCCCAAAGGGCTGTTTTCAGCCACATATAAGAGCACATATAAACACAGAAGGCAGGAAGCCAAATTTGTTTTTTTTTCCTATGTCCTTGGTATTTTCAACACAATTTAAAAATTCAATATTTATAAATATTTTAAACATTTTTAAACAGAAGTTAGAATCAAATATTAGTATATTTTAAAAAAACTGGAAGAATTAATGATCAGAGAAAAGAGGAATGTTAAATGATTAAATAATTTTATATGTAATGTTATTTAAAACCATTCGAAGGGCACAGATAGATGATTTTGTTCAGCATCAAAAAAATTTTAAATCATTGATTTTGACACAAGAGGGAGCCCATGTTTTTCAGTTAATTCAAATACAACTGTGAATAAATGAAATCAAGATAATTTGACCCTGACTATATATGAAACTGTGAGTTTTATAGCATGATTTATTACTGATAAGAAAATATAAGTTAGTATTTAATATCAGCAGCCACCTCCCTTCTATTTTAGTTTATCTGTTTAGAGAGGAGAAAAAGTATTTTTAAATGATTTCTTTCCCAAACAAAACTAGAACTATGATACTAGAACTATGAAGAAGCAAACAAAACATGTAATACAGTCAAATATATTATTCTACTAATGTTCAGGGGCATTAATGGTGATGAAAGGAGATTTGACTCGGGGGTGGTGAACACACAACACAATATACAGAGATAATGTATTATAGAATTGTACACTTCAAACCTATATAATTTTATTAACCAAAGTCATCCAATAAGTTCAATTAAAAATAAGAGTATAGACTTATTTATGTTCTGGTTCATAATTATATACTAAATATCGTTCTAAGTTATCTTAAATTTTTCTGGAACAGCTGCTGATTGGATAGCAAACAAAGGAAAACTACTGATTATAAAGTCCTGTAACTTCCTGTAAAAGTATTCACCTCCTCTAACAAGTTCCCCCCACTGTAATGGAAGGACGGTTAGCTGCCTTTCCACAGAGCTGCGAGAACTGATGAGGTAAAGACATTTAGAAATGGCATCTGGTCATTGTTAATAAAAGGTGATTTCCTTCTTCCCTTTGAGTAAACATTACAGAATCCATTTAACATTTTATTACCATTTAGATTTAGCTATGGCATCACAATGATGTGTGTGTGTGTGTGTGTGTGTGTAATATAGGCTTTTTCATACTAGTACACAAGTGAGCATGACAAGAAAATTTAAATTTTAGAAGAATTTAAAAGTGAAACCGCATGAGAGAGTAACAAACGTCTCAAATGCATTCTCATCCATTTTCCTGCTTTTCTTTCTTTTTTGCCTTTTTTTGCTGCTGCCTATATCCAATTATTCCAGAATATTCCCGTATGCTTGCAATAGCTCATGTTTAAAAGGCATGTCTTTTCCTCTTGTACTTTTACTTAAAGCTTGTGAGGTCAGTTCGTTTTTAAATGGTGGTCAGAGAAACACATATATCTAGCTAATGAGACCGACCTGGAGGTATACCTGAACCCACAGGAGGATTCCCAAAGCCATTTGAAAATTGCTAACTCCGCCTGAGTGTAACAAGAACCCACAGAAATGGCTGTGAGACAATTATGAGGACAACAGTTTCAGGACCTCTGTCACAACCAAAAAGTCCATTCACCCTGAAAACGGCCCCAATGCTTATTATGAAATAGGAATTGCAATGGGCAGTGAGCTGAGCTGAATCAGAAGACATTAGGAAAAAAGAGAAAACCCTTAATTTTTGTGTTCAGCCTTTTTATTAATGTTTTTATACTTGAATAAATCATACTATGCAAAAATTGGCCAATTTACGATGGTAAGGGCTAAGGTTTTATTCTTTGTTCTTTTCTCAGTTCCTCTGTCCATGCAGCTCAGTCTTGTGCCTGCTCCACAGAGTGGACACATCACTGCCTATGTTTAAGGGCTCAAACCAAAAAAGAATAAGTGTTACTATAGCTTGCTCAAAAATT
Source organism: Saccopteryx leptura (assembly GCF_036850995.1). Taxonomy (NCBI): domain Eukaryota; kingdom Metazoa; phylum Chordata; class Mammalia; order Chiroptera; family Emballonuridae; genus Saccopteryx; species Saccopteryx leptura. Next base: position 294,626,410 of record NC_089505.1, read on the forward strand.
AAATTTAATTTTGAGTCTCCAAATCTGATCTTTTAAAGTTTTTTTTGGCCATATTATCATCATCACTGCAACTAAATTGTATTTCTTTCCTTCTTTTTTATTATTATTAAAGGGAGGCAGGGAGGCAAGGAGGCAGAATGACAGAGTCATACATGCACCCTCACAGGGATCCACCCAGCAAGCTCCCTACAGGACAATACTCAGCCCATGTGGGGCCACTGCTCTGTTGTTCAGCAACCGAGATTTTCAGTGCTAAGGTGAGGCCATGGAACCATCCTCAGTGCCCAGGGCCAAACTGCTCAAACCATTTGGGCCATGGCTGTGGAAGGAGAGAGAGAGAGAGATAAAGTGGGAGGAGAAAGGGTGGAGAAACAGATGGTCGCTTCTCCTGTGTGCCCTGACCAGGAATTGAACCTGAGACTTGAGACTTCCACATGCTGGGGTAACACTCTATTCCTTTCCTGAGCCAACCAGCCAGGGCCATAATTTTATAATCTGTGTTTTGACCAATAAACTAAATTCCTCCATTCAGTTCCTGGTCTGGACTGAGACCTTGCTCTTAAATACTCTGAGGTATCTTTCAGGTTCCGCCTCCGTAATTCTAATAAGTTATGAGCAACTTGAAGATGAACCTATTCTTTAAAAAACAGTGAACCCTCAGATATCTCACAGTGCCTTATAAAACGTATAGAAAATGAAATTGAATTGAACTAAGTTCCACCCCTGCATGTCGGAAGTAAAGCAATACATGTGAAAGTATAAGAAAATTTACAGATACGTACTTTAATATACTTGAGGAAAATATATATTTTTTTCCTTATTGAAAAAAATCTTACTACAAACTATTAAAATTACAAAACACATAAGCAGACAAAATCCTGACAATACTAAGTAATGGTCAAAATGAGGAGCAATTGAAACCACCATTTATTTCTTGTGAGAATGCAAAACTGCAAAGCTACTTCGCAAAAAATTATTTTCTTATACTGTTAAACTCTTGCCATGCTACCCAGTAATCCTACTCTTAGAGATTTAAAAAATTAAATGAAAAATAATATTCACTTAAAGACGGGCACATGGATATTTAGTAGTGGTTTTGTTCATCATCACCCCAAGCTAGGAAGAAGTCCACTATCCCTTCTTTGGGAACACAGACAAACATTGCACATTCATATGGAGGAATGCTACGCAATAGTAATGATGTGAGAAAAAAAAAATAGGTGAGTCTCAAGTGCTCAGTGAAAGAAACAGGACTCTATAAAGAAGAAGCAGGGTATATCATGTTTATAAAGCATTCCATCAAAAGTAAAAGTATAGGGGCAGTGGTGGGATTCAGCTGGTTTGCACCAGTATGGCAGAACCAATACCTAATTTTGTTGCTGAGTTCAGTATACTGATTGTTAAAATGGCACTTGTAATCAGGGTTCTCTCTAAGGTGGGTACCTGGGCAGCTGCACAATGTGAAAAACACAAATTTATATTTCTTACTCTTTTTTAACATTCATCTGCGCAACAGCATATTCTAAGTGCCCATAGTAATGTTCACTATGTCCATAGGTGAAAATAATAGCAACTGAAGATGCCAATCAAGAAGCAATATGGAAATATCTTAAATACCATATTTTCACTATGTATGAGACTCACCGTATTTTGAAAAATTTGGGGTCTAAAAACTAGGTGCGCCTTATACAGTGGTTGTAGTTTGCTTTTTTTTTACTTTCATTTCCCACTTTATCACACAGATGAGGAGTTCTATGAATTTTGTGATGAATAAAACAAGTTCAAGGGGAACCAGAAGATGGTGACGAAATAGGCGGATGTTACAACTCCCACCTTCCAGAACCAAAGTGGATTACAACTTAACTTGGGAACAATAATCTTGAAAAACCAACTTTTGACTAAACTAACAGGAATCTATAACGAAGGATCACTGAAGAAACCACACTGAGACTGGTAGAAAGGACAGAGATGAGGAAAGGGCTGCCCTGTTCCCAAGAGTGAGCGGTGGCCCAGAGGGTCTCTCACGGTGGAGTGGGTTGCCTGGAGAGTGGGTCCTCATTCCCAGGACCAGAGCCCCAGCCTAGAGCTCCAGAGACTAGAAGAGAAATACAGACAGTATTTAGCTGAAAGAAGAGCCAGGTTACTGTTTGTGAGAGGGAGACAGAACTCTCAGACCCAGGCTCCGTCTTAAGGGGACCATGCAGAAAACCTCGTTCACAGTCACTTACTTGGGGCTCTGGGAGAGGGGAGTCCTGAGAGGACTGGAGTTGCGAGAGGAGAGTGTAATCTCAGAGGCACAGGAAGAGACTGAGGGAGGCAGCCACCCTAACCCCTGTGCTTAGTAACTTCCCAAATCTAAAGTGGCCATATTTCCTGGGAGAAGCAACACCAGCAAAGGGAAGCAATTACCTCGCCCACCAGGGGCTCTCCTACTCCAGTCAGAGCAAAAAGTCACTTAGAAGCAGGAAGTGCATCAGAGACACAGGTTTTGAGTGCTGAGGTCTGGGCTATACCTCTTACCCATGCTGCTGAATACCCTCTGAAGGACGGGCGGGACTAGCTGCGGTGGAGGGGGTGGAATCCAGTGAGAAGGCTGACATGGAGTCCCATGGAGCCATATGAGCAAAGGCCCGTGAGCCCGTGCACCCGCTGGTGCCAGTGCCAGAGAGCCCAAGGAGGCGGCAGTGGCAGTGAGTCGGCAGAAAGACCACACCTCAGAAATACAGAGGCCACACCCATGGGCCAAGAGTAGGTAAAAGCAAGCCTAGGAGTGCAGCTGATATTTACAATGACACCTGGGCACAGCAGAGGCAGCCACAAATTCTGGACTGCCTGTAACTCCAAGAAGGATGCTAAGTGCCAGTCATAAGCAATACCACCACTGGTCTGTGCCAATTCTAGGCAGGAAGGTCCAGGACTGGCACATCCAGTGGCCAATATGGAGAGCATCAGCTCAGGACCTAACAACCATAGTTAGAGTAGTATCTTAAGGAAGGACTACTCACACTTGACCCAGCTAAGGCATAGAAAGATGCTAATACAAATAGCAAAAAAAGCAGTAGCAGCAAACAAATAGCCCACAGCATACTACAAACAATTTGTGAGGCCAACCCAAGAAGATCTAGAAACAACACAACTGAAAGCTGGAGGCAGACAACACCAACCCTATACTCAGCTGGCTACACAAACACAACATCCAAAGGAGCAGTCTATACACAGACAAAATAGGAAGACAGAAATGCAATTCAAATGAATCAATAACAGAAATCCACAGAAAAAGAACTCAATGAGATGGAAATAACCAAGATACCAGATGCAGAGTTTTTTTTTATTTATTTTTATTTTTATTTTTGTATTTTTCTGAAGCTGGAAACGGGGAGGCAGTCAGACAGACTCCTGCATGCACCCGACTGGGACCCACCAAGCATGCCCACCAGGGGCGATGCTCTGCCCATCCGGGGCATCACTCTGTTGCAACCAGAGCCACTCTAGCACCTGAGACAGAGGCCATGGAGCCATCCCCAGCACCTGGGCCATCTTTACTCCAGTGGAGCCTTGGCTGTGGGAGGGGAAGAGAGAGACAGAGGGGAAGGAGAGGGGGAGGGGTGGAAGCAGATGGACTCTTCTCCTGTGTGCCCTGGCCGGGAATCGAACCCGGGACTTCCACACACCAGGCCAACACTCTACCACTGAGCCAAACCGGCCAGGGCCAGATGCAGAATTTAAAATAATGATTGTTAGGATGCTCAAGGATCCTAGCACAACAATGGACAGACAAAATAAGCACCTACATGAAGAGATAGCAAGCATCAAAAAGGACATTGAAATCATAAAAAAGAATCAGACAGACATGACAAATACAGTATCAGAAATGAAGACTTCAGGCTAGATGAAGCAGAGGATCAATCTGATTTAGATGACAAGATAAATAAAAGCATGGAAGCAGAACAAAAGAAAGAAAAGAGGATCAAAAAGTCTGAGGAAATTCTAAGAGAGCTTTGTGACAACATGAAGAGAAACAACATCCACATCATAGGAGTTCCTGAAGGAGATGAGAAAGAACAAGGGATAGAGAACATGATTAAAGAAATCATAGCTGAAAATGTCCCTAAATTGATGAAGTAAAAAATCACAGAAATTCAAGAAGCACAGAGAGTCCCATTGAAGAGGAACCCAAAGAGACCTACAGCAAGACACATCATAATTAAAATACCAAAGTTAAGAGATAAAGAAAGAATACTAAAAGCTGCAACAGAAAAGCAGTCAATCACTTAAAATGGAGCCCCCATAAAGATGACATCCAACTTTTCAACAGAAACACTTAAGGCCAGAAGGGAATTGCAAGAAATATTGAAAGTTATGCAAAACAAGAGCCTACAACCAAGACTTCTTTATCCAGCAAGGCTATTGTTTATAGTTGAAGGAGAAATAAAAAGCTTCCCAGACCAAAAAATAAAAATAAAAACCCACAAGGAATTCATTAAAACCAAACAATGCAGCAAGAAATGTTAAGGGTCTGTTGTAAACAGAACAAATGGGAAAAAAGAAAAAAATATCTAGAAAAAGAGAAATGTAGATTTAAAGAATAAAATGTCAATAAATAACTGCATATCAATAATAACCTTAAATGTAAATGGAATAAATGCTCCAATCAAAAGACATAGGGTAGGTGTGTGGATAAAAAAACAGTACCCATACATATGCTGTCTACAAGAGACCCACCTCAAAACAAATGATACACATAGACTGAAAGTGAAGGGATGGAAAAAATATTTCATGCAAATGAAATGAAAAAAAAGCTGAGATAGCAAACTTATATCTGACAATATAGACTTTAAAACAAAGGCTATAGTAAGGGATAAAGAAGGATTACTACATAATGATAAAGGGAGGAATCCAACAGGAAGATATAACTATTATTAATATCTATTGCCTAATATAGGAGCACCTAAATATATAAAGTGCATTTTGATGGACATAAAGGGCGAGATCAACAGCAATACTAAAATAGTAGGAGATTTTAATACCCCAATATCATCACTGGATAGATAAACAAGAAAGAAAATTAACAAAGAAATAGCAGCCTTTAAGGACACACTAGATCAACTGGACTTCATAGATATCTTCAGAACCTTTCACCCTAAAGCAGCAGAATATACAGTCTTTTCAAGTGTGCAAAGTACATTCTCTATAATAGACTACATGTTAGGACAAAAAAAACGAGTCTCAATAAATTTAAGAAGATTGAAATCATATCAAGCATTTTCTCTGATCACAATGGCATGAAACTAGAAATCAACTACAATAGAAAAACAGAAAAGCACCTGAAGACTAAATAGCATGATATTAAATTAGAAATGGATTAACAATGAGATCAAGGAAAAAATCAAAAATTTCCTTGAAACAAATGAAAATGAACATACAATAACTCAAAATTCATGGGACACAGCAAAAGCAGTCCTGAGAGGAAAGTTCATAGCATTACAGGCATACCTTGAGCAGCTAGAAAAAGCTGAGATAAACAACTGAACTCTGCATCTAAAAGAAGTAGAAAAAGAATAGCAAGTAAAGCCCAGAAAAAGTAGAAGAAAGGAAATAATAAAGATCAGAGCAAAAATAAATGACATAGAGGATAAAAAAATAATACAGAGGATCAACAAAACCAAGAGCTGGTTCTTTGAAAAGGTAAACAAGATTGATGAACCTTTAACCAGACTCACCAAGGAAAAAAGAGAGAGGGCTCAAATAAATAAAATTAGAAATAAGAGTGAAGAAGTAACAACTGAAACAGCAGAAATACAAAGGTTTGTAAGAAAATACTATGAAGAACTGTATGCCAAAAAATTATACAGCCTAAGTGAAATGAAAAAAATTCCTTGAAACACATAATCTTTCAAAAATCAATCAGGAAGAATTAGAAAACCTAAACAGACTGATAACAACAAAGGAGATTGAAACAGTTATCAAAAAACTCCCAACAAACAAATGTTCTGGGTCAGGAGGCTTCACAGGTGAATTCAAAGAAGAACTAACTCCTATCCTTCTCAAGCTATTTCAAAAAATTCAAGAGGACGGAAGACTTCCAAGCTCCTTTTATGAGACAAGCATAATCCTCATTCCAAAACCAGGCAAAGATACTACAAAAAGAAAACTATAGGCCAATATCACTGATGAATTTAGATGCTAAAATTCTCAACAAAATAGTAGCAAACCAGATTCAGAAATACATGAAAAAAGCATACATCATGATCAAGTGGGATTTATTCTGAGGAGGCAAGGCTGGTACAATATTTGTAAAACAATCAATTTTATTCATCACATAAATAAAAGGAAGGAGAAAAATCACATGATAATATTAATAGAAGCAGAAAAAGCATTTGATAAAATCCAGCACCCATTTATGATCAAAACTCTCAGCAATGTGGAAATACAGGGAACATACCTCAACATGATGAAAGCCATCTATGACAAACCCACAGTCAACATCATAATCAATGGACAAAACTTAAAAGCTATCCCTTTAAGATCAGCAACAAGGAAGTCCTAGCCACAGCAATAAGACAAGAAGAAGAAATAAAAGGCATCCAAATTGGAAAAGAAGTATTAAAACTATCATATTTGCTGATGATATGATACTGTATATAGAAAAACTTAAAGTCTCAGTCAAAAAACTACTGGACCTGATAAATGAATTCAGCAATGTGGCAGAATATAAAATTAATATTCAGAAATCAGAGGCATTTTTATATATCAACAATGAACTGCCTGAAAGAGAAATTAAGAAAACAATCCCCTTCACTATTGCAACAAAAATAATAAAGTACCTAGGAATAAATTTAACCAAGGAGACTAAAGACTTATACTCAGAAAATTATAAAACATTGACATAAGAAATCAAGGAAGATACAAACAAGTGGAAGCAGATATCGTGTTCATGGTTAGAAAGAATAAACATCATTAAAATGTTTATATTACCAAAAGCAATTTATAAATTCAATGCAATTTCTATTAAAATACCAATGGCATATCAAAGATATAGAATATTCCAAAAATTTTATGGAACCAAAAACGAACACGAATAGCCTCAGCAATCTTGAAAAAGAAGAATAAAGTGGGTAATATCACACTTCCTGATATCAAGTTATACTACAAGGCCACTGTACTCAAAACAGCTTGGTACTGGCATAATAATAGGCATACAGATCAATGGAACAGAACAGAGAACCCAGAAATAAACCCACACCTTTATGGACAATTGATATTTGACAAAGTTGATAAGTGCATACAGTGGAGTAAAGGTAGTATCTTTAACAAATGGTGTTGGGAAAATTGGACAGGTATTTGCAAAAAATGAAACTAGACTACCAACTTACACCATTCACAAAAGTAAACTCAAAATGGATAAAAGACTTAAATATAAAGTCTTGAAACCATAATCATCTTGGAAAAAAACATAGGCAGTAAGCTCTCCAACATCTCTTGCAGCAACATATTTGCTGATTTATCTCCATGGGCAAGTGAAATAAAGGACAGGATGAACAAATGGGACTATATCAAACTAAAAAGCTTTTGCACAGCTAAAGATAATATGAACAAAATAAAAAGACAAACCACACAATGAGAGAACATATTCAACAATACTTTTGACAAGGGCTTAATAACCAAAATTTATAAAGAACTTTTAAAACTCAACACCAGGAAAGTAAACAATCCTATCAATAAATGGGCAAAATAATTGAATAGACATTTCTCCAAAGAGGACAAGCAGATGGCCAATAAGCAGATGAAACAATGTTCAACATCGCTAATCATTAGAAAATGCAAATTAAAAGCACAACGAGATACCAGTCAAACCTGTCAGAATGGCACTCATTAACTAAACAACACATAATAAATGCTGGTGAGGATGTGGAGAAAAGGGAACCCTCCTGCACTGCTGGGTGGGAATGCAGACTGGTGCAGCCACTGTGAAGAACAGTATGGAGAATCCACAATAAATTAAAAATGAAACTTGCTTTTGACCCAGCAATCCTACTTTTAGGAATATATCCTAAGAATACCAAATCACTGATTCAAAGAAAAAATGCACCTCCATGTTTATTGCAGCATTGTTTTCAATAGCCAAGATCTGGAAACATTCGAAGTGTCTGTCAGTGGACGAGTGGATTAAAAAGCAGTGGTACATATACACAATAGCCTTGAAAAAGAAGGAAATCTTACGTTTTGTGACAACATAAATGGACCTGGAATCTATTATGCTAAGTGAAATAAGCCAAGCAGAGAATGAAAAATATCATATGACCTCACTCATTGGAGGAATCCAATGAACAATGTGAACTGAGGAACGGAATAGAGGCAGAGGCGGGATCAAAGGGACCAGAGGGAAAGCGGACAGAGGGAAAGGGAATGAGAGGATAGGATCAGAGAAGGGAAGGAGATTAGTGAAGTTACATATACATAACACAGCGTTATAGAGAGCAGAACACAAATCCTGGAGGGAAGGGGGGAAGGCATTGAGGGGAGGGGGCAAGAGGGGTGTCGAGAGGAACACGGGGCTGGGTGGGAGATATGCTCGGAGGGACACTTGAATCTATATAAACACAATAAATTAACGTCAATATAAATTTAAAAAAAACTTGAGTTCGATAACTTTAAGTAATATATATTTTTTTTCAATTTTCAAGCCCCAAAATTACGGTACGTCTTATATATAGGTATGTCTTATACATGGGGAAATACGGTAACAGTTTTATTGTTTGTTTTGTCAGGTATTAGTTCATATTTTTTCATTAATATTTTAAAACTCTTTTCTTATAATCTAGTTCTGCATATCTCTTTTATTGTTCTTAAGTATTAAATGCATGAAATAATAAACTACCTTTCAGTATATTGCTTTTTTATACTTAATGGTCATTAGGGCAGAGAACTGGTTGTTAAATTGTTTGAATCCCACCACTCTATAGGGGCTGAAATTGGTTCTTCCTCCACCAGACCTGGAGACTACAGCAGACTATTATGCGGGTGTCTACATTTCCAAGCACTGGTCAGTTTCCATCATCTTAGTTATCTCGCCAACATAGTCCCATGTGAAGTAGAAATTTCTTTTTAATCTCCTTTTCTCAGAAGATAATGAAGTTTAAAAAAAGTCAGAATTGAATTCAGTCTCTTCAGATGTCACTGTGACCATTAAAAGATAAATCTTATTTTTTCCCCTTTTATTGAATTTATTTGGGTTACACTGTTTAACATGATACAGGTTACAGGTGCCCAATTCTACAACCCTTGAAGAAAGTATGTGTATAGAATTAGGAAAATAAACATCACTAAGTGCTGCCCAACTGAATACCCCAAATTATTACCCACCGAAAACTCTAAAGTCAATCACATGTGAAATGTAAGCATTTTCTCTTATAAAATTTCATAGTGAGTCTTATATTCCATCTTAATTAAAATGACTTACTAATGTAAAATAACATAGCTTAGAGATATTGTAAGTTAATAGTGATTCTACTGTACTGTAGTAATTTAAAATTTGTTTCTGAAAGTAATTATGACTGCACATATCATTATGCATTACATGACTTTAAAATGCTTGAAATTTAGGCTAAACAGTGAAGGTTATTGGCATGCATGGGTAAAGGATTATCAAGCATAAATCCAGCATAGCCAATCAAATGAATTTTTTAATTGCAAAAAAATTCATGTACTAACACAGTCTCAGACACATTTTTCTTAAGTGTGACCATAAGTATCTGACAAGTTATTAAATTTGGTTGAGAAAATGCTAGCATAGACAGTCGTGTTTTAATTATTCAAATCAGGAACATCAATCACATGGAAACTATGACCAAAATAAAATCACAGTATTTGAAAAACAACAAAAATATCAATCATAGTTCATCTAGCCTCCATGATGCAGGACAAAATATGGAAGACAGAAGTCAAGATGACAGAGCAGCTTACAGCCACAGGAGCCCCAAGAAAAGGAGGACACGAAAAACAAACTCTTACTCCGTAAGTTATATAAATGCCTAACGACTATACCATACACCTGAAACTAATACAAAATCAAATGCCAACTCTAAAAAAAAGTAAGCATAAAAAATAAAAATAAACAAAAGAAAATAGAGCAAATCCGACTACAAAAACAAACAGACAAACTAAAGCAATACTAACATCAGAGTGCATATTGAGGAAGCTCAAGTCACAGTCCAACTTCCTGTGTTAAGTCTACCTAGGCAAGAAGCTATCATTTATTTATTCGAGCTGACAACCTCTGGACACATCCATGGTATCATGTAAAACAGGGACGTCCCTACCAGGACAGATGGGAAGATACAGCAGAGAAAAGGGAGCAAGCTGGAATAAAAACAAGTCCTCTGACTGATGGAAAAATATCCCCTAATCCACACAACCAGGCATCGGAGAAGAAAGCATCCTTTCCATCCAATCTGTAAATCCAATGGAAAGATGAGCTCTAAGGGTGTGAGTCGGTGGGCAGGGCAGGGGACAGGGAGAGCACAGGGGAAGGAGGGGAGGTTGGATCTAGACTTAAATACAGTCTGCCTAGTTTTCAGGAGCGAAACTCAAGTCAGTTCTAGAACTAAGTGCTAACAGGCTTCAGGGAAGGCAAGTTGGCCTTTGTGTCTGATTGCTCTGGACATCAGATTCCTGGGAACAAGGGAACGGAGAGTTTATAAGATACTGAGATACAAAAAAATAAAATCTGAGGAGAGCACCTCTCATGACACGCTCTGGTTATACTGTGGGTATTACAGTCATTGTGACAGCATATGACTAACATTGCATTAACATATGGTACCTGGAGCCAATGAAAAAGGTCCCTTCTGAAAATTCTGAAACTACAAGTTGTTATTTAAGATTCTTCTTTTCAGATGATGTTTGATGTGAACCGATAAACTTAGCACTGTAAATTTGCATGTTGAGAACAAAGTTTTCACCTAAGATTTGTAACATCTCCACCAATAAAAAGGTGATAATATTATGCCCACTCTAGATTTTTTTAGAAGTGAGAATACCAGCCTTCTTACATATAGAAATAAACTTGAGTTACATCTAGCTGTGAGTTCTAATATCTGTGTAGGCTACTAAGCCCTGGTACAGAGAGACATATTCAAAGATTCCTAGAATTACAAAATTCTTCACATAAAATGTAAAAGCTTTCTTTTTTCCACACTAGCCATTTTTCTTAACTCTTTAAAGTTCCTCAAATAGAGACAGATCATCTTTGAGAGATCAATGTATTCTGATGCCATCTAAAATCTGGAAACTACGTGTCATAGTCTTGAAATAGTTGTGTTAGTGTCTTCAGAGTATCATTTAATCTCATTTATTACTTTTAGATATTATTATGAGAAATAATAGAGGTTGCTACAATGACATTAAAGTCCAATGACATTCAGTCCATTTGGTTAGGTATTTCAATAAAATAAACATCAAGAAAAGCAAATCTCTCAAGTAAGTTCATCACATTCTTTTCTTACCTCAAGAAAATTACCAGGTGGACAAACAATTTTATTCCTAATATACTTTGATTTCGTTGTAATGTGACTACATTTGCTTTTAAAGAAAAGTATAAGATACCCATATTAATGCTACATTCAAATAGTTTACATGGTTTTTAGTTAGGTAGATCCTCAGCTGAAAATCTATACAGACACAAGCTATGCTATGAGGTGGGATGAATTGTGACACCCTTCCTCCAATTTTATGTTGAAGGCCTAACCTCCCGGGCATCAGAATGTGACTGTATTTGGAGACAGGACCTTTGAAGAGGCAGTGAAGGTAAAATTAGACCCTGATCCAATATGGTTGGCCCGTATTGGAGAAGAGGAGATCAGGACCCAGCTATGCACAGAAGGATACCCACGTGGGGCAAAGAAGGCTGCTGTCCAGGAGCCAAGGAGAGAGGCCTGTCACAAAGCAGCCCACTCACATACTGACCTCAGAGCCCCAGCCCCCAGAGCGTGGGGCAATAATTTCTGTTCTTTCAGCACCCCTCCCCCCAGGCTGCAGCTTTGCTCTGACAGCCCTGGCAGATGAGTGCACCTTCCTGCCAGGTTCTCCTTGAGGGCAGATGACAACACTCCACCAGGCAAGGTGGGTCCTCACGTACACCTACACCATGGTGATGCCACAGACTGTCACAGCATCCGAGTTAAAAGATATATTACATACCATGTAAAAACATCACCCTGTGTTAGGTGTAACATATTTTCCAAACCTACCAAATATAGCCCCGGTCTTTAGAAATTGCAATGAAAATACAGAAGGAAGATAACCTATGTGAAATAAAAGAAACACTATACAACAGGATAGTTTAGTGCTCACCTGCCTGCCACAAATTGCGAGTGCTGGAGGGGTGACGAAGGGCAGGTCCTGAGTGCATTTGCTACTTGGCTGACAGGTCTACAGAGATATAGTATCTGCCTCCTGGTGAAGTATTGAGAAACCCCAAGGTTTTATAGACTTTTAACTTTAGAAAATAATATATTGGAAGAGTTTTTTTTTTTTTTTTAAAGATTTCCATAGCACAGATATCTATACTACTGACTTATAAAAAGGCAGACACAAACATTTCTGGAGTGATTACTAAACCTAACACTTTGCTCACAATTATATAGATACATATATATATATATATACATACTGTTATATTATACACACACACATACACACACACACAATGCTAAGTGAATATTATATACTTGAGCTGCCATAACAAAAGACCACAGACTATCAATCTTCAAACAATAGAAATGTATTATCTCCCAGTTTTGGAGCTTAGATGTTCAACATTAGTGTGTCAGCAGGCCCATTTCCCCTGAGACTCTGGGTCCTTTGTCCTTCTTTTAGCTCCTGGTGGCCCAAGACCCTCACTATGCCTCTGCCTGAGCTGCAGGACCCCTCTGCCTCCCTCTTCCCACAGTGTTTCCTTCATGTGTTCACATCCTCTTCTTACAAAGACATGGGTCATCCTAGACAGGGACCACCTAGTCCAGGGTGACCTCACCTTAACCCTTACATCAGCAATGACCCTATTTCCAAATAAGTCACATTCTGAGTTCCTGGGGATTAGGATTTCAGCATATCATTTTGGGGGAAATAATTCAACACATAACTGATATATAAATACATAAATAACCCAGATAGAAATATTTTAAAAATACATAAAGTGTGTTGTTAATGGTGGAGGTCAGCAAACCATTTAGTGCTTTGGTTTGTCGGGTCAAACACCAGGCACCCCACACTGGCCCTCATGCTTCTCTACTGTGTGACATCCCCTCTGCCCGTCAGTGTCCTCCCCTGTCATGGGAGGTGGCCACACACCAGGCTGTTGTGAGGGCAAGCTGTGCCAGTGCCTACAAAGGAGAGAGGGTGGTGGGCACACCATTAAGTAGGGAGTGCGTGCCGGACTCCTTATCACAGTGCTACACTGGTCAGTTAACCCTTCCTACAATTTTTATGAGCTGGGCATTAATGCCCTCCTGTACAGAAGAGAAGCTCACGTGCAGGAGGCTTACTGAGAAGCCTCACAGCACACAGGGAGGAAATGGGACATCGTGACACCAGCTGAGTGACCCCGGAACCCATGCGGTGGCTGCGCTCATGCGCTGCATGGAGATAGTCAGGCAGGCGCTGTCCCATCTCAACGGACAGTGAGAAGTAAGTGAAATTACCCCCAGTTATAAAAGTTTACAGTAGAGGCACATTTTCCTCATCACCACAACCTGCTGGCTAGTAATGGACACATTTTTACTTGTATATTCTGAATCTGTCTAGCGAGGAGATTTAAAAATAAATATTGCTCACAATGTTTAAAAAATTGAAACTATTATTATCATTTCATTTTGAAAAGTACAACTATATCTTGTGCTGTACGTATAATATTATAGGAAACATGGCTTTTCCCATAGCCTAGTGATTTTGATTTCATACTCCAGAATAATTTTGGTATGTAAGGAAGCACAAACATGTATTCTTTCGGAAAAATAGAAAACTGTACTTGAATGTTTGCTTCAACTGGGTAACTGAAGCTGGGTACTGATGCACTTGAATACTGGCCTGGAATGGCAGTTCATAGATAAACACGAAGGTTCTAATCTGTAAAATTTCCTCCCTGAAAACCCTCCCCTGAAATAATTTCAGATTTGGTGGAGAGGAGACCATGGACACCCCCGGCGTGTGCATAACAGTTCTTCCTGATTCTGCAGAGCCAGGTCTCAGGTGCAGAGTCAGAATGCGTTTCTTGTCCCCACATGGCACCACATCGTGACTTTCTTCCCTCTCTTTAACAGAAAGAGTGCATTTGCATTTCAACGCAACAGCAGAGCCCAGAAATAAAAAAAGAATCTCCGGGAAGCAATGAATATTCCCCAAAGACAAAATTATCTCCAAACAGAACCCACTCTTTGAATACATGACTGTGTGTTAGAGGGAAAGACATGCTTTTGAGTCCGATAGGATGGGACTGGAGTCCTCGCTGTGGTGTCCCTGAGACATTCTTATCACAATCCGGGTTTTCCATCCCCTCACTAAAAAAATAAAGAAAAGGGGGCTTGTGAGGGAATACATTCAACATATGATTACAGTGCCTCTCACTCTGCCTAGCGCTCGACAAATGTGCCTTCCGTGAGAAAATGAACAAGGATAAGGAAAATCCATGCAGTGTATCTCCATGGAAAATGAGGCAATTTGTTAGCAAACTCTCCTAGAAATCTATGTTCTGTTTGGTAGCTTTCCCTCTGCTTCAGTGAGAGCAAAACATTAAAAAATGGGGGAAAAACAACACAATCACATTGCCAGAGGAAAGAGCGCTGCCCAAGCTCTGGACATGCCTACGTCCTGTACACGAAGTTCAGGAGGATGCATTAAAAAAAAGAAAACAGGCCCTGGCAGGTTGGCTCAGTGGTAGAGCGTCGGCCTGGCGTGCAGAAGTCCTGGATTCGATTCCCGGCCAGGGCACACAGGAGAAGCGCCCATCTGCTTCTCCACCCTTCCCCCTCTCCTTCCTCTCTGTCTCTCTCTTCCCCTCCCGCAGCCGAGGCTCCATTGGAGCAAAGATGACCTGGGCGCTGGGGATGGCTCCTTGGCCTCTGCCCCAGGCGCTAGAGTGGCTCTGGTCACAACAGAGCGAAGCCCCAGAGGGGCAGAGCATCGCCCCCTGGTGGGCAGAGCATCTCCCCCTGGTGGGCGTGCTGGGTGGATCCCGCTCGGGCGCATGCGGGAGTCTGTCTGACTGTCTCTCCCCGTTTCCAGCTTCAGAAAAATAAAAAAAAAAAAAAAAAAAAAAGAAAACAATGACACAATAGGCTGTTTCTCCCTTAAAACAGTATCTAGCCCACCTAGAGGTAATTTATGAACTATGAATTGTAGTGCTTCAGTAGGTATGAACAACCCTTAATCTCTTCCCCATTTGCATCTCTTCCTAAGTGCCTCAGGTAAATCAGGAGAGTTCATGGGGAAAAGTCCCTGATCATCACGTCATTAAAGGCAACTCCCCATTTCTGCATTTGTTCTGTGTTCTTTAACCTGATACATGTACTGTGTCTTTGTGTGCGCCTGTGAGCATGTAAATGTGAGCAAATAAAATGAAGGGTAAACTAAGTTCATACATGGAGGATGGTGGGTCAGCATTGTTAGAAAGAGGGCTAGGGGATGTGTCTTAAACTCCGTTTGCCCAATAACTAACTGCACCGTCTTCCTTTAAATTGCTGATAGGAAATTAAATTGGAGATTTTAAGAGGTTAATATCCATCCTTCCCCCTACCTGCAACGCCTAAGCTCCCCTAACATATCTAAATAATTTTTAAATGCTTACTATCTGTGCAACCACTCCATCTCCATGAAGGCTTGGGGACACAGAAATCTTCTAACATTTTAAGAATAGTAATTCAACCGCCTCAGCCTACACATGGGAAAGAAACTAAAAATAGAGATGTATACCTGTCCACATGTATTTTTCATACAGAAGTATAATGTAGCCTTTCATGGGGGGGGGGTGAATAATTTTTTTAATGTTTTGTTTTCTTTTTGCTCTAAAAGCATGTAAAAAGGTCTCATTTATTTCAGCCCATTTTAAGATATTGGTCCAAAAAAACCAGTGGGACTTTATTCAACAAAGGAATAAAGATCAAAACCACAGCAACAATATCAAGTTTGTAAAGATGTCAAATCTCAACAGCACTAAACCAGGTCTCCATTGTTCCCCACGTCACTCTTATTCTGTAAGTACTCAGCCAGGCTGTGCAATTCCTCACTGCTTCTCTTCCGCAGTGATTTCCTTTTCAATGATTTAAGCAGTCTATTCTCAAAAGCAGTGCTCAGAAATCCAATTACCATTCCAACAGCACGCTTTTGTAAGCCTGGCGCATTAAACCATAGAACACGCCTTTCCTCACCCTTCCTTACCTCTCACTCAGGAGTCCTGCGTTTTCCTGTTGTCAGGAGGGGGACAGTTTGTTATGCTTCACTTGCCTTTTCTTGGATAAAGGAAAGTGGCCATAAATTACCTTAAAACAAACAGGAGGGAAAAAAAGCCCCACTATAAATGTTTCATGTAAAAATGACTCCAAGAGAATATAGGGAAAAAAAAGAAAAGAAGAATTGGACAACAGGCAATTTCTCCCTTCAGGTCATGTTTGTCTGGCCCACCTGGAGGTGGTTTGGGAAATACCAATCATAGTGTTTTAGCAGGCATAACCAAACCCTAATTTCTTTTCCTATTTAACTTTTACTGTGTCAGATAAATTAGGAGATTTTAAAGTAGAAGCTCCCCTGGTAACCATGGTCATGAAAGGTAACTTCCCATTTATATATGTTCTTTTCCTTTACCTTGTGAATATATTCTATGTGTGTGTCTCTATGTGCACCTGTGTACATGTGAGCATGGGGCAAAAGTAGGTTTACAGTTGTCCGTATGGAAAATAATGCAATAAATAAAAAGGTATAATACAAGAATAAACTTGTGTTTTGCACACTTACAACTGTAAACCTACATTAGCCACACCCTGTATATGGGAGCAAATACAATAAAGGATAGGAAATGAGAGAGGTATTCTAGCAAAATTTCTAATTTAATACTTAGAAGTGATAGGCAAAGATGTCGACAAAAGGTCAAAATAAGAATCTTTAATTGGATTAAGGCCAGCTGAATCCATGTAGAATAAGAACTCTGCATTATGAGCCATTCTTGACCAGCTATAGTTTAAAACAGACAAAAGAATTTAAATTGTCTAAACCCCAAATCTGAATCGAAACCAATTTTTTATAGTCCATGTGAGAGTGCAGCCAATAAAGACAGAACTCCTTAGAAATGATGGAAATGTTATGAAGACAGACAGAATCAAAAGCCCTTATGATCAACGACCATCTGGCCACATGAGTATCTTGTTAGAAAATGATGCCAAAGATAAAAGGAAACTATTATTATTAAAGTACATATATTCTACAGAACTCCTTATTTCAAAATCAATTTCAATATACATAACATATATGAAAGCATACTGTGTGGATGTGTGTCTATGTAAGTACCCGCACACGTGTAGTGTTACATGCAGAGTGGAGGGAGAACACAGAAAGAAAAGTCACGCTTAAGTACATGACCTGTAAGGACAGACAGCAGAAAATAATAAAGTAGGCACTTTGAAAGGTCTCCTGTTTTATGTAAATATGTTTGGACATCATTCTGGAGGTCAGTGTTTCGCAAACTCTGGTTTTTGGCAGCAGTGGCAACAGAGAAACAGAGAATGTCTAATTAGTGTGCAGATTATTGGGGAAAACTCAGAATCTGATTCTGGAAGAGGTGGTCCAGACATCACACCATTTTCCAGGTTCTTCAGATGCCTCTGTGGAAGTTTAAGTTCGAGAGCTGCTCCTAGACCTAGTGTGCGGACACGGTACTACCCATTTCCCCCACACAAAGAAGGCTCTGGGGCCAGTGAGGGACTGAGGCAGGAGGCCGCGTCTAGGTGAGGCACCATTCCTACAATGGAGGCAAGCCTGCGACGTGACGCTGGGCGAGGAGTTAAGGCCCCGTCTTCACCCCCGTGCGCGTCTGCTGTTTTCCTTTCTGAATACCTCAGGAGAAATCACTCTTTGGTTTTTATCTTAGTAAATGGGCCTTTAAAATTAGTAAGATGCCCTTGGATCTCAGTTCTGAAAAATATTTGGAGGGATTTTCAGCCAAAGATGAAATGAAAGGACCTACTGCTATCTGGGGTTTCTTTATACTTTGCCTAATGTATGTGCACTTCATTCCGTGTCAGCACCCCAAGGGAGGCTGCACAGACGGGGTGACGGTGGCAACCAACCCAGATCTGCCTGTCACTTGCTCACACATATACACACAAACACACAGAGACACACATACACAAACATACACAGACACACACACACAGACACACACTCAACTTGCTTCCTAACAACAGATGCTACCGTGGACTTTATGGCTGGCCGACAACTCTTCAGTGGACTCAGGATAGAATTTAACATTAGTTGGAGAGGAACATTTGGAAGTGCCATTTTGCAAAATTAGACAGAAAGGCGTGGAAGAACATGTGTGAGTTAAGATCAGGCACTGTCTAAGCACTTCTAATTGGCTCCTCCATAGGACGAGACGAGGAAATTGAGAGGAAGGCAGGTCGGAAGGACAGTGGTGCAGGTGTACAAGGGGGTACAGGCATTGGAACGGGTGGTCAGACACTGAATTCCAGCCAGAACAAAGGAGGCCTGAAGCCCAATGGATGACACTGAGTAAGTTTCCTAAAGCAGAATAGAGTTCATTGACATGGACATGGACATCAAAGAGGTCAAGGAAGTTCAAGGTGCATGGTGACATCCCCACTGAAGGTACAAGAGGACCACCAAATAGAGAAGTGCAGCATGACTGGAGAGCCTCCGCCGTGGGAAAGGGGCTGGATGGAAAAGCTGGAACGCAGCAGAGGGAATGGAGGGCTATGATACTGTCTGTGCCCTTGACACATCCTTACATGATGCCCCGAGAGGGCTGAGGAGGTCACGGTGCACTCTGGTGGGAACCGGGTTGTACGTGTACAAGAGAGTTTTGAAAATTGTTAAAGAACCGTTTGGATGATGCAAGGGCAGCCTATTTACAAGGAAAGAAGGCTCAGTGGAGAAAATAGAAGATGCTGGAAGCTGTCAGCACCATAAGAGATGTAAGGACAAGACATGGACCAAGTGGTAGGTTTCTGGAGGAGGAAGACACTGAGCCAATGGGATCTAAGGATCTTAATGGAAGTCTGTTAAAACTGGAGGCTAAATTCAGAGTCCCACATACTCAAGAGAGGATGAGTTTTAGTTAAGCAATGAATTTGGAGTTTGTCGAGTCCTTGCCACATTTCAGCCACAGAACAACTCATTTCTATTGGGGAAGAGAGGGAGGTTTGCAGTCAGTGTTTTTGCCCTTCTGCTAAACATATTCTGGTTAGACATGAGCCATTCTGGATAGCCTGCACATGAAGCTGTCATGAAACATTTTAACAGTGATGCATATTTGCTGAGGGCTTGACATGTGCCAAGAACCATGTTAAAGGTTTCTCATGAATGACATCACAGTATTCCCATAAGTAGTCTATGAGAAAGGTGTGATTATTACCTCTAATTTATAGGACTAGAGACAGATATACAGAGAGGTCAAGTCATGTGCACCAAGTCCATAATCAGTAAATAACAGAGTTGGAATGCAGACCCAACCACCAAGTCCACAGTTCTGGTTTGGACCACCAGGCCTGAATCAGACCCCATAGATCTCGTCCACATGAGGACTAAGGGGCTTCAATCAGAATAGGAGATGCCAGCAATTACTATAGCCCAGCCGAACCAGGTGATGCACTATAGATTTGAGTTTCTACTTCCGCGTTTCCTGTAAGCCCTTTGATCGTTTCCTGTGCAGCTAAAAAGAGAGCTTTATGTCTTCAAGAAGCTGGTTTTATTTCAAAAAAGAGAGAGGAGATAGAATAGAAAAGGAAAACTTAGCTTTTGGTTGCTAAAAAGCTGAGTTCTGAAATAAGCAACAGAACATAAAAAAATAAAAAATCACTTGCTAGAATTTTAATATATTCCCAGGGAGAAGTCCCAGGGCTTCTCCAAAGTAGGAGGGAAAGGGAGAACTGGAGCAGAGAGCAACCGAGATATACACCTGAAGTATGTCTCTGAGGTGGACCCGGCCTTGCTGTCTCGGCTTCCTGAGGCCCGGCGAGGATCTGCACCTGTGGAGAAGGCTGCAGAGAGAGAACCCACAGCCCCTTCCCAACCTGACGTCGGAACGGATCCACCCCACACGGCACCTGCTCAGCCATGCAGTGAGAGTCAAAGGTGACAACGGCCCCAGCAAAGAGGAGCAGCACAATCCTCTTCCATTATGAAAGCACACCACAGTCAGTCAGTGGGGGGTGGGGTGCCTTCATCTGCTTCTGTGATACTGCTGTCAACTTTTTTTTTTATTTATTTATTTTTATTTTAAAAGAACAATGGATTCTGATAGCCCAGAGTGTATTAATCCATTGAGGTCTTCAATAGGAATCAAATATCCTACATCATGCCTTATACTGATTTATCTTATATTACATTCCACTGGGATTTTTTTTTTTTTTTTTTGTATTTTCCTGAAGCTGGAAATGGGGAGAGACAGTCAGACAGACTCCCGCATGTGCCCGACCGGGATCCACCCGGCACACCCACCAGGGGGCGACGCTCTGCTCACCAGGGGGCGATGCTCTGCCCCTTCGGGGCGTTGCTCTGTTGCGACCAGAGCCACTCTAGCGCCTGGGGCAGAGGCCAAGGAGCCATCCCCAGTGCCCGGGCCATCTTTGTTCCAATGGAGCCTTGGCTGCGGGAAGGGAAGAGAGAGACAGAGAGGAAGGAAAGGGGGAGGGGTGGAGAAGCAGATGGGTGCTTCTCCTGTGTGCCCTGGCCGGGAATCGAACCCGGGACTTCTGCACGCCAGGCCGACGCTCTACCACTGAGCCAACCGGCCAGGGCCTGCTGTCAACTTCTTGAATTTAGTTGCAACCTAGGAAAAAAGTCTTGTCATAATCAAAAGAATGTAGTCCATACTCCAGAAGACGATGTTTCCAGCATTGTCCAACCATCTACTGAAGACTGAGGTTTCTCTACTCTCCAAAGAGGGTCCTACCTTGCTAAGGCGGTCCTTGAGGCTTTGGGTATGAAGAATCAGGAAGTGGAAACTTTCTTCATAATTTTGGAACACCAAGAAAAGGACACTAGTCTTCAATGAGACTTCTAAAAACATCCTTTTTATTTCTCTAAAAAGGAACAATGTTCTGATACTCCTTGAAAAGCCTCCAATTCATTCTGTGTCCCCCTTTTTGTGAGCTAGTTCCTGCCTGCTTCACTGCTGCGTATCACAGACCTCCTGGAAATAACTGGAGGTGCTCCAAAAAGGAATGCGAAAAGGAAGAAGAGGAGGGAAGAAGTAAAAATGTTGGTCGGTTATTTGGTAGTTTATATAGCACGAAATTTTCCAAAACAATATCAAAGAAGGTGTGACCATAAAATCTGTCATCCAAACTCAAACCCATTTGATAGTAAAAAGGTCACTATTAATAATTAAGTTGGGAAAAGTGTAAAATAGGACGTTGACACTAGGGCCAATTAGGAAAATGGTCACCCTGGTTTTGGATGAACTTGAGCAAAACTGAACTCTTTCAAATCCAACACATCATTCATACAATGATAAGAGGAATTCTGTAACAAAACACATGAAAAATGGTCCAAAATAATAACCTATAAAAATCCCACCTTTCATTTTGTTCTTCCAGGTCCTTGAAAGTACCAAAACTTCGAATTTACTCTTAAGGGCCATGCCTACTCTCTGACTATTTTTAATGCCTCCTCCTCATTTATTTGGATCCTGCTTAAATGCCACCTTCTCAGGGAAGCCTTCCCTCCCCTGGTCCTTTGATCACCCCACTCCTGCCTGGACTAGGTTAGCTCCCTGGGCTACAGGTTGAATTCCACATTTATCTTTGTGACATTTAATGTCTGTCTTGACCAGCAGCTCTTGTGTGTAATGAGGACCAGCATGAGGTATAATTTTGCTTATCTTTGTATTTCCAGCTCTTAAATTGCATTTGACTGGATATAAATGCTCAATAAATGCTGAGTGAATAAAAAGTTAGTGGACTCTTGAAGGAAAGGTGTCTCTTTTATTGCCAGGGGAGCATTATTCAGTAAGAAATCTCAGAGTGACAAATGAGTGATAAATTCACTATAACAAAGATTCCTACCAACTTTAACTCATTTTTAAATGATCCTTAATCATTCACTTTTGTTGGCATTAAACAAGTCTGATGTTTGTATCTGAGAGTGTCGAAAGGCATGTTTTAGGTTTAATTCTTCTCAATAGAATGAATGTGAAGGAAATGTGTTAATAACAGAAAATTGGTACATTTCTCATGAAAATAATAAATACACACTAATTCTTTATGCTATACATACCCACATAAGATTAAGTAATTGAGTAATACTCCTAAGGCAACCCAGTAATGCGTTTTTGTTAACTATGTAAAAAATATCAGTCTTTCCTTTCTTGATGTGTTCTGCACATATGGACACAGTGGCTGGAGGGCACAGGCGAGTGTCATAACTCAGCTGCAATTGGAGAACGGGCTGGCAGATGCAGGCAAGCAGACTGGTTCATGGGTTTCTGGTTTAACTAAAACATGTTCGACAGAAGAAAATAGTTTTTTTGAAAACTGAGACAGTATGTTATAAAGAAGAAAAAATAAAGTGGACTAATTGTAAGTACAATTCTTCTAGGAAGACATCAAATCAATCCTTGTCTCTGGAAGGCAAATGCAATACTGGTACCAAGAACTTTTTAAATGTGTCTTCACATCAGCTATGTCCAAAATCATATTCCTTAGTTGCAATGCAATCATATGGGAGGGACAAAATACAGGGATACCAGGTGACCTGACTCTGCTACACAGCCATCGACTAGAACACCTGGTCCATCTCTTCGTTCCCTTCCCCTCACCCGCATTTATAGAAACCAAAGGTATTTAGTCATTTGAAATACGAATGTAAGGAAGCACTATGAGCCACAGTCACATGTGGTAATAGAGACTATTTTTAGCCAACTTTCTCCTGGAAAATTCACACTCATGAACTATGAATAAAATAGAAGTATGACCATCAGAAAGAGATCAAAAGTGAATAAAAATAGGAAACTATTAACTTTTCTTCACTAAGAAAATGACCACTGGTGTAGAATTAACGTAATGATATGATTTTCAGAAAATTCACAAATTAGTAAAGCGCTGGTACCAGATTATTAGAAAATGATAATCTTCTTGTAGGGTCATGTGAGAGGAAGAACGTAAGACCATTTTTTTTAAACACAGTAGATGCTAAGTGAAAGTATATACATTTATTAATCCACATTGAGATTTCAACAAAAGGGCTTGAGGTTACATTAAAATATTTTTAAAAATAACATACTGTAATGAGATTTTCAGCAAACAGAAAAACCCTCTGACACATATGCCACAGAAGGAAAATGACGATTAGAAATAATATATATGTCAGGGGCCCTGGCTTGTTGGCTCAGTGGTAGAGCATCAGCCCGGCACGTGGAAGTCCTGGGTTTGATTTCCGGTCAGGGCACACAGGAGAAGCACCCATCTGGTTCTCCACCCCTCCCATCTCACTTCTCTCTTTCTCTCCTCTCTTTAAAATGAATAAATCTTAAAAAAAAATAAAGTTTAAAAACATAAAATAAAATATATATTAAAAAAATTATATATATATGTCAGCCCGCAAAATATATGCCACAGAATTGATGAAGAATTGATTCATGACTTAAAATAGTTAACAAGAAACTTACCTTGATTACATCAGGAGCATCCTATAATAACACTCAGTCTATATGCAAATCATTCCTGAAATGAACATTACCTACTCATTCCTGTAAAACATTCTGCATTTCTGCTTCACTTTGAGGGATGCCTATAGTGGAACTTAGCACAATTGGCACCTTTATGCATGTTCTAAGTGAAGGTGAATTGTGTTTGGCAACTTTAAAATGCTTTCTTCAAGGAATATACTCCAGAGAATCACTAAAACTAAGGCAAAGTGAGATAAATTCTTTCTTTTTACATGCAGAGTATATAGTAAAAGATTTTGGAATATCCAACTAAATTAAGTGGCTCACCAAAAAGCATATTTAAATGTACAGAATTTGGGTATCACTTGGCTGTGTCTGTGAGAGGAAGGACACTTTTTTCCTCCATCTGTAAGCACAAGTTGTCTAGTCAGAAAAACAATTGTTTTTCTCTAAAAAACCCTAATATCTCTAAATAAATATACCTAATATTCAATTATAATTATTTAAATTACTGAAAATGTTGCACAAGATAACACAGATAACTGAGAAATAGAGAACTGAAAAAAAGTATTAAAAATTTTTTAAAGTGTCTAATTTTTAAAATATTCCCAGAACTTGTTCTTAAGTTGTCTTCAAAGTAGCCTCCAGTTTAGATGGAGACTTCTAATACTGACAATGCCTTCTGAAGAACTAGAAAAATGCATTTCAAATATGGATACAATGATATATTTAGCATGCACATAGTTATATACATAATTACTATTATAAAATAGCAGTGAGAAAAAAAATACAGTAAATAGTTCTTTAGCAAAACCTTCATTACTCCTTTTTGCTTTGTGTCTACTATCCTTTTTTTATTTAGAAAATTAAATTTGAATCTCAATTTTGTAACCCACTTATGTGTGGAATCATGCAGGTTTTAGCTGTTCCCATTTACTTTTTTCACTAAGTATAATGTTATCAAGGTCCATCCACTGTTGTCGTAAATGATACTATGTCATCATTTCTTATGGCTGAGTAGTATTCCATTGTATATTTGTACCACATCTTCTTTACCCAATCCTCTATCGAGGGACACTTTGGTTGTTTCCATGTTCCTTTCTTTTATTTTCTTTTACTTTCTTTGTCTTTCTCTCTTTTTGTCTCCTCTTCTCTCCTTTACACTCTGAACTTGCCATTTATTCCCCAAATCTGTTTCTCTTTCCTAAGGTAACTGATTCCTGAATGCAACAAACAACTGTTACAGAATTGCAGCTACCTGGGCCCTTAATGACAAAGTTTCCCCTGGATGTCTAAACCTATTTTCTTTCTAAGGAGCCAAGAAGTTATCTATCTAATTGCTTTTAGCATAAAAGTTATTTCAGAGAGATTGCAGATTTCTTTTATCATTAGTATAAAGGCTGAAATTAAAGAAAAAAGGAATCTATAATTAGGAGGTTATTAAAGGAATAAAATAATGGAACCTTAGTATTCCAACTACTAATAGCATTTTAAAAATGTAACAGAAAGCCTTTAGGGTTAGCAATTACTTGTGATATGTAAATGAAAGTCACAGTAAAATCTCCCTGGACCAGAAATGCCCCACTTTCCTCAGTGAGGTACAATCTCAGATCCACACGAGAACCTTTGTGGACTCCCTGGTAAAAGTACAGACAATCTTTGACTATTATTTTATTTAGAAAATAAAACATTACTCATGTCAGAAAATAGAAAATGAAATGAAATTCTAGTAAGCACTTCCTCATCCGAAGGGTCTCAGACTTGCTTTATTTTCCAGATTCAATCAGAATCCCTCTCTCCACTCAACACTTACCATCCTAGCTCATAATAGAGTTTGTATTGATTAGATTAATATTTGTTCCTCTCTAGACCATTAGGGATATATTAGTAATTGCCTTTGTACTCTAAAAACCAATCCTTAATTAGCCAATTAACCAATCAAGAATTGGCAGGGTTTCAATAAGTATTTGCTGAAACAATGAATGTTGAATGCCATGAAGACAGTAATCACTAATATTTTTTGAGTGCAAAGTAGGGGACAGAATTTAGGACCACCTTAGGACTCACTCTTGCCCAGATTTAACTTCAGATTTTAAGAGATGAATATAGTCATCACTTATACAAAAGGGGGCTTTTAAAAAAATTTTTTATTTTTATTTTTTGTATTTTTCTGAATTTGGAAACAGGGAGGCAGTCAGACACTCTCGCATGCGCCCAACTGGGATCCACCCAGCATGCCCAGCAGGGGGCGATGCTCTGCCCATCTGGGGCATTGCTCTGTTGCAACCAGAGCCATTCTAGCACCTGAGGCAGAGAGCCATCCTTAGCGTCTGGGCCACCTTTTGCCCCAATGGAGCCTCGCTGCGGGAGGGGAAGAGAGAGACAGAGAGGAAGGAGAGGGGGAGGGGTGGAGAAGCAGATAGGCGCTTCTCTTGTGTGCCCTGGCCAGGAATCGAACCCAGGACTCCTGCACACCAGGCCGACACTCTACCACTGAGCCAACCGGCCAGGGAAAAGGGAGCTTTTTTTTAAGGAAGTATTTCCACTTTGTAATTCCATTTTTATAAAGTCTACATGATATTTCCCAGTGAGAAATGGCTCTTCAATTAATAAATTTGCATGCAACCCTGGTTGGACCAGTAAAGTTCTAATAGTAAAACAACAAACAAACAAACACACACATTTTTTATGGTAAATATCCTCAGGGCAGTGCTTTCCCAGAGGCCCATCATCAAACAACCTAGTTAAAAATAGACCTGACTTGCTCACCTTTCTTTCTTCATGGATTCCCCCAATGAGGCTGAGGATGCCTCACAGACCTATTCCAAACTGCTTCCTTTCAAAGCCAGGTTCAGTGGAGGAGGCTCTCCTGCCTGGGTCCCTGAGTGACTCAATGGAGGAGAGCTGCCCGGATACCTGCCCACTCCCCCACACCAGCAGAATAAATTAAAAAAAAAAACTTTTTCACGTGTTGTGCCATTACACGTATTCAGGTCTATTAGTTCAGTAGTTGACCTTGTCTAAATAATACAATTTTTTAAAGTGGTACCATTGCAGGCATAATTAAAAGGATAAATACATCAAAAACTATTTTTTAAATTAGGTAATATTTCATAGCTTTCTTATTACTGGATTATTAGACTAATGACTATAAAATGCTGAGATATGTCATAGTGGTTAAGAGTGCTCTCAGCAGACAGAAATAAATTTGTATTCTAGTTCTGTTGCTTGCCATGGACAATTTATTAACCAATATGCCACAATTTCTTCACCTAAATAATGATAATTACATAATCCTTAATTAATAGGGTGGCTGCAAGAATTGAGATGGTGTTGAGCTTTAATTGATACTAAGCAATCAATATTTATAGCTAATATTATTATTGTTATTATGTCGACAAAAGATATATCAACATGCTTAATTAGTAGAATCCATTTTGCAAACTGAATCAACTTTAGAGCCTTATAAATTAAAATTTCATTTTCCAGTCAAAGTTGATTCTGCATTCAGATAATCCATTTGCCCACCTTTCTGTCTAAATGCAAAACAAACTCAGCACACATATTTCTTGGTGACAGAGACCCAGGAAAGTTAATGGAAACAACAGGTACCTAAACTACACGGGATACTGAAACTTGTGCAGTCTGGAGTCAAAACAAAGTACAGTCATCTCTCCTTATCCACAAGGGACACCTTCCAAGACCCCCCCCCCCATGGACTCCTGAAACCTGGGTAGTACCAAACACTCTATAAGCAATGTTTCTTCCTATGCATCCATAGCTATGATAAAGTTCAAGTCATTAACGAGGCTCAGTGAGAGGTTAACAGCAATAACTGATAATATAACAGAAACACTCTCCGGCTGCTCTGTGGCCTATGAGAACTGCCAGCATCACTACTCTTGTGCTTTAGGCCATCATGAAGTAAAGTAAAGGTGGCTGAACACTAGTACCAGGACACTGTGACAGTCCATCTGATCACCAAGAAGGTGACTCAGTGACCAATGGAGTTGGAGGGCTGTTGAGCATTTAACTGCAACCTGCCTGTGGTGACGGGTTTCACGCTCAGACTAGATGGCTGCTGTGAGTGTGGTTATAAACCCGATCCCACAGGAAAGGAAATGCAGGGTCAAGGGTTGCATAGTTCTTCTGGGCCACAGGGTTGGTCCCTCAATTTGAGAACTGGAGCTCTGTGTGTGTCAGAGAGAGAGGAAGAGAACGAAAAATACTAGTGGCGTGCTTGTGTTGCTATGCACCCTTCTTCTGTTTCCAGACATTTCTACATCTCATAAAATGATTGTATGTCTGCACCAGCACTCTTTTGAAGACTGTATGGAAAAGTAGGAGCTTTGACAGTGCAATGACCCATCCTGTTCTTCCTATTCCCCAAACGACAGACTCCAGCAGATCCTGACTACCTGAGGTCCTTGAAGGCTTCTAGAGACTGCTGGTATTTCATTTCTGTCAACAAGCCTCAGACCCCTAGGCCCATGGCTGTTGACATGCTTCCTGATTGTATAAAATTAATTTAGCTATTCAGGTTGGATGTTCCTGGGTAAGAGGTTATGTGCACATATTTGTGTAAACATTTTATTCAAAAATGGTTATAATGGGCAGGGGCACTTGAAACCATGTAAATACAGTAAATTTAAAAATAAAATTTCTTAAAATCAATCAATTAAATAAATGGTTATATTCTATCAAAGGCAAGTGTCCAGAAGTACCACCTTTTATTTTACATTGACCCAGCACTTTCTGCTCTAGAATATATTTGAAGATACTTATCTAATATTATATTCCCAAATGTAACTCAGTAACCAAGCATTAAGTAAGGGAATTAAAAGAAATTTTTTCTGATGGCCACCCCCACACCCACTTCGTATTGCTAGACTGATTTTCAGAGCAGCTGAGCAACCCAAGGTCTTAAGAAGAAACATCACTGGACTTCCTAAATTCTGGAAACTCCCACTTTACCTGTAAAGAAAAAATAAGTCCCGAGATATCCACGCATTCATACACAGACCTCCAGACTACAGTGTAGGCATCTGAGACTGTAGAAGACAATCAATGCCCTGAGGAGGCCTTAAGTGACACAAACACGTATCAGTAGTTCCTTACTTAAGCAAAACACTGTGACCCAAATTCAGGATAAAATAAGCAGTTCTGTGTACTGAACTATTTTTCTCTTCTTTCTCTTTTAGGTCAAAGATAAAAGAATTATCTTGCTTCCTTCATATGAAGGAAAAGGTCTATATTTCTCTTACATTGTTTTTCTAGTTAATGTGCTATACCCACTAATAATAAAAATATCACTCGTTATCAGGGAAATATAAATCAAAACCACAATGACATCTCATCTCACACCTGTCAAAATGGCTATAATCAAAAGACAAAAAATAATGTGTCAGTGAGGATTTGGAGAAAAGGGAACCCTTGTCACCGTTGTGGGGAATGTAAATTGGTGCAACCACTATGGAAAACAGTATGGAGTTTTGAAAAAAAGAGAGAGAGAGAGAGCGCGCTACCAATATGACCCAGCAATTCCATTTCTGGGTATTTATCCTAAAAAGCCAAACATTAATTTATAAATATATATGCATCCTCATGTTCATTGCAGCACTATTTACAATAGTTAAGATATGGAAGAAACCTAAGTAACCACTGGTGGATGAATGAATAAAATAACCCACACAAACACACATGAGAATATTATTCTGCCATAAAAAGAAGGAAATCTTGCCATTCTCAACAACATGGATAACCTGGAGACCATTATTCTCAGGGAAATAAATCAGATAGAGAAAGACAAATATCACATGATCTCACACAAGACAGGGCAAAAGTTATTGTGAGCACATGAAACACAGTGTTTATTCTTGTATCATTATTTATTAACTGCGGTATTATTTTATATATAGACAACAGTAAACCTACTTTTGCCCCATGCTGTAAGTGAAATCTAAAACCAAAACGAAACAGAAAAACAAGGTTATGGGTACAGAGAACAGACTGGTGTTAGTGGGGATGAGAAAAATGGTTAAAGGGGTTAAAAAGTACAAACTTCCAGGTCTAAAATAAATAAGTCCTGGGGATGTCATGCACAGCACAGTGAAAATAGTTAACAGTACTGAACTGTATATTTAAAAGTTTCTAAGAGAGTAGATCTAAAAAGTTCTCAATACAAGAGAAAAAATTGCAGCTCTGTGTGGTAGCAGACTTACTGTGGCGATCACTTGATAATATATTCAAATAAAAAAATGACATTGTACACCAACGTCATTATAAATATAAATGACACTGTATGTCAATTACAGCTGAATAAAAAATAAAAACACATGACTCATCAAACTAACTTAAAATTTAAAATAGTCTCATTATCTATAATTTTAAATAATATCCTACAAACAAATTAGTATATTCAAAGAAATGATTCTATCATCTTATTAAATCTTTAATATCAAAGTCATCTTTCAAACTATAACTCAAAGGACATAATGATCTTTTGGGGATGGGTTGAAAATATGAAAGAGCATGTAGTTTCCTGAGATAGTCTTAGAAACAATACTGGCAACAGCCACACCACTACCAACATCTGGGAGGAGGCAAGCACTTCCTGTTTTACAAAGCCAAGGTCATGGGCTGAAGGATGGTGTTGATTCCTTTACTGAGTGTACATCAGGAGCAGATCAATGACATATGGTCTTGTTTTAGTCAAGTGGTAGGCAGTCTATTTCATTTTTTATTTTAAGAGAAGCCCTGAAAACTACCTTCATTTCTAGAAAAATCTTTATTACCATCAGGTACTCTGTATATCGAACTTTATTCAAGACACAACCAACAACAAAGGCTGTTAAAAAAGAGGTTTTGGAGTCTACTGTCAATGGATCTGCTAGTATGAATTAACCACAAATGAATAAAGTCATGTCAAGCCCTCAGGCTTGTTTATCTTATAAGTAGCATGCCTAACACGATGATGTTTTTCTGTGGGTGAGGACGAGTCATTATTATTTCATTATTTTTCATCTCATTCTCTATAGAAGCATCAAGTTAATATACGTAAAGCTAAACAAAATAAAAGCCACAGTCCTTGGCTGTTTCCAAGGCCCTCGCCTAGCGCAAGGTGGAGAGCCACAGAGGGGAGGGGTGCAGTTTCCTCCGGGGCCTGTCTGCCTTCAGTGATGGCTCCAGCTAAAGTTCCTGAGGGAGAGCCCACCAGCGCTGCCACGGAGGAGAAAGGTCTCTGAGTGAGAGGTTCGCAAATGACTTCACGGAGGAGAGGAGATTTGTGCTGAGCCTTTAAAAGCAAACAGGCTGGGGACCTGGGCGAGGTGCGCAGAGAAACACTCAGCGCCACCCAGAAGAAGATTAATTGCATTGCCATTTGGTTTTCCAAACTCAAGGACATGACTCATTACAAAATATTTCTCAAAAAGGATACAACTGACCTTTCAGAGAACATTGAACACCCTTGACCTCTGACTGTTAAATGCTAGTAGGAAGGACCCCTTTATGCTGTTAGTTACAGAGAAAACCCTAGATGCCTTCAGATGTTTTCAAATGCCCCGAATGGTGAGTAAGCCTTTGTTATATCCAACCACTGAGTCAAGAACTCAATGAAATTCAGTTTTCAATAGAAGGCAATAAAATAGAAAGGGGGAAAAGGAGAGTGCATTAAGTGCACAGTAGTAGAAAAGGTTACCAAGTAATGTCAAGCCTTGTCCTAACGACCTGTTGACCTGTTGAATTTCAGAGCTGATAGCAATCTGATCAAGCAGTCTCAGTAATTTAAAATTTCATTTTTATAACAGCACATCCAGTGGGAAGAAAAAGAAACTTATAAATCACATACTCAACTTTATAGGAATTAGAGACCTGAAACTTTAAGTAACATATCAAATTATATATATATTGCTTAATTAATCAAACAAAATAAAAAATGTTTTCATACTATTCCTTGTTAACTGACAACAGGGCAATGAAAATCTCTTAACCCATTGATGCCTCATGCTCCATTATTGGAACGGTAGTGACGAGGGAGCTATTTCTATCCTACTGCTCAAGGTCATCTCTGAGGTTTGATTTTTCACACGTCTACCACCTGAGGGTACATGTTATCATGTGATGCACAGAGTTGGTCACTGCTGCAGATACTGGCATGCTGGGAGCTGGTCAAAAAGTGATGTGAATTTCAGAAAATTTTTGAAGAACTGAATTTCAAAAATTTCAACCTCCAGCATAAATAGGTTAAGAGGAATTTCACACCTAAAGAAACCAATGGTATCTACACAGCTTTGCCATAGCTCTTATTTAGATGACTAAACATCCTGTGTATATTTAAATATTTATGTACAAAATTTGCATACACTTCATCCCATATCCCTTCAGAATGACCTGTGTCTGTCTGTCTTCCACTATGGCTTGGACAATATAACCTATGAGTCTTCTGCAGTCTTGAGACCAGACAGACGGTATGCCTGGGCTAATGGGCAGGCCTTTGTCATAAAAGGATAAGAAGACAAGGTAGTTCTGTTTATATTCTGTTCACAGGAATGTTCACAATCCCTGATAAACCTTTGATATGATAGAAATAAATAAAGGAATAATTATGCATATAAATGTATGCTTTTGAAATCAGTATGGATTTTTATAGAGTTTAAAACCAGAAGCCAAAAGCTGAATACAGTTAATAAATATGTATTGGTTGCCAGAGGTGGATTAAGGTCTGTTGAGGCCCCAGGCGTAGAAGAAAATATTGGGCTCCTTAAAAAAAAGAGAGAGACAGGGAAAATAAAAGTACATGTTATGTACTATTAATGTTAAAATTGCACATATTAAACCAAACTTGGTGTCCTTAGAAAAAAAGTGTAAAGTTGGGGTGTTGCGGGGCCCTTTAGAAGTCGGGGCCCAGGGCGCATGCCTGGTGTAACCATCATTAAATCTGCCTCTGTTGATTGCCCAGTGTGTAGTTTAAATGAATATGCATTCAAATTGTGAACAATTTGCCACAGATTCTACCAGTCCATATCGCCCTATAGTGACTAACCACATAACTCTAAGTTCTAGTGCATGTTTGAATTTTCAATCCTTGGCAGGGTAGTTACATGCAGGGTTTAGATTAAAGACTGCTCTGCAACCAACTTTCTAGCCACCAGAAGAGATACTCCCAGAATTATCATAGACTTATGGTGAACATTAACTTAGATAATGTATGTAAGGTAGTGAGCACACGCTCTAGCATCTACTAATTAATAAATGCTAGTTCTTATTATTCTTTGGTTTAAAAAAAAAAAAGGAAGAAGGAAGGAAAAAGAATATCCTGCTGCTAATGAAATTGTGTTCACGCAGAGAACCGGAATAAAATGTTTTCCCTAAAAGCAGTATCACCTGGGCATGATTTCAGAATATAATTTTATGGAGACTCCTGTAACGAAAACTGACATTATGGAAGTGAATTTTAGCAGATGACAGGACTATAATAAAATGTTCCTGGATTGGTTTTTAAGTGTGCGACATTGCGCTGAACCAATGCCACCCGTTAATTGCAAAGCAATGTGGTTTTCAGCCAGGTGTCCATAGATCGCTTTATCAGGTAGGCAATACAATGAACAAGTGTTTAAAACATTAAAATTGAGACACAGAACTACAGGAAGAGAGGACTACTATGAAAGACGTTGGGCTCTCCTTGAGTTTTATAAAATTGAAATGTTCGTACATCCTCCTAGCTTTCGCATGATTTGTTGAAAGAACTCAAACCTTATAAGCTTATTTTATCCAAGAGAAACATGTACACTAAAAAATGTTTTGTTGTTGAGTATATAATACCTGAAAAAACAATAAAGATTAATAATTCACTAAGGTTAACTAACAAAAGGAAAACTTTATCTTATAATATTCAAAACTATCCTGCTAACTGAGGAGAGGATTAGTGTTCCAAGCGCTTGGGGACCAGCACTCTGTAGAGTCTGATTTATACTGCACTGATCACAACGCCTTCCTACTTCAGAATGACAAGTAGGACCTGACATAGTTGCAGCAGTGGCCCCAGAGCAAATGTTCGCCGCAAACACCTTCCATCTTAATAGCTGAGCCTGTGCCATTCTGTGCACTTAAAATTCTGAGCATTTAACATGTCTTGTTGCATCTAAATCCAGACACAAAAACCCTCAAATCAAACTATTTACCTCAACTGAAATCTGCCTTGAATAATTCATAAGACGGAAGAAGGATGGCAGAGAAGAAAGCCAGAGAGAGTTTTGATGAACTCTAGAGTTTCAAAAACAGCAGAGGGCTGGTCTCCTGGTTACAGAGCAGTCCCAGGAGGCAGGGGGAGCTGAGCAGTGCTCAGGGCCCTGCTTGCCTGCCGGTGATGCACCAACAGTACCACACAGACCACACCGGAGAGGCTGGGTTCCGTGTGTATAACCATCCAGGAATCACCTCCACTACTCAGTCACTTGTTCTATTCTTCTGTTCTTTCCTAAAACCCCAGTGGTATCTAGGGATGACCTCAAAAAGAAATGATGACAATCACTAAATGGAATGGCTCTGGCCTGGGAATGGCATCAGCTCCTGCTACCCTTGATGACTTAAGTTAGCATGATGGGCAGTCAGCAGCCATCCTACCTACGGTTCTCTGGAAATACCAAAGAGGTCCCACATCCTGCTCTAATATACAAGCATCTTTGCAGTAAGTTATCTGGTGAATGAACCTGGGATTTGTATTAAATGACTCAAACTGAGGCTATGTAAGGTGTTATTACCATGTATGTCTGTATGAATTTCCAATGGCTGCTGTAACAAAGTGCCACCACAGTGACATAACACAATACAAAAGTATCTGCTACAGTTCTGGAGAACAGTATGGGGCTAAAATAAAGGTGTGACACTATCGTATTCCTTCCGGGGTTGCAGAGGGGGTCAGGGTCCTGCCTTTTCTGGCTTGTCAAGGCTGCTGCCACCAAGGCTGGACCCCCTTTCTCTGCTTCCAAAGTGTGTTGCTCCAACCTCCACTGCTCATCCCACCTCCTCTGCCCTTGGCCTTCCTGCCTCCCTCTTACAAGAACCCTGTGACTACACTGGCCCAACTGGATAATCCAGGATTATTTTTCCTTCTTAGGAGCTTTCATTCAAGCCCATTAGCCAAGTCTCCATTGTTCCATTCACAAAGCGCTGAGGATTAGGACCTGGATATCCTTGTGGGGCCATTATTCTGTTTCCAAGGTTGTGATAACTAAGTTAACTGCTTAACGGAACTGTATTCACACATTAGATATTAGGCGCCATGTAATTTCATTATAAACAAAACCAGAAAACAATCTTAATCATCACAATGTGACCAATATATTGCAAAATAATATTTTATGAAACCACAGTTCACTAAACCTTAGAAAGCTTACTGACAATATTTCAAATATATAAATTTCTGATTCACTACTCTGTTAATTAAGATTAACGGGACATTTCAAATCTAGGTAAGATCAAAATAGCTAAATCAAAACAATTTTCATTATTATTATTATTATTTTATGTATCTATCATTTCCCCTTCTGACCTGCAAGTGCTTGGATATCCGGTGCCTAGAACAAAAATAAGTGCCTTAATGTTTATTGAATGAATGAGTGAATGAATTCAACGACTTCAGATGGCAGTCTGTTAGAAGACAATAGTCTACTTTTATTTCTCCATACTTTTAAAGCAAAATTATATTTCTGGTTGAAATATTAAATGCAGACCTGAGTCAGTCAACTTTTGAGAACTTCATGAATTTTTTAGACAATCCTCATTTCAAATATATGCTAGTATTCGCAAAGACATCCTTAATAAAACAAGTCAATCAACTGAAGGAAAAATTTTCAAATAAGAATGATCTACTGATATTATTCCTGGTAACTTGAAAGCATTCTGATCTAGGACCTAAGCAGATGCATGTGACAGTCAGACATGTTTCTAACAAACTGCTGAGTTGGAACAGGTGGTACACTTTATGTAAAAATACTATCAGCCCTGGCCGGTTGGCTCAGCGGTAGAGCGTCGGCCTAGCGTGCGGAGGACCCGGGTTCGATTCCCGGCCAGGGCACACAGGAGAAGCGCCCATTTGCTTCTCCACCCCTCCGCCGCGCTTTCCTCTCTGTCTCTCTCTTCCCCTCCCGCAGCCAAGGCTCCATTGGAGCAAAGATGGCCCGGGCGCTGGGGATGGCTCTTTGGCCTCTGCCTCAGGCGCTAGAGTGGCTCTGGTTGCAACATGGCGACGCCCAGGATGGGCAGAGCATCACCCCCTGGTGGGCAGAGCGTCGCCCCTGGTGGGCGTGCCGGGTGGATCCCGGTCGGGCGCATGCGGGAGTCTGTCTGACTGTCTCTCCCCATTTCCAGCTTCAGAAAAATGGAAAAA
The DNA here is from genome assembly GCF_036850995.1 of Saccopteryx leptura. Lineage (NCBI taxonomy): Eukaryota > Metazoa > Chordata > Mammalia > Chiroptera > Emballonuridae > Saccopteryx > Saccopteryx leptura. Next base: position 294,662,688 of record NC_089505.1, read on the forward strand.
AAAAAATACTATCAAAACAGAAGAGAAATATTTTAATTGATAAATAATATATGTAAAACAAAGCAATATATAAATAAAATATATTTAAAGTATTTTAAATGCAATTATTTTTAAAACTGCCTATCCAATTTCCAAATTAAAATGTAATCATATATTGACTAACCAGGCAGTGGTGCAGTGGATAGAGTGTTGGACTGGGATGTGGAGGACCCAGGTTCGAGACCCTGAGGTCGCTAGCTTGAGCGCGGCTCATCTGGTTTGAGCAAAGCTCACCAGCTTGGACCCAAGGTCACTGGCTTGAGCAAGGGGTTATTCGGTCTGCTGTAGCCCCCTGGTCAAGGCACACAGGAGAAAGCAATCAATGAACAACTAAGGTGTCGCAACGAAAAACTGATGATTGATGCTTCTCATCTCTCTCCGTTCCTATCTATCTGTCCCTATCTATCCTTCTCTCTGACTCTTTGTCTCTGTAAAAAAAAAAAAAGTAATTATATTAAGAATTGCATGCTTATCTTAGAAGGAAAAGCATTTTAACAAATGATCTGTAAATTCATATTAGTTTACTTAAATTTACAGAAACGATGTATACAGTAATTTCCTTGGAGGTATATTTAATTGTTAAGTATGTCACCCTAGATAATTCTCATGCTAGACATTTTATTTTTACCAAAGATATGGTTTTCATTTTAAAATCAGTTTCAAAAAGGATAGAGAATACATTTAAATAAAAGTTTATCCTTATTGAAATGTTTTGTTACTAGTCTCTACCTCAGGATACGATGTGCACATTAAACTTTGAGGTTTATAAAGAACATTACTGGTCATGTTAATTTTTGTATTATATTAAATATTATTTAGTTGAAAAATAATAAAATGCCATTGGTTTTCATTTCTAGTGTTATCTGAAGGACAGTGCAAGTGCTGATGGTAAGTGAGTTCATTTACAGACTATACTGAAGATTTCTTAGAACTTGTTATATTGGCATTCTTCTCCCCGCCCCACCAATAAAACCCAAATATAAATATTTGATGACAGGGATCCTCATTTTTTAATTTGTGAACTAGTGAGAATCGTTCCCGTAAGAAAAAAGTAGTTAGCTCTTTTATCTTTTTTTGTGTGTGACAAACCTTTGCACATAATTGTAAATTATCAAAGAAAATGTATTTTATCAAGTCATGAAAATTCATAGTCAAAACACAGATTTATCTTCAGTAAATAAGCATCATGTTTATATCTGGTAAAGATTTCATGATAGCTTATGGAGCAGCATTGCATACTCATAAAAAAATTTCTATCTGAGCAAGCTGTTAAATGCTTTTACTTGGTGACACTTTATTCAAAAAATAAGAAATATCTTTTGCTTTGTAGAAGGGAATAAATTACAATTCAACTCCTGGGGTTGCTTTTAGGCTCGTGGTAGCAAGGGAACACAACAGCCGGTGTGGGATCTGACGCACACAGATGTAAACTGGGGTTTGACTCTTACTCAGTTTAGTGGCCACAGAAAAAATAACCTAACTTTCAGAATCACAATTTCTTTGGATGTAAATGAGTCTTTTATCTATAACTAGATATGAACAGGACTCCTTTGCTAAAGGCTTAATTAAGAACAATAAGGATAAGACCTTAAGGATAAACTGCCAGGCAGCTTTCCGGTCTCACTTCCCCTGGCCTCTCTAAAGCAGAATTATGGAGTGAACGAGGGAACAGAGAAAGTCATCGAGCCCATGACATGTCACCCAAGGGAAGGACTGGCTTATCTCCTGTTGTTTACACGTGCACTACATACACCCAAGGGGCAGCTTCAAGACACCCAAGAGGAGAGAGTGGGCCCTCAAGGTAGAACACCAGTGTCTCAGTTCCCACCGTGGGCTTGTGAGCCACAGAGATGTGCAGGCCAATCTCAGCCATGACCACGATGATGAGAAGATTCTGAAACAGGCTGCCATGTGGCCCCTAGAGTTTGGAGGAACATGCAGACACCGAGATGACTGTCCCTGTCATTCTTGTGTGTTCGCAAGGCAGGATCCTGCCTGCCACAGGGTGTCCAAGCAGAGAAAGGAGAGAGGATGGCAGACAGACAGACCCCACATTCTGCTGCTTTCCATGACAAAAAAGCCTGCATTTCTCATAGGCTCAGTGCAACCCACAGAAAGGGACGTGCTAGGGTTACAGGATTCTACTGAAAACAGCTACCTGACAAGGTGAGAAGGAGAAAGCTGTGGGCTGCAGCTGGGTGAGAGCTGAAATGCACATGTCCCTCATCAGACAGCTGGAGTCCTAATGGGAATGGTACAGGGGAAGAGGCAGGGGCCAGGGCTCTAAAGAACCTGCTGATACCCACCGCACAGCTGCTTCTACCTCAGTGGAGGCTCTTACCGCCAGAGGGTAGAAAACCCCAGTCCAGTCAGAAATGACTTCCAGGCCCTGGCCTGTTTGCTCAATGGATAGAGCATCAGCCTAGTGTGCGACATTCCGGGTTCAATCCCTGGTCAGGGCACACATGAGAAGCGACCATCTGCTTCTCCACCCCTTCTCTCCCTCTTCCGCTCTTGCAGCCAGTGGCTTGGTTGATTTGAGCATCACCCTCAGATGGGGTTTTCCAGGTGGATCCCCATGTGGGGGTCTGTCTCTCCATCTCCCCTCCTCTCACTATACAAACAAATAAACAACGATTCCCAAACGCAGGGCTGGAGCTCAAACTCAGGGCTGAGCTGAGGGGAAGGAAGATGTTTTGAATTTTATTAGAATTCAAGACAGCCTGGATATTTTAACAACTAAAAATAAATTTTAATTATTGAAATTGAATTGTGTTTATAATCAAAGGCCTGGAAAACAGTGGCCTCTGCCCCGTGTGTATCAGCCACAGGGCTGAAAGACGGGATGACACAGTTGAAAAGAAGAGGCATCATGCTTTGTGCTGCTGTTGGCTTGGAGTTCAGGCTACAGCAGGAAAATCATTACATAAGGATTACAGATAATACATGTTAAATGCCTACCCTAGTACCTGGCACTCTGAAAATGAGTTTAATAAATATGAGTTATTGTTCGTTTTATTACCACCCTCTGGCACTGTTACTTTACTTACATACATTACCTCGAATCCTTCCAATAAATCTACAAGGTGGCTATTATTACAGCGAGTTTACAGGGGAACACAAAGAGGAACCAGAAATGGAAGAGGCACCCTCCACCTGCCACAGTGTAACCAGAGGGAATCCGCCGGTAAGCAAGTTTCCAGCAGGGAGTTCATGAGATGGTGTCTGGCCTGGCTCCGGTAACATCGGGCTCTGCCCCCTAAAGAGGAGTCAGGCATCCGGATGAAAAGGAGGGAACTCCATAAGAGGTTCACAGTGGCAGAAGTACAGGGAGCAGAGGAGCAAGCCAAGAACAGAGCTGTGGGCGGAGTGATGTCATGAGACCCCAAGGACAATGTGGAGCTCATGGATGAATGTAAGGCAGGAGGTGGTCACCATTATGTCAGGATGTCTACACAGGACCCAGGCTGTCTGACAGTCCCAGGTGCTGAACCTGGTAGCCCTGTGAGCTCTCTGACCTCCTGTGTCCTCATCTTGAACATGGAATAAAGGTAACCCCTGTCTCACGGAATGGCACTGAACTGCCGAGTTATGGGGTGCCACCTACGTCTCCCATGATGAGCTCAAACACTGAATATGCTAGTTAGTGGTTTTCAACCTTTCTAATGCCGTGACCCCACAATACAGTTCCTCATGTTGCGGTGACCCCAAACCAAAAAATAATTTTGGTGGCTACTTCATAACTGTAATTTTGCTACAGTTATGATTTGGAATGTAAATACCTGATATGCATTATGTATTTTCCGATGGCTTTAGGCGACCCCGCTGGGGTCGCGACCCACAGGTTGAGAATTGCTGTGCTAGTCACCTCTCTCCGACGTCTGGGGAAATAAACAATGAATTATATTACCATTGACTAAATTTTTCCTACACACATTGATGTTAGGCATCAAATAAATTAACAAATATTCTTCAACTGGACTTTAAAGTTTCTGCTATCATTTCTAACAAAGGCACAAGCAGAAAAGTATGGTCGGGATGTCAGGAGGACAGGGCAAAGGCTAACTCCGGGGATTTCACCTGAGGTGCCCAGCGTGGCGATGGTAATTCCAGGTTTGAAGTTTCTGGAAATTATAGCAAATTCTCAAGTATGGTGTTTCTCTTTCCTCTATAAATCTGCAGTGACATGATGACTTCATCCAAGTATCGAAAATGACCCGGCTCTGACAGCATGCTCTCTTCTCTAAGTGAATGTTTGTACTTCTTTGGATAAGTGGCAAGAAAAAAGAGAGGGAGAGAGAGGAAGAGTAAAAGTTATCATGGGGAAACAGTACGAGGTCCCTGCGAGAGGCAGAAGAATGATAACAGGGGAAGAAGGTGGCATCCAGTCCTGGGGTCCACTCCTCACGGGCCTCCCGAGGTGTGAGGCATAGAAGAACGGGCTGAGAGGCTTGGATGGGAAGGCAGGATGGTCAAGCTCATGGCCAGCCGGAAAGCAGCTCCCTGCGTGCTGTCTGTGGGAAGTCTGAGATTTATCTAACACCAGAGGCTGGCCCTGATGCGGGCAGCCAGGAAAGCCACCGTGCCGAGGCCAAGGGGCATCATGAACTCAGGAACTCTTCAATCAAGTTCTGATACAGTGAGAGCTAACCCGGAGGAGCACCATGGGGAGGGTTCCAGAAAAAGGGAACTACTCAGTCGTTCAGGACAATGTGGCCCTCCTCCCAGGCCCAGGAAGCTAGGGACACGCCCTTCTGAATCCAAGACCGAGAAGGAATGAATGGGGACTCAGAGTCCTTGTCCCTGCACTCTAAAATCATCCCTTCATAGAGTATACGAAGTCAGAATAAAACCTAATGCTCATATTATTATGATTTCTTTTCTCTCTTATGATTAGATAGTTTTTAAGGACTTCTTAAAAAACAAAACAAAACAGTACACATCCGAAATTTGGCTTGCCCAAAAACCCTTCTATCTAGCTCTCTCTCCGAAATCAATTGAATTTAAATTCTTGCATTTAATACTTCAATCAGCAATGTTTTTATTTGTTAAAGAAGTCTGGAAAGTAAAATTAGTCCAGTGTTATAACAATTACATTTGCTGCTGTTTCTTTTTTATCTAAATATAGCAGTTTTGAAACATTTCAATGGAGCCTTTGATGACTCATACACTTGTAAAATGCTCTAAAGCAGGGGTCCCCAAACTTTTTACACAGGGGGCCAGTTCACTGTCCCTCAGACCGTTGGAGGGCTGGACTATAAAAAAAAACTATGAACAAATCCCTATGCATACTGCACGTATCTTATTTTAAAGTAAAAAAAACAAAACGGGAACAAATACAATATTTAAAATAAAGAACAAGTAAATTTAAATCAACAAACTGACTAGTATTCCAATGGGAACTATGCTCCTCTCACTGACCACCAATGAAAGAGATGCCCCTTCCAGAAGTGTGGCGGGGGCTGGATAAACGGCCTCAGGGGGCCGCATGTGGCCCGCGGGCTGTAGTTTGGGGACCCTTGCTCTAAAGCATACTGTTTGACTTTACTTTTTCAACTACTGACTTGAGTTTCCTGGATGGGGTGGGGCAGAAGGAGATGGTAATCAGAACACATGTGTCTACTCATGGGTTGTGTCACTCTTGTAATCATGATATCAGTGGCCAGAACCCACAGCAGAAGCACTGGCACAGAATGAGACTGATGACAGAGAGGAAAGACACAGAGACACTCAAGAAAAACTAGAACTTTCTTGGACATAGACAACAGCGTTTGAGTCTGGTTGCGGCTGAGCTCCAAGTCCGAACTACACGACTCAATGAGGCTGACAGTGCTAGGTTTTTAAGACACCTTCAATATCTGGCTTCAACACTCGGATGGACCAGTGCCAGTGGGCAGAGCCAACGGGTGGGGTGAGCCGGAGAATTCAAACTCACAGACGGAAAGGATGGAGTCCCGGGGGAGAGGTCAGGCTGCCAGCTCAGGTTTTCTACGGCACTGCTGCCGATGAAATCACATTATTTCACTCACAAAATATGGGGAGAAGGGAGCTATACAATGAAATAGATAGGAGAAAAAATTCTCAGAAGTATAATGGTCCTTGAAATGTGTATTAGTCTTTATCCAGAGTTCAGGAATATCTATTACAGAAACAGTATTATGCTTGCATGAAAATGCATTTGTTGCTGATTAAAACAGAGTCCTCTGATAAAACTCTTGAGGGACATGCTCTGTAGGAATTAGAAGGCGACATGATGGATGAAAATTGAGAGTTGTTTCAGGTTCACACAGAGGGCACCATCTAATCACAGTGACGGTGGCTGGCGTTTGCCAGGGCTTTTCATTCTCAGGGGGAGTGCTTGCCCAGACATCAGCTCTTTTGACCCTGGTTGCCCGCCCTGTGAGCGCAGTGGGGTAAGAACCACCATCCCTTCTGTAAAGGGAAGAACGCTTCACATCTTCCCCAAACAGGTAATTTTGCATTTAAAAGGACTGCAACATTTCACTCTTCCTGATATCCGCACTGTCTACTGATTTATGGCATTGATAAAATAATTGGTGAAAATGAGAGTCAGTGAAAACTAAATAAAAGTTTAGGAGACGAAAATGTTCTAGAAGGAACAGGAACAATTTAAGGAGAATAAACTGCAGCACATGTAGGTGTACATGACTGATACGGGAGGTGGGACAGGGAGATTATTTTGCATCATTAATTTACATAGCTTCCTAATTCTTGAATCGTTTCCTTTGAGCTACCTGGCTACCTTCTCGGGTTCCATGTGTTGAACACTAACCCTCCTCTCTCAGGTATCCTTATCTCTGACAACAGAAGTTCAGCTCATCTCTTCACCCAAATTTGACAATTTAGTTCGACGCGGGTCACCTCCTCTTGACGCGCCTCTGTGACACCAATCTCCCTGTATTCCCCTCCTTTCACTGCGGCTGTCTCCACTTTGACGGAGGTCTCCCACACTCAGGCCACACTGTCTTTCTGTCTTTCCATTTTCCAGAATGCCTCGGCCACAGCAAGGCACACCCAGGAGGTCCTTTTCCTCCTGGTCTTCATCTGGTCCCTGCCTTTTCTCTCCCCAAGGTAAAAAAGGACTTCACCTGCCTTTCAGAATCATTTGTCATTGAAACACAATGCTACCCAATTTCTGAACACCCTCTTTATTTGTCAATGAGCCTGGGCCCTCCCTGGCCCTCCAATGTTCTGTGATCTTTCCTCCTCAAGCCCCCTCCACATCTCGCTTTATTCACATGGAAAACAAGGTTCCCCTGTTGTTACAAATACTTCTTCTCTAAGGTTTACTCCACGAACCCTCCCATGACTCTGGTTCTCTGTGGAAGGCCTTCTTTCATGAACACCCACCTGGTTACGCTTTGGGATACTCAGTAGTATCTCCATTATGGAATGTCTTGCAGTGATGCACACACATTAATCTCTACCCTGTTACACTGCAGGCCTTTGGCACGTGGGTGCTTAGCAGTGATGAGGAAATTGGGGTGGACCTTTTTTTTTTTTTTTTTTTTTGCATTTTTCTGAAGCTGGAAACAGGGAGAGACAGTCAGACAGACTCCCGCATGCGCCCGACTGGGATCCACCCGGCACGCCCACCATGGGGCGACGCTCTGTCCACCAGGGGGCGATGCTCTGCCATGTTGCGACCAGAGCCACTCTAGCACCTGAGGCAGAGGCCACAGAGCCATCCCCAGCGCCCGGGCCATCTTTGCTCCAATGGAGCCTTGGCTGCGGGAGGGGAAGAGAGAGACAGAGAGGAAGGGACAGCGGAGGGGTGGAGAAGCAAATGTGCGCTTCTCCTGTGTGCCCTGGCCGGGAATCGAACCCGGGTCCTCCGCACGCTAGGCCGACGCTCTACCGCTGAGCCAACCGGCCAGGGCAGGGTGGACCTTTTTAATTAATTTCTATACCCCCCAAATAAAAACAAAGTGTCTGAAAATAAATGAACTCAACTTCACGTTGACCATGCGTTATTTTAAGCACTAAGACTATCATGGTAAATAAGACAAACCTGCTGCTGACCCTCCCTGAACTCATGGTCTACTCCATGGGAGGAAATTAACACACCCTCAAAGGGGGATTCTGACTGCCTACCATCTTCTACAGTCACGGAGGAAAATAAGGAGAGTTGACCAGTGCTATAATGAGAGATGCTCACAGATGAAACAATGCCTCTGCCTCACAAAGTACAAAGGGTGGATGAGTATCACTGCCCCTGTGTGGTGCCATGGGAATTAAAACACAGTCCAATGTGGCATGAAATATGAAGATCAGGGAGACTCTGGGACTTCACCCGGCAGCGGCCAGCAAGACGATTTATGATACAGACTTTCAGATTCCTCAAACACTGCATGCTCAACACCACATGTTTTTCCAATAAAGACCAATAATTGCAAGTACCCTAATAAGCATTTAAAATAGCTCCAAGAACTCTAAAATTTTGGTTATTCACTAACAGAACAAGTAAATTATGCTAATTTCAGTTAATTCTTTACATTTATACAGTACTACTGAATTTAACTTGCAAATACTTGGTAATACAAGCCATCACAGAAGAATCTGCTTGGTTGATGCATTTTTTAATGCATTAGAATGAATTCTGTATAGATTTTTGCAAGATGGAAAATTATTTGGGAATGCTAAACCAGGGAAAGGACATGAAAGATGACCTAAGAATAAAAATTTCAAGAGCTATGTCAGTCACATAGCAATGCCTCACTGTAGTATTATTTAATCCTAGTGCTAGGTTAATATTGATAAAGAACATATATTTAATTCCCATTCCAAATATAAGCATTTTATCCAGCTCATGTTAATTTTTTGACATTCTTATGTACAATTTCCCAAATTATTATAGAAACAAAAAATAAGAATGAAAACATTTCTGTAAGGCCAGAGGCCACCACCGTGGCCATGGAGGTTCAGGTTCTCATTGGATTCGGGCAGACGGTAAAAGAACTGTGGAGTCAGAAAATGGTAGGCCATTCTGTTTATTAAAGACTCGTAATGGCAGGGAAGACTGCTTCCCTCTCACTTAGGGCTCCCAAGGCCCCTCAGCACAGGCCCCCAAACAGCCTCAGCACACTCCAGCCAAACAGGTCAGGCCAAAATCAGGGTTCCCCTGGCCCTCAGCTCTCTCTCTCTCTTTCTCTTTCTCTCTCTCAAATCTCTCTCTCACTCTCCCACCAAAACTGACTAGGGGATAATAACCCTTCTCCAACAAACAGGTGCAAACAATGGCCCCTCCCAAGCAGGCAGGCAATCCGCAATCTGCCACCCTGAGGGCATGCACCCAGCCTTCCACCTACTATACACAGACGGTGCTGCCCCAATACAAGCGAGCAAACCTAAGAAAACACTTCTTACAAACTTTGCCCAACAATCTTTAATGCAAAAAAATAAAAATTTGATATTAATAATCACACAATTAAATTTTAGAGGCATTCAAAAGCCTCATGAATTAGAGATTATATTTCCAATCATCAGTGAAACAGGCAATCAAAAGGACCTTTAATGTTTCAAAAGATGACTTCTTGTTTTCTCCTTTGTACAAATTCACTGACATTTAGAGGAGAGAACACAAGAAAAATAATCCATAGAAATAATAACCAGGTAGATAGACAATAACAAAAAAATAGTCTCACAGAAACGAATAAAGAAAACTCTATCAAAAAGACACAAGACATGTTAGACACATCAAGAGGATTAAAGTGAATAAAAGATGAAAACAGGTTAATTGACTAAGTAATTGGGTCATACATAAGTGGTGCAGTTTGAACAGACTGAGAGGGAGCTGAGGACCTGAGCACTCAGCCTTTTCTGTTCCTTCAAAGGTTGGATGTTAAAATGAACAAAATAAGGGGCCACCCCGAGTGTAAGTGCAGGTGGAAGGAAATGCAAAGAACAGGAATATAATCCTGTTTGATGGCAAAGCACATAAAAATAGGAAAATAGTAGGAAAAAAATTTGTATAGAAAATGGAATAGCACACACAACACAATCAACAGTTCAAATGTTATAGAAACGCTCACCTGAAACCTATGTACTCTAACCAATGTCACTCCATTTAGTTTAATTTCTAAATAAAAAAAGAAGAATAGAATAAATAAATGAGGAAGATTCTGAAGATGGTGGACAGAAGGAGGAACATAGAATAGGTGGAGGGTTAGGGTTGAGAAGGACACCTCTTACTTTGAGTTCAGAAAGACTTTAGAAGAAGAAAGAGATGCATGTGCAAATTCTTACATGGGAAAGTGCATGAGGACCAGGTCAAATGCTGATAAATGGGTGGGGTGATGCAGAAACAAATTCAAAAAATCACAGCAATATTACAGAGAATGCAAGTGGAAACATGAGAGAGGATAAGGAATACTGTCATCAGAGTATGATCCAACACAAGAGTATCCACTGAAGTAGCACTTCATCTGACAGTTTCATAAAGAAAAACTATGCAGCAGTCCTAACAGAAGTAAAGAACACTGAATAAAATATAACATCTATTGGATAAAAATGCCCTTAGGAAAGAAAGTTAATTCCCTAACTTGATAAAGAATAGCTATCAACGTGTAAAGTAAACAGAACACTTAATGGAGGCACTTAAGTATGCCCATAGAGTTAGGAATATGGTAAAGATCCATCTTGCTGAACTTCTATTAATATTAAAATGGGTAAGGAATTGACAAAGCTGTATATAAGTTTGTTTATATATACACACAATGAAATACTACCCAGCCATAAGAAAGGAGGAAATACTGGCATTTGCAACAACGTGGATGGATCTTGAGAATATTATGCTAAGCAAAATAAGCCAGTCAGGAAAAGGCAACAACCATTAATTTCACTCATACCTGGGATAAAAAAAACAGAAAGCAACAAACGCATAAATTAACAAACTCACAGACAAAGCCAACAGTATGGTGGTTATTGGAAGGAAGGGGGGCAGGAGGAGAAGGAAGAGGGTAAAGGGGGTCAAATATATGGTGATGGCAAGGTACTAGACTGTGGGTGGTAAGCACATACTGTGATACAATATACAGATGTTATACTATAAAACTGTACACTGGAAACTTACATAATGTTATAATATTTACCAATGTCACACCAATAAATTTAATTTAAAAAATATTAGAGAGGAAGAAGTAAATAATAATAATAATAAATCCCAGAGAATTAGTATCAGAACTACTGAGTGTAAGAATGAGACAGCACTTAATCACCAGATGTGCAGGTTTTATTAGAGGAGAAAGACCTGCTGGGGCACTCCTCCAGGAGAAGTGCACTGGGTTACAGAGTAGGGGCGAGTTATATAGTGTTTGGGAAAGCCTGAAGGGATACTGAGGCAAAAGTCCTGGTATGTCCGGAGCCCCTCCTTGGGGCGGCTTGTCAGCTTTTTGGAATTCCTCTGTCTCAGGGGCAATAGTCCAGTAAGGGTGAGGTCTGACAGATAAGCGGAACATCTAGAGGGCAGTTTGAAATACACATATCTATCACTGAGATGTTTTGTGCAATATCAACCTACAAAATTAATAACATGCCCTTATATAAGAAATGAATGAATAGAGAGAAAAAAGTGGAGAAAACCATTCTTTCACAATAGCAACAAAATAACAAAGCACCAGGAATGTCCAACAAAAGAAGTGTAAGTGGCTTTTGGAAATTCACAAAGTATTACTGAGGGACGTTAGCTGACCAGAGAAGTAGAGTGCAAGAGTGTTGTGCTATGTTTTTGGGTGCAGGACAGTCAATATTGCAAATGTGCCCATTGTCCCTGAATTAATTACACACTGACATCGATTTCAATCAAAATCTTGGCAAAGTTTCCCACACAGTTAGAGAAACTGACCCTAAAATTTATAACAGAGTAAACTGCCAAGAAGGGTTGAGACATATTTCAATTTTGAAGGAAAGAACAAAGTTTAGTCTCGTCCCCCTACCAGATACCATGGTTAAATTTAAAATTATGGCAACTGAATTATATAGAGATGAAGAAATAGATCATTGAAATAGATTAGAATCCACAGATGCATTAGAATTAGATAGATAGATAGATGATAGATAGATAGATAGATAGATAGATAGATAGATAGATAGATAGATAGATTATAGAGGTAAGTAGGTAGTGGATTAAACACCTACATATAAACAGTATTACTTTAAAACTGTAGAAGATAATACCAGAGAATGTGACTTTGGTGATAAAGTGTTGTAAAGTACTGTACCCCAGATTCTGCAAAGTACCATGCCTCACTTCAGTGGGTTTACGTAGAGACACCAAGTCCAGATGAATTTTGAAAGGTTTTATTAAAGGAGGAGATTTATTAAATATGCTGGCACATATGGCTGACATGGGGCATTTGTAGACCCAAATCGTGTGTGCCAAATACACCTCAGGGGCTGGTTATATATCCTTAATCACACACAGGCTGGGGGAAGCATGACATCATGAAACAATCATTAACAAGCTTACAACATTTATTTAGGGGACACACATTTCAAGGTAACACAATCAAAGACATTTACAATCTTCCAGGGTTCGTCTTCCCTCCTTTGCCTAGACCAGTGGTAGTCAACCTGGTCCCTACTGCCCACTAGTGGGCATTCCAGCTTTCATGGTTGGTGGCAGCGGAGCAACCAAAGTATAAATAAAAAGATAGATTTAACTAGAGTAAGTTGTTTTATAAAGATTTATTCTGCCAAACTTAGTGAAAATCTGACATAAAGTACTTGGTAAGTAATTATTATTATATGCTTTAACTTGCTGTAACTCTGCTTTATAAATTTTATAAAGTAAAGTTACTTCCCTACTTTATAAATCACCATTACTGTGGAACCGGTGGGTGGTTAGAAAATTTTACTACTAACAGAGATACAAAAGTGGGAAGTAGGCATAAAAAGGTTGACTACCCCTGACCTAGAGGTATATTAACCTCAAGATGCCAGGAAGGGAGGTATGTAAATTCTGTCTCTTATTGAAAGAGGAAAGAAGTTCCTCAGATAAACTTTATTTTAGATTTAAAACTAAATGACCCATTGTTCTTTCAAACCAGAAACATCTACATTCTTCTCCCTCTCCTCCCCAAAGGAAAGACAGGACAGAAAGCCTGACTTTTTCTTCTAAAATATCAATATTAATTTCGCAACATTTTGGTACCTTACTACAAAAGGACGCTTAAATGTGTTCATTGAGTGTTAGTAGATCGAGCCATACACTGGGTCTCCTCTTTCTCTTTGCTGACTTCTCTATACCACCTGGTCATCGGGCATTTCCCTGGCTTCTTGAACTGGGATCTGTTCCTGATGGAATACTGTTATACTATATATATCATGAATGTGAGGACCTAAGAGTCCTCAATTTGCTGATTCACCCTCACCTTGACTGTTGGAGGAAGTGGTGGGCTTTCTGAAATCAACCACACCCTCCATCAGCTCCTGCTGAAGCTGCCCAGCCCTCAGCTTCTGTAAAGAGAACACCTCATATTCAGTCATGGAGAACTTGACGCAGCCCTCTAGGTCCCTCTGGGATAACTAATTCAAACCCTCTTTTCTCTTGAACACACTGTGAAAGCACATTTTTAGTCTGCTTAGGCCCCGCCATTGATGCTGACCTACCCCAAGCAGCTGCACTCTTTACTCAATTTTACAAGAGCAGACAGACACATCTGCTGCCTTTGGTTTCCCCCTAACCATCTCCTCTTCTAGAATTTTAATAGAAAAAGACATGTACTTGCTTGCTTGCTTCATTTTCCCTATGCTCTGAAGGAGTTACTATTTTTTCTTCCCATCTCATCTAAGTTTATCTTACAGCATCTGGTCCTAATTCTTAGGGCAGGCAGCCTCATGACCTTGAGAACTTGGGTGCAAAGACTATGCTCTCCTTAATATGAAAAGAACTCTCCAGTGAAGGTCCACCAAGAGTGGGTCTTGACATAGAACCCAGGCACTAGGTATCACCAAAGAAGAACTAGAACTAGTTCCTATCTCAGAAATACCATGTCTCTCATCTGTTTTAGAGGAAGAAATGACACGGCTTCATAATCAGTTGAGTGTGAGGAGGGAGGGTGTCTGTGAAATAGGCATCATTCTTCCCATTTTACAGATGGATAAACCAAGGCTGGAGAGAAATGTAGTAACCTGAGCAACAGCAAAGGGGCAAAGTCAGAATTCTAACAGAGGCATGACTGCAACATGCGTATTCTTTCTACAGTAATAAGTGAGCTAATATTGAGAACCACAAAGATCATCAGCATTTAATTTCTTTATCACTTGATGAAGTGATAAATAAAACACAATTAGCTAACATCTCATGAAGTCAGGCTCTTCATGAAAATTCTCTGTATAAATTGTCTAACAATCAAACAGTAGTAAAGCAAAATCGTTTCACAGATCCTGACGAAGAGTATACCATATTTTCCCATGTAGAAGATGTACCCTAATTTTGGGGTCCAAAATTTGAAGAAAAATATGTATTACGTAAAGTTATTGAACTCAAGTCTCTTATTGTTTTGTTTTGTTTTTTTCTCCTGAAGTGAGAAGCGGGGAGGCAGAGAGACAGACTCCCGCATGCACACAGCTGGGATCCACCTGGCATGCCCACCAGGGAGCAATGCTCTGTCCATCTGGGGTGTTGTACCATTGCAACCAGAGCCATTCTAGCACCTGAGGCAGAGACCACAGAGCCATCCTCAGTGCCCGGGCCAACTTTGCTCCAATGGAGCCTTGGCGGCAGGAGGGGAAGAGAGAGACAGAGAGAAAGGAGAAGGGGAGGGGTGGAGAAGCAGATGGGTGCTTCTCCTGTGTGCCCTGGCTAGGAATCGAACCCAGGACTTCCACACGCCAGGTCGATGCTCTACCACTGAGCCAATCAGTCAGGGCCGAACTCAAGTTTTATTCATCATAAAATTCATACAACTCCTCATCACTGTCAAAACTCCAATCCTTAGCTTGTCCTCATCTGTGTCTGATTAAGAATCACTGTTTTCACAATGAGTGCAAAAACAAGCTAAAAAAAAAAGTGGGAAATGCAAGTAAAAAAGTACAACTACTGTATAAGACGTACCAGTGTTTAGACCCCAAATTTTTTGAAAAAGGGGGCATCTTATTCATGGGGAAATACGGATAATATAAATTACTTTTTTTTTATTCTATAAGCTGGCACCTGTGTGGTATTTTAAATATTGCCATTAAATGTCCTTCAAGTTATATCTATTATTAAAGCTGATATTAGAAATATCTATAAATACACTGAGTCATTTGAAGGCTAGAAAGTCATTACTCTTTCATTTAGGAGTACTCTGCAAGTATAACCTTAATAACTATTGACCTCAAGGTATGTGAATGAAGGCTGTACTATCTATCAAGGTGACAGGTACCACTGTTTTTAAACCAGGGAAGAACATGTTAGTCCCAATATGATCATATCTCCTCACTGTTATTATTGATAATAAGTACAATCAAATAATCATCATTGACTCACCCATTAGAGGATTTCTAAAATCCTAAGACTCTTCCCAGTGAATCCGACAGTGAGCTCTCCCATGGAGGCAACTGGAATTTTGTTTCACTTTCACGAGCTGCTCAAATGTAGACACACTTTGTCCAGGCTGGAGCCTGACCTAGAGGAGAGAGTAATTTGGGTCCTGTCCACAGACCATGGCGCCAATCTGAGAAAACAAGCAGCTAAGCAACACAATAGCGAATAGCAGAGCAGGGACCGGGAGAACAGGCAGCTTCAAGAGCAAGCCTGACCCTGAAACCCACAGATCACAGTTGGTTCACTGTCCAGGTTCAAGAACAGAATCGCAGAGCTAGAGCGCCGGGTCTGGCGTGGTGAGCACTCAATAAACGGGAAGGCTGCGTGAATTCACCGGAAGCACGACACTAGGACAGAGCTTGGTTTCTCAGTGAAAAAAAGCCACCCAAGGACAGAAGTTACTGTCTCCTCCACATGGCACATCAGCTAGGCCTTGCAGGAACCACATGGTTATTGTAACTCTAACCTCTGCTCCCCATTTCAAAGCCTATGAACTTTGAGTAATGCATTTTCCCCATTTTATAAATAAATGGCTCATCCAAACCGCAGTGAGATTTCATGAAATCCAGTTCTTCAAGCTCCCTAATTCATCTGTTGTTCTCAGAGAGACAGCAGTGTCTGTGAAACTGAATTTCAAATGTGCATATACTATTTCTTCCCAGATCTCTAAAAATAGAAGAAATACTAAAGAAACAAAGAAGTTGAACCCTCAAACGTACATTCATTTTTGAAAAAAAGAATTTGTCTAATTCATAAATGCATTAAAAGAGTTAAATATAGCAAGTCATGACTAATGTTATTTTCATACTGTGAATGAGAAACACCACAGATAGGACCAAATGGCCAACTCTACGATATAATTTTATTTAAAGAACATTTAAAAATTCATGTTGCAGTTTTACAAAGAATTATGATGATATAAAGGAATATAAACATAAATATCATTAGCTTGAAGGTGAAACTATAAAGTGGACACATATTTTTGATTAGTTGTTTATAGCAATTTAAGAACACAACACAGTTCACCACTCTAAACAAGATCTTCTCAAAATAACAAGCTCTATAAAAAGGTTACTGTAAACTTTACATTAAGAAATGCACCAATGGGCAGCATCTTTCGATCAATACTGTTACTTCTTCGTCCAATTATTTAAATACAACACAGGAAAGTATGCACCATTCTTGCACTGTGCTATTACCTCTTCAAGATGGTGCATTGACAACTCTAGCAGCATGGTTCACTGTTGTTTATTTGTATCTTGAAATCTGTGGGGAGCTCTGAGCTAAGCCAAGGGCTGCCAACACTGTTTTTATGGCTTTCGAGTTTCCCATTTGCTTGGAATGATTTGAATTCACAACCGTTCATGGGAAAATGATCCTATTTCTCTAGTTTGCAGGATGAGTGGATAATTCTGAGGCATGATGGATAAAATACAAGTATGCTTATTTCATATGAAAAAAATTCCTTATCTACCTCAGGCTATAAAGGTGTTGTGACCTACAAAGAAAAAGGCTTTGTAGAAAAACAGCTGCCCTTAATCTCAGCTTAAAATGCTAAGGCTATCTGCCAATGCAATATATGCTTTTTCCCTTAAGGACCCATTATAGATATAACTATGCCATCCATGAATTCTCTGAACTCTTCAAGATTCTATTTGCTGTTCAGCTTCCGCCACAGGCTGAGGGTATGAGATGCACAAATTAAACCCACACTCCATATGTCAGTGTGTCTCCAACATCCCTGCCCCTGGGACTCACTCAGGGTACCTGATTCAGACTGCAGACCCATCAGAACCTGACATCTAACTGACCACCACTGACACATAGTATGAGGAGTCTAGATCTGGACTCCAGACACATCAGAACCTGATGTCTACCTACCACCACTGACATTAGATCCTATGATGCATTATTTTTCCCAAATGATTCCAGAATTCGGACAGCGTGCCTGTGGCTAGCCAGTCAGACCCAGCCACAACTTCATTCACTTCATCCCCCTCTTACCCACAAGATACTACATTTGAGATTGTGTTGCATCCTTTTCTCATTTGAAGAACAACCTCCTCTTTCCATTGCAGTGGCTCCTCTCCAGGTTGCCATATTTTCTTGCAGACCCGAGGTCTGAGGTTGCTCCTGTGTTCTCCTGGGGAGGGGCCAGGCAGGGGCGCTTCTATCCACTACACCCTTTTAACTCAGCCAGGGCCGCTGGCAGTAAATGAAGTTGGTCCCCCAGATCAGAAATTAATGTGAACTTTAATCACAAACAGAAGGAGATGCTCTCAATGAGTAAGAAATGAAGAAATGCATGACCGTTGGGGGGGAGAGGATGTGCAATGAGTTCTGCTCCAACCTTGGCCCCTTTCTGCATGACTTGGCTTTTCTGTATCCAAGTTCCAGCAATTAAATTTCCTTTACTGCACTCATGTGAGGCTCAGTCTTGATAATTTGCCAGGTTCGCAGCTGCCTCACTGGAAGGAACCCTGCTGTACAGAGGCGGCCTCCCCACCATCTCCGATTCTGACACAGGCTTACTCTGTGTACTAGGCCCTCTCTGAGTGAGTAATTGTCCCCCCGTGGGCTGCAGCACCGTCACCTTCTGGGTGGACACATATCGCTGACTTCCCAGGAATTCCCTTCCATGTGTTGATAACAAAACACACAATTTTATTTCCTTCACTCAGGCCCAACCTGAAGTATTTCTGGCTTTCCTGTAAGTCCTTACTGTTATCTGCCAAATTATAAATTACACCGGGCACACACTCTTGTCAGATCTTTTGAGAAATGTAAAATAAAACTGCTCCCAGTCCTGAGCTTTAGTTCACACTTCCCCATGCAAAGACGCCCCAGGTTTATCCCTTGCCCATAGGTCTGGTCTCTGCCCATGACAAAAGAATCCATTCGACAGGGTGACTTCAATTGCAAACCGTCTTTTCTGCGTGGCCATTCCATAGGGCTTCCTAAAGCTGCAAATGCATTATGTATGGCACATTTTCCTTGTAAACACATTTACCTATCCCTTCAAGGAGTTCTAGAATCTTTTCTCTTTCTAAAACTGTCACCTTCCCTCAATCCATTCTGCTGGGTTTTGTTCAACAGTGTGCGAGATGAGAAAACAGACATCCTTAGTCTGTCTGCTGTCCTAATGGATGGCGGTCACATCGCTTCAGTGGCCACGACTCTGCCATGCTGACCACAGTACAGTGGATACATTTTGGCTGAGGATGTCGCATTTCACTTTTACATATTTTCAAAGTCCTCTGATGGATGACGTTCTCTTTATAAATTATGTATATCGACTTTAGCAATGTGGGTTGAATGTTCATTTCTGTTTATTACAACATTTATCAGCCAAGTGATTCACCATCATTAACAGTGCTAGTCCTCAGAACGTGGCATGCCTTTCCTTAACATCCTTGTGCCCAATTTTAACAAAAATGTGATCAAGTAATTCTCTCCCTAGTCTTGGTTACTGACCGCATGCAGGGCGTTCATAAAACAGCCTTGAATCTGGTGGGATCAAATGTCCCCTGAATTATGAATAAGATGCCTCCTTCACGCTTTCATTTAAGAGGTTACCTCACTGTCAGCTCTCTCCCAGACTGCCAACCCATACAATTACGGTAACTTACCCTGCTAAACTTTAAGAGGCTCACAAGAACAAAGCATCACTGTTTCATATAGTCTTGACTCACAGGGGCAACTGGGACAACCAGTATCCATGAGAGCATTTGGGTATTGTCTGTGAGTTGCAGTCAAGACTCCTGATGACAAAGAACAGAAAGTGACTCTGGATGTCTCGATCAGGAAATGACCTTAAAGGGAAAGGGGATGGGTGGCTCACAGAATCAATGGGAATGAGGGAGATCCAGGCTGGAAAATGGTTAGCAATCAAAGGAAGCTGCCTGGTGGGTAGAACCACAGCCACACAGCCACAATGACCTTACAAAGTGTGCTTTTAAACGACTTCTGGCTCTTCGTGCCAAACGGTTGCTGTTTCTTCATGATACATGCACACTAAACACACGGCAGAGGGATGTGTATGGCGGCTGCGTGCAGGGCAACGTCTGCTCCAAGCCCGCCAGCGTCCTCAGAACAGAAACACCTTCCCTTCTCTGCAGTGGCGTATGTCACAGCTGCTCATAAATATGGTCCCATTAACGTTGATTTGATGCAGGTCCGTAAAGGAATACTGGACTTCCTCCACGACCCGTCAAGAGTACCATGTCTCCCCTGGTTTTCCCCTCCTTTAAACCTTGAAATCTCTGGGATAGTTTATACATAAATTACCTCCACTGCTGCCAAGGACTTGAAACATTTTTTTGCTTGTCTCCTTTTTTTTTTTCTATGTTTTTAGAACTGATGTGGAAGATGTCATACTCTGGCCAGACTGTGCTATTCCAGGTCACAGCTATTAAGCGGCCAGTAAGCTGGACGCAGAGGCATCATTATCACTCTCCATACGCAAAATTCTCATGACTGTGTACATCTTTCTCAACTCATCACAGTTAACCTTTGCCAACTGTAATTTTTTTTTTTTCAGGAATATGTCCATTATGGCAAAGGTCTTCAGAGGATTTACCTCTAGGAACAGTTGTCCAAAGCGCTGATCAATCTGAAGTTTTTCTCATTTCTAATGATTTTTTAATGTCACGATACAGTGTTTCAGGATGTGGGTTCCCTCACACCTTGGGTTTCAGTATCCCGAAGCTCACTTACCTAAGATGCCAAAGTCCCCTCAGTAAACACGTAGGGTTTCTACAAACCGGTTCTGCCACTCACTGTGCCTGAGCTTGAGGCACAAAGGTTTTATGTCGCTTTATTTTCCCTATGGTTATGGTCACAATCATAGAAGATCTGACATAGAACTTTAAGGAGGAAGTAATCAGTCATGGGCAGTTTGCTGCTTGTTTGTTTGTGAGAAAGAGTGTGAGGCATAAAGCCACCAAAAATAACTCTTACCCTAAAAATATCTCTAAACATCTTTCTTCTGGGTCACTATCTTCAGATATGTCTCATGGTGAGGAATAAAATAACGTTAATGCCTATTATCACACATTTATATAACTGGGTAATATTAAATACATTCACATGTTTAACCAGTCCCTGGCTCACAGGAAACGTGGAATGCAGGAAATCAGAAGGCAGTGGGCACAGAGGTTCTGGGAAACTGAAAAAACAGAACACAATGCCAGTTCCATAGGCTCCAGTGAGGAGTTCCAGAGACATAGACAAGGAGGGACAGCTCCACTGCTCCCCGCGTTCTGCTGCACAGACCAGGCTGTGTCTGTTCATCATCCAGCCCTTCAGTGCTCGCTCGCTTTGCTTTTTCACCCAGAGATGCTCACCATCACCTCATTAGTCTGATCATCTGAGGCTCTGTGTGCAGACAGACCTGTGGCTACCCTCACGTCCCGTGGAGTGAAGACACTGTGCCTCCCTCAGCCTGCCGCCAGATTCCTGCAAACTTGCTAGTCAGCGGCGCTGCAGCCAGTCCTGACCACCCACCCGTCTGCAGTTTGTGCCATTGCCAAATTCTCACTCATCTAGGGAAATACTACTTTGAGTGACCAGCCAGATTCCACACTGAGTCGCTTCATGGCACGGAACCTTCTTTGTTTCCTTCGTCCTTGTTCCTAACACTAATTTTAGTACAAACCATATGGCTCCTCATTTACACGACTCATGGTCAGTACACACTCAAACACGAAACACTTTATGGGTGCATGGTTGTGTATATGGGGTATGTGGGCAATTTATTCTATTATTAGTTCTAACCACTCTGAAAAACCTTTCATGTGTGTGAAAGTGACAACTTCTTATTCTTAATAATCCCATTACCTTAGCAGTGGGTTCAGAGGTTGGTTAAATCATCTTAATCTTTTTACTTAACCCAACGTCTACTCCTAACCAAATTAAATCGGACGATATCGCCCTTATACACAGTGAAACTGAATACCCACTGCCTTTTAAAACTTTATTCTTCAATTCCCACTGGGAGAAACATTGACTCTTTCATCCTAGCAGACTATAAACATGTCCCCTTAGAAACAAAATGATGACAAAGACCAAAATTGCTCAGGACTTCCAGGATTTTGTAAGGCATCGCTGTTGGAATTTTTTGTGTCCCATTGCTGATAATAAAATTTGAAATTAATGGAATTAAAATAAAGAAAGGTCTAATAAGGCTCCCCACTGTAAGCATCACTTGGGTTGAGAGTTCTGCATCTGAATGTCTCTAATTCTTCTGTTTTGAAAGTCAGCCAGCAAAATGATGTTCTATTTTAATCTATTCTATTAATTGATTGAATGCTTAAATAGTTTTCTTTGGGAAGAAAGGGATTCATTAGAGTTGTTTTAATAGTTTGCTATAGGCTAATGTATTTTAATAGAAAAGCACTTCCCTATAACTTCTTACACCAAAAGCACATTCAGTGAGAGACTGGCATTTCCTCCTCCCCCATGACATTTGTTTTCTTCTTCTAGAGCAGGGGTAGTCAACCTTTTTATACTTACTGCCTACTTTTGTATCTCTGTTAGTAGTAAAATTTTCTAGCCACCCACCGGTTCCACAGTAATGGTGATTTATAAAGTAGGGAAGTAACTTTACTTTATAAAATTTATAAAGCAGAGTTACAGCAAGTTAAAGCATATAATAATAATTACTTACCAAGTACTTTATGTCAGATTTTCGCTAAGTTTAGCAGAATAAATCTTTATAAAACAACTTACTATACTTAAATCTATCTTTTTATTTATACTTTGGTTGCTCGGCTACTGCCCACCATGAAAGGTGGAACGCCCACTAGTGGGCGGTAGGGACCAGGTTGACTGAGTATGAGACTTAGCTCGTTCATCTGCAGCGTTAAAAGGTTCAAAATAAATACAGCCCTGATTTAAGAAAGTCTAAAGCAGCATGCCTGACTGAAGGTGACACTGGTGATTCAAAAAGAACAAAGTCCTCCTAGAAATGTTTCCGCAATTTCCCTCTCCCCAAATCCCCTCCCTCTGCCCCTGGAATACAGATCAGGAGACGTGGAGGAAACAATTGAACTGGACTTAAACGGGCCTGCACCGCCAGAGAGGAGACACAGCGTGCAGGAGACATGACTCTGATCAGAGGCGCCAATGGACACGGTGTTGGCCCGCAGCTTCCCTCTGAGGCTGCTATCAAACCAGCTCATTTTGTTTAACCCCCAACAATTTATTTTTTTCCCCCAAAGAAAAGAGTTTTATCTATCACAACTGTGACATGTGATGTCATGCCAGTTCTCCGGGATGAATTTTACTGGAATCCAAGAAGAGCATGTGACTGCTGTCAGGATGTCACCGGTGTTTTCCCTGTCACTCAGTCCTCCCTTTGCAGTTGATTCTTGGCTCTTTCTGGACAACAGGCTGTCCCCAGATGGTGCAGGGAAAACAGGGTGGAACCTTGCTCAGCCTGGGAACCAGTGCTCTCTGCAGACTGACTGAGATGGACCATAAACAAGAAATAGACCTTTGCTGTGATAAGCAAAGGAGACTTCAGAGTGAATCTGTGGGCACAGCATTACCTGTAGTTACACAGGTAAGCCACTCAGAGGGGGACTGGGTTCCTCTGCAGGACTCAGACAAACGGAAGTGCTCCAATATCAACACGAATGCTTTTGGCTCAGCAATGGAATTTCTGTTCTTGGTGAGGGCTCTTCTGAATGACAGTGACTGAGACCCTGCTCAATGTATTATTATAGGCAAATGGAAATACACATTGTTCCATTCAAACCCTGGAAACACCAAAGTGTCGGGAAGGAAAAGGTTGCACATGGGATGCTTGAGGAACAAGTAGAGGCTGTAATCCCCATGGACACTGTTTCCCTGCACTACCTGTCCACACAGGTGCCCTTCACCCTCCCTCCACATAGCCATGATTTTTTTTCCCAAGCCAAGACACCTGGCTCCTGATGCCTCTCAAACTTCTGCCCCCGGAGAGAAAGTAACAGGTGTGCTCATGCCTTTGTGCAGCATTTAAAAATCCCAAGGAAGAACCGATGGTCTTAGCTGGGGTTAAATGCCCCCAGGTGGGCGAGGCATCTATGTCTAGCACAGGATGCGGCTACACAGCGCTAAGCTTCAATATGAAACATGTAATTGGAACAGAAGCAAATCCAAAACGCCTTCCAAAAAGAGGAGATATTTGGATGGACAAAACATTCCTATATATGTTCAAAATCCCTTATGCACATAGCTAAAATCCAAAATGCTCTTAAAGGTTTTGTGTTCTAATTCCTTTGATGGCAAAACTTGACCTGATTTGCACTAACTTGTCAGATAAATTTGTCATAAATTTGATGGGGGGCTATTGTAGTTAACTTTTTAATTTGAAAACATCAAATTTTATTTTCGGAACACAATCTTCTGCTACTTCCAGGAAACAGTATTTTTATTTTTAAGTGCAATCTATACACATGGTAAAACTGAAAATGTCATGCTTATTTGTGAATATTAAATACATTTTAATATGTAAAGTTAATTTGTTTATTTATGGGTTGCTGCCCAAATGCTTCTGGGGGTGATATATAAAACATGGTGTGTGCAGTATATTACTTTTCTAATTATAAATTTCAATATCTATCTCTAAGGCTCTTAGATAAGGAACTATGTCTCAGATTTACAGTACAAATACAAAAGCCCAGAATAATAAACTAAGTGTACCATGAAATGAAATAGAAAGCACATATCTAAATAGATACATGGATATTTGTGTTTCTTACATATTTAAACTTCCTGTTTGCAGCTACAAAGTCTTAACAGCAGAATTTAAATATGTCAAGAAACACAATGCCAATTTTATATCGGGTGCAAGTGTGTGACGTGTTGAAGTACAGTATGACTGAATCCACAGATTTGGAGATGAGGGTGGCCTTAGAAAGCATTTAGGACACCCCCTCTCTGCCCCATGAGAAAATTAAACAAGGGAGTAAAAGTGACATTCCTGAGCTCAAAGAGTCAGTGAGAGCATGTGTCTAGAATTTTTTTCTAAAAGTTTCTGTCCATAAAACATGTCTTTTTAAAATTCTGGTCCACTGTGGTCGAGTCCTTTCAATATTAGTTATTTGCTTCGACACTTTGATGAGCTAAAGCAGAGGGACAGAGGAAAATCATAATAATACTGAAGTAGCCTGGGATGAAAGGTGCTATCAGTGCTATTTTATATCAGAAGAAAAGTATGAGAGAGCCTGTTATGTCTTGGAAGGCAATTTGCTAAAAATCAAAAGATTCTGAAACTACTTGAGTACTTCTCTGTGGAGTCTCACCTTGGACTTCTTGAGGCAGCTGGAAGACAGTAATTTCTTTCTGACAGAGGTAAACTATATTGAAAGATGGGCAACACGTATTGTGGAACACCATGTAATAATATTATGAGAAGATGAGATGCATTTCTCTCAAATTGCCAGGTAGGTGGCTTTGTTTTTAAGAGATTTCGGTAGAGTGTTTTTCCCCAAATGGCACAATACAATTTACCCATGTTCTGTTGTGCATAACCTAGAAGACCACCCTGTGTTGTCACACAGAGTCTATTTCTTATTCTTTCCCAATTCTCTCATTCTTGTTCACCACTCTCATGAAAATTTACTTTAATAAAAAATAATACTGACCCTGGCCGGTTGGCTCAGTGGTAGAGCATCAGCCCGGCACGTGGATGTCCTGGGTTCCATACCCGGTCAGGGAACACAGGAGAAGCGACCATCTGCTTCTCTACCCCGTCCCCTCTCCCTTATCTTTCTCCCTCTCTCTCTTCTCTCCCCTCCTGCAGCCAAGGCTCGATTAGAGCGAGTTGGCCCCAGGTGCTAAGAATGGCTCCATGGCCTTCACCTTAGGCCTTAAAAATGGCTCCAGCTGCAAGGGAGCTAGGGCCCCAGATGGGCAGAGCATTGCCTCCTAGTGGGCTTCCTGGTGGATCCCGGTCAGGGCACATGCGGGAGTCTCTCTCTGCCTACTCTCCTCTCACTAAAAAAATAATAAAATTAAAAAATACATACTATCTGGCTGTTACTATGGCATTCAGGAATGGGCTGAACAGCGCACATGACATGGGTTCAGAGTGACCAATGCCCACACCACCTCAGCTGAACATGCTCTACCTTCCTCCTCCATCTCCGATTCCTATTATCAAACAGTGCAAAAATGTTCTTGCATGCTCTCACTGTCACCCTCACTGGTTGTGATCCGCATCCACTCTTGTTTGCATTGCTTTAGCTTTCCAACTGAACTTAAAAACCTCTGCTGTTTTAAGGTGGATAATACCAATTTGTCAGTCTTCATTGTACTGGTCTGAAAGTTAGCACCAGAGAAGTAAAATGTGTCGCCATTGGACTACACAGCCTTTCTTGTGGGATAGAGACAGAGAGAGGGGCAGATAGGGGCAGAGAGACAGGAAGGGAGAGAGATGAGAAGCATCACCTCATAGTTGTGGCACTTTACTTGTTCATTGATTGCTTTTTCATATGTGCCTCGACCGGGGGCTCAAGCAGAGCGAGTGACCCCCTTGCTCGAGGCAGTGACCTCAGGTTTTCGAACCTGGGTCCTCTGCGTCCCAGTCCAATGCTCTATCCATTGTGCTACCACCTGGTCAGGCCACACAGCTTTCTGATGGTGTGTGCAGTCCCTAGTCATTTAGAGACACATGTCTGCCCTACCTCTTTCAGAGATTCTGCCTTCCTGTGTGTTTCAGTTAGAGATCAGGTCTTCCCTCCCACAGCAGCAGGACCTGAAGAGTCCAGTTCATTGTCTCTCGGGCTCCAGGTATCAGAGCATGAACATGAGACTCAGGTCGCCCACTGGAAGACATCACCTGGGACCATGAATCCAGAGTCAGTGATACACAGAAGGAAGGGCAGCAGCCAAATGAAGCACCCCTGTGTGATGTCACGGCCGACAGCACTGGTGGCGTCAGCGTGGGGTCCGGTATCAGAAGCAGGGACATCCCAGTCACCATCCCAAAGGCATGAGTTAGCCCAGGGGTGGGGAACTTTTTTGGACGAGAGAGCCATGAACGCCACATATTTTAAAATGTAATTCTGTGAGAGCCATACAACGACCTGTGTACATTATGCATTATCCATAAAAATTTGGTGTTGTCCCGGAGGACAGCTGTGATTGGCTCCAGCCACCCGCAACCATGAACATGAGCAGTAGGGAATGAATGGATTGTAATACATGAGAATATTTTATATTTTTAAGGTTATTATTTTTTTTTATTAAAGGTTTGTCTGCGAGCCAGATGCAGCCATCAAAAGAGCCACATCTGACTCGCGAGCCATAGGTTCCTGACCCCTGAGTTAGCCAAATAGATGCATTTGGTTCCCAGCCATTTCTAAGGCTATAGTTTCTGCCTATTTTTCAGCCTCCCATTAACTTCTACAGCCTAGCCATTTCCTTCCAAAAAGTTCATTTTATGTTTAAAACAACTGCTTTCTGTCGTTTGTGACCCCTGGGTATGAACACCTCAGTACCAAGTGAGTGCACAGCCTCACCGACCCTCACTGTTTTCATAACAAGTATTCAATTTTCTAGACACTATCAGTGGCACTTTTTGCTGCCAGTAACTTCCTTCTCACTGTTCAATATTTTATCTTTTATTTACAACATAAATTAGGTTAAAATTGCTAATGATCATTTTTTACAGGGACAGTTTACAGACTGCAGGCAATGTACTGACTCTTGCAGCCAGCGTGAATTTTGCCGCACGATGTGTCTGTTTCATCCTATGGAAAAGGGTGGGTTTACAGGACACTGACAAAGCTCCCAAAGGTGAAGTAAGTATTGCCTCTCTGGAAATGAGAAGCATATCGGATGAATATGTGAATGAAATATTTGTGCCTTTCATACGTTAGAAGAGACAGGTCAGACCTCATCACATATCATACGTGTATCATACACGTAATGGTCAGAACTCCAAACAGCTATTTATTTTAATGGCTGACCAGCAGATAACTTTCCATTAAAGAAGAACTAGCAGAATAACCAAAGGGTAGACATCATCCCTTGATTTCCTTAGTCATTCCTTTACTTGTTTGTTCACAGACGCTTGGAAAGCACGCTCAGGCGCCAGCTGCGCCCCATAGTTTAGTACCTGTCACCGTCTAACAGTGCCTGTCCCTGCAAGAGGAGTTTTGTGTATAGAGATGCATGGAGTGAATTAAAACAATAATTTTCCAAAAATATTTATTTGAATCTGAAAATAAGGTTTTTTTCTCAATTATTGTATCCCATGTAGAGTAGATTTTTCTGAATCATGCCTTACTGTCTCTGCAGCTGTACTCAATTAATTTTCTTTTTTTTTTTATTTGTATTGATCTTAGAGAGAGAGAGAAACATAAATGTGTTGTTCCACTTATTTATGCATTCACTGGTTGATTCTTGTATGTGCCCTGACTAGGGATCAAACCCATAACCTTGGTGTAGTAAGACAAAGCTAACCAACTGAGCTACCCAAACAGGTTTTAATTCATTTTCTGCTGTAATATTTTAGCAAAATTTAAAAAGCTTAATGTGAACAATTTGAAAAAAAATTATAAACTGAAGAACTCGTTTGAATATACTTTCCAAATAAGTATTGTTTTAAGAATGAAAATGCAATGTAATATTTTATGTTAGCATTTATGATACATGTGTTTATCACAGCAGACAAATTTTTTACTAACAGAAATAACTAATTCATAATTCTTTACTCTTTTAGTAATTTCATTTCATCATAATAGTAGGTGACATTTTACTCAGTAACAAACTCACAATCACACTATTAATGTCATTAAACTCCTAATATCTTATTTGTTTGGAGAAAAGATTAAGCCTAAATTATGTATTAATACACTTATTTTCTCCTCAACTTATCTCAGTAAGTTTCAATAAAAGATACTTTTTGAGTAGGCCATATGCTCCTTCATTTTAAGTATAATAACCCGGAAGATCATAATTATTGCTGGGACTTTACGATGGAGAAATGGAGATCTGGCCCTGGCCGGTTGGCTCAGCGGTAGAGCGTCGGCCTGGCGTGCGGGAAACCCGGGTTCGATTCCCGGCCAGGGCACATAGGAGAAGCGCCCATTTGCTTATCCACCCCCCCCTCCTTCCTCTCTGTCTCTCTCTTCCCCTCCCGCAGCCAAGGCTCCATTGGAGCAAAGATGCCGGGTGCTGGGGATGGCTCCTTGGCCTCTGCTCCAGGCGCTAGAGTGGCTCAGGTCGTGGCAGAGCGACGCCCCGGAGGGGCAGAGCATCGCCCCCTGGTGGGCAGAGCATCGCCCCTGGTGGGCGTGCCGGGTGGATCCCAGTCCGGCGCATGCGGGAGTCTGTCTCTCCCCGTTTCCAGCTTCAGAAAAATACAAAAAAAAAAAAAAAAAAAAGAAATGGAGATCTGTCTTGGTCCAAATCTCACCACCAGTTTATGAGAATAAACCTGTGTTTGTCCCACCCAAAGCTTGTTCTGCTCCGTGCCTGTCAAAAGGACATTCCCTCTGGTGTGGCCTCATACAGAGAGTGTCGCTTGGTGTCTTCACCCACCTGTCTTCTAGGAGAGTGTCCTCCCTCTACTGTCCCTTTTCTTAGTTTTCTTTGTGCATTGAGTCAGCCATTCGCAAACATTGTCCCTGCAGATCTAGAATGCCATGGGCCTCCAGCCTTGGATTTCTGCTTCCCTCACACATCGCCTGTAAGCCTGACTCAGCCTGATCCGCTCCTGCTCTCCATTCTAAACAGGCTGCAATGACACCAACTGATAAAAAAAACCAAAAAACGAGTCCCTGACTCTTCCAGCCCATCCTGCCCTTGGGTTCCTTCCCTGATGTGTGGGACAGGTGACAGCATTCAACGACTCTGAGCAGCCATGCCACCCTCCACGGCAGCAAGCTCAGTCTCCCTCCAATTTGCCCCCATGCCTCCCCGATGAGTGTGCTGGGCCCATCACAATGTCCTGGTCCCTGTGGCTTTGCCCCAGACACACTTGCCTCACTGTCAGCATGGCCACAGGCTTGTTAGAGTGCCTGAATTAACTCCAGGGGGCTGGAACTGCACACTCAGAAATACTTTCACACAAAGTGGTGCATGACACTTACGAGGTACAACTAATCATGCCATCCAGATTAAAGGCATGGCCCTAATTTCGTCAGTATTTTCAAATCACAGTGAATACCATTTTCCTTTGACTCTCAGTAGGGGAACAGGAATTGGAGATTTCCCATTTCCGTGCTTACACCAGGACCGAAATCATTCCCTTACTCCTGGGGGAGAGGAAATGCTTATCTACAATAAGAATCATTGCGTCTCAAGGTGGCAAAACACTGGTCTTTCTCATTTTTCAGGGTTTTTCTTTCTTTCTTGTATCTGAGAAGTTGCTGAATGTAAGGTTGTATCCTGAGAGTCACCCTTAGAGAAAGCCGTCTGGAATCCTGACCCCCTGAAGAACACAGTGAGAACCCTCCCACTTTCCTGTCCTCGGCAGAGTCAGAGGACTGTTGGTGTACAAAAACCATGGCAGTGACTCCCATCCATCCCCACACTCATTGCCTGCTCACCTGTCTCACACCAGGCTGGAGAGAACATAATGTTTTCTGCTTTTAAAGGTTTCCAAAAAATCTCACAGCCTCACCCAATAAATCCCTCCCCCAAAACATGCCATTATTTTTCACACCAGGAAACATGTCTTTATCTCTATCTAAAATCTCGTATTCTCTGGTATCTCTGTGTCCTCTGCCTCCTCTTTTCCTATTTGTGGTCAAAGTCAAGAATGGATATTTAACTGTATTGTCTTATTTGTAGAGCTTTAGCCATTACTGGAATACATAACTCATTAACACTTTCACTAGGAAGTTCTTGAATATTTCAACGTCTTTTACAAGTAAGGAGTTTCTAAGTGAATAGAGTCTTGTGAAACTCATGATAACATTTATAGGGTTAATGCAAAACGTTCGTATTCATCACCTTGGGAGGGTCTCAGAAAATAATTATTGATAGGTGACAAGGGTGTTGCTTTCCAAACTCCAGCATTAGCTGAAACTGGTAAACTCTAAAAAGATCAGAGTATCCAAATAAAACTCTGGTGTCCCACATCAAGAAATGAATGCATACTATAGTAAGTGTATTAAATTACATCAGTTTACGCTAAATGAGCCCCTTGTGGATTGGACTGCACAGTGCAGGTGTGGTGAATGTACTTTCCAAATTGTACATGAGGAACGAGATGGGTACGGGACTCACCGAGGGGAGCACTTTGGAGTTTATATAAATGGCAAATCACTGTGTTATACTCCGGACACTGCTAAAATATTGTAATGTCAATGGTAACTAAAAAGTAAATTTAAAAAATTTTGTTCAGAAATTACTAAATTTTAGAAAAAGGATTTTTTTTCCTTTCAGATTCTATCTTGTTTCTGTAGGAGTTAATGCAAAGTCTAAAACTGTCAATTTATTGCATATAAAATAGGAGAGTTTTGTCCTTATATTATGATATAACTATTTTAGTAAAATTAGTATTCTCAAAATGATTAGATAAAATATGACAATGTAGAGTTATGATTATTAGCCATTGACTAAAAATTCTTCCATTTTATTTTTATTTTTCAATTACAGCTTACATTCAATATTATTTTGTATTAGTTTCAGCTGTGCAGCATAGCAGTTAGACAGTCATATACTTTACAAAGTGGTCTCAGTATTTTCAGGACCCAACGGGCACCATACACAGTTTTTACAAAATGCTTCTATTTTAAACTAAACTAAAAGAATTCCTGGAGACAGTTAAGGAAAGTAAACCTTTAAATATTAAATCCATATATATAATATGTATATAAGGGTGGAAAAAAGTAGGTTCACAGTTGCTCATAAGAAAAATAATACAAAAATTAATAATAATACAAGAATAAATTGTTTCACATACTCACTGCTGTGAACCTACTTTTGCCCACCCCTGTATTACAAACATAATGTTTTATTATTTCCCTTAGTAAATTTATCTTTGAACCCTCAAGTATGTCATTGCCAATCCTGTAACTAATTCGATCCCACATTCTGTTTACTTCACAAGGATACATGGTAAAATGAACCAATACGATTTCCACTAATTCAGAACAAACCCATGAAGCAACAGTGTTCAATTATGAAAATATTTATGTGGGTTCATTTGCACTTTTAATTTAAGGATCTTTACCTTCTCCATTATTTCACAGTATATAATCCTTGATTTGGAGAAAAGTAATATTTGCTTAATTCCTGTTTAATAAAATTGATCCTTATGGTTAAGAAGTACACATATACACCATTACACACACATCACATAAACACACTCACACATTTCCAGTTTCCTTCATTAGGTTCTGCTTCTATTGTTTCTATTTTCTGCCAACAGTCTGATAACTTGTCCTTGGTCCCTCCTGCTTGAATTGCTTCAACAATGTTACAGCTGCCGGCTCCTCCTCACCTGGCCTCGCTCCTGTAAGGCACCAGGAAAAGCACTCCACATCTCGCTCTTGTAACACCACCTGAGTCCCTACAATATGTCTGGAAGACCTTGACATTTTTATCATCTGTACCTAGGCCATTCACGCAACCACCACCTCACTCTCTCGGCATTCATATTTCTAACTATTTTCCGATTCCTCATGAGCATAGTGTCACCATGCAGCCAGGCTATGCTTCTCACAGCCCTGCTCAGAGTGGCCTTCTGTTCTTCTTCTTGTCTTCTGCCTGCAACATCATCTCAGTAGCCTCACCAGTGGACATCCATCATTGCCTTCAAGCCCTTGAATAACCATGCTCATCATTTGCTAATCTATCACCCACTAATCTCTTCTTCAATCTTTTGCTAATTAATCCTGCTTTGCAGTTCCTTTATCTCATAGCAATAAACAGCATAATTTCACATACTCATATGGGTATACTTTTTTTAAAATTTTAATTGAATTTTAGAGAGAGAGAGAGGGAGGGAAAGAGAGAGACAGGAACACCCATCTGTTCCTGTATGTGCCCTGATCGGGGATTGAACCAGTAACCTCTGCATATTGGGACAGTGCTCCAACCAACCAAGCATTCTGGCCAGCGCAAGGTATACTTTTTATTATTTTATACAACACACACTTTTGTTTTCCTGCCAAAAAGCTATGATTCTGGGATATTCTCCAAATTTTAATATAACGTTCAGTTTCCACAATGTTTCATTTTTGCTTGATAAATTAAAAAAGTGACAGTTTCCTTCCTAAACTGAATTCTTAAAGGGGATTAAGAAATTTTATGACCAATGGCCTCATTAAAAGATTCAAAATGAAAAACAATAAAATATAACTCATTTAATTTACTCCTCAACATCTATTTCTACTTGCTATTTAAAAATACTTGACTTGGTGAAATAATTCTAATTTACCTCAAATCAAAATGTAACTTGAATGGCTATTAAAGTTACCAATGTGTTTTTCAGAATTAGTCTCCCTTCTCTAATTAGGCTGCCCAGGAAGATGGAGAACCACATCATAAAGAAAAATTTATTCCTTTCATGCTGCAGAGGAAAAAAAAATAAACATTTAAGCTTTAAGAAAAGCAACCTTTATTATACTAATTACATTTCTTTTGGTTTTCAGTTAACAATTTTCAAGATGAACTACTTTTAACTTTAGATTTTCAATGACCAAACAGCCACCAGCAAAAAAATTACATCAAGATAGACTAGAAGAAATATTAAGAGACAGAAAGTTGAAGACTGGCATGTTCAGCAGAGCACAGTAAAATATAGGAGCCAATAACTTAAAAGAAAAAATATCCTCTGATGATGAAAATATCTTTAGAGATCCAAAAATATAAATTAGGTATTTCATTTAAAAGTCCTTAAACTATGGATTAAAAGTGGTTTTATTTTAACGCACTTGAAATTACTGGCATGCATTTCCCAAGTGGCTAAGGTACTGAGCAAGATTTCCCAAAGAAACATTAACCTCCTCATTAAGTGTCCTCCTGGACAGAATTAATCAGACTCCTCTGGGCCAAGAACTAGTGCAGGGTGACGCTGATGAGCTCTGAAGTGCCTATCGGCACCAGCTCCAGGCTGCGTGTAGGAATGTGCTAGGTGCTACTCAAAACCAGCCAGATCAATGTTTCTTCACCTTCAGATGATCCTTCATTTCTACTCTGATCTATAGCATATCAATTATGTCTTCTCCCCCCTTTGGAAATCTGCTTGTCACAATGATTAGGGGCACTGCTGACATAGGTTGGAGGGATCCAGGGAGTGTCTTCCTACAAAGGGAGAGGAAAGTGCCTATCAAAGACTTTTCCTCTGTTCTGCACACTCTGCAGTGTGCCACCAGGCTAGCGACAAGAGTGCTTACCAGGAAAACAGTACTCACAGTGTTCCCAAGAGTGAGTGGTTCTACCTTTTAGGAAAGATGATGGCAACCCCACTTACTTTGTGTGTGATGCCAACAGAGCATGGGTGTGTGGGTCCCAGCACTGCAAATGTCATTACCCTGT
The DNA here is from genome assembly GCF_036850995.1 of Saccopteryx leptura. NCBI lineage: Eukaryota > Metazoa > Chordata > Mammalia > Chiroptera > Emballonuridae > Saccopteryx > Saccopteryx leptura. The sequence goes on from NC_089505.1 coordinate 294,696,763, forward strand.
TCTATATACACAGCTGCCAACATCCAATTGCCTCATTTTGAATCTGGCCTGAACATTCATGAATGTTTATTTTTCTATTTTATGACAAATAGAGCAGTGTGTGTGTGTGTATGTGTGTGTGTGTGTGTGTGTGTGTGTGTTTTATTGCAAGATTATATATGTAGGTAAATTATATTGTCTATGAATGTTATTTCTGATCACTGAACAGGGTTTAGAAGCACTGCTCCAAGCCAGTTCTGATGGTCCCCTTCTTTCTTTAACAAACATTACTCATCCTTTGCAGTAAGGAAGGTGAAGGCCACTGAAACCTACAACAAAGTTGTTTGCTGGTCTTGGGGAAAACATTTGCAGACTGCATATTCTAGAAGGACAATAAATAAGAGGACAGCCTGTGAAGACTGTCCTCTTCCATCCTCACACCTTCAATCAGAACATGGCATCTGCTGTAGACATTCTGTGATGAGACAATAAGCTTGGGATAAAAGGGAAAATGCCCACTCTCTCTGTCTTCCTGACATGTGTGGGTGGGAAAGTTTACATGGTTTCAACTGTTGTTATTCCATTTTCATGCAGCCTGAACCTGCTGAACATGGTACATTGAATCAGTAACAAAAAGCCTTTCAACAAAGTCAAGTAAGTCTAGGACCAGATGATTTCTCTAGTGATGTCTACCAAACTTAAAGAGGAATTAATACCAACCCTTCTCAAACTCTTCCAACAGACGGAAGAGAAGAAATACTTCCAAAACTCATTTTCCAAAGCAGCACTATCCTGATACCAAAGCCAGAAAAGCACACTACAAGAAAAAAAAAATTGTTGGTCAATACCTTTGATAAACATAGAAGCAAGTTCCTCAACAAAATATTAGCAAACCTAATTCAACAATACATTAAAAGGATCATACACCATGATCAATGTGAGTTATTCCAGAAATGCAAGGATGGTTTAATATCCATCTACAAATCGATCAATGTGATACATACACCACATTAGCAAAATGAAGGCCAAAAATCCTACGATCATCTCAATAGATGCAGAAGAAACATTTGATACAATTCAAAATCCTATCATTATAAGAACTCTCAACAAAGTGGGTATAGAAGGAACGTGCCTCAACATAATAAAAGGCAAGTATGACAAGCCCATAGTTAACATTCTAATCAATGGTGAAAAGCTAAATGCCTTTCTTCTAAGATCAAAAACAAGACAAGGATGCTGACTCTCATGAGTTTTATTATTCAACCCATGCTGGAAGTCCTAGTTAGTAACAAAAAAGAAATAAAAGTCATCTACTAGGAAAGGACAAAGTAAAATTTTCTTTATTTGCAAATGACATAATCTTATATGTAGAAAGCATTAAAGATGCCATCAAAAATTTGTTAGAACTAAAAAATAATTTCAGTAAAGTTCAGGATACAAAGTCAATATGCAAAAATTAACACATTTCTATACACCAACAAGGAATCATCAGAAAGAGAAATTAAGTATATAATCTCATTTAAAATTGCACCAAAAAGACTAAAACACTTAGAAATAAATTTAACCTAGGAGGAGAAAGATCTGTACTATAAGTTATAAGACACTGATGAACTAAATTGAATAATATACAAATAAATCAAAAGATATTCCACGTTCATGGATTGGAACTATTCATATTGTGAAAATGTTTATACTACTGGAAGTGATTTATAAATTTAGTGCAATTCCTATCAAAATTCCAATGTCATTTTTCACAGAAATAGAAAATAAACCCTAAAATTTGTATAGAACCACAATCAGCTTCAAATCGCCAAAAAATCTTGAAAAAATTACACCAGAGGAATCACATTTCCTGTTTTCAATCTATATTACAAAGCTACAGTATCAAAACACTACGATATCGGAATAAAAACAAACTCAAAGATCAATGGAACAGAATAGAGAGCCCGGACCTAAACTTATGCATATAAGGTCCATTAATTTATGACAAAGAAATCAATAATATACAATGGGAAAAGGACAGTCTCTTCAATAAATGATGATGGGAAAATTGAATAGTTAAATGAAAAAAAAAAAGAAAGAAAGAAACTAAACTGCATCTTGTACCATACACAAAAATTAACTAAAAATACTTCAAAGATTTTAATGTAAGACCTGAAACCATAGAACTCCTAAAAAATGGTAAATTCCTTGACAGTGGTCTTGGCAATGAGTTTTTGAATTTTACACCAAAAGCAAAAAAAATAAAGTTGGACAACATTTATAAAAATTTCACTTTGGCACAGATAAGGAAACCATTGTTAAATAAAAAAAAAACAATGTATAGAATAGGAGAAAATATTTATAAGTCACATATCTTATAGAAATATTATATCCCAAATATAGAAAGACTGCATACAACTTAATAGTGAGAAACCGAATAATTCAATTAAAAAATGGGCATAGGGCAGTGGTTCTCAAACTTTTTGAAGTTGGGACACATTTAAAATCCTACAAATAATTGTAGGCACACTATACAAAATTTCTGAGAAATATGTTATAATAATTAAGTCAAATATTAAAAAAAACATATAAAGTCCAAGCATGCTTTTATGGTAATTAAATAAAATAAATACAACAAAATTAAATTTATTTTGACATTAAAAAACATTTTTATGTTACATTTTTTGAGTTATGCTTTTTAGAATTAATAAAAAAGAGGGGTTAAAAATTTAAAAAATGACAAAAAACTTATCTTTATATATATATATATATATATATATATATATATATATATATATATATATAGATACATTCTTAGTAAGATTTAGTAAATTCGGCAGGTCCTGGTGCAAATGTGTTAAGTTTTTTCATTTTTTTTTCCTGTATTTTTCCGAAGCTGGAAATGGGGAGAGACAGCCAGACAGACTCCCGCATGCGCCCGACCGGGATCCACCCAGCACGCCCACCAGGGGGCGACGCTCTGCCCACCAGGGGGCGATGCTCTGCCCCTCCGGGGCATCACTCTGTCGCAACCAGAGCCACTCCAGCGCCTGGGGCAGAGGCCAAGGAGCCATCCCCAGCGCCCGGGCCATCCCTGCTCCAAAGGAGCCCCGCCGTGGGAGGGGAAGAGAGAGACAGAGAGGAAGGAGAGGGGGAGGGGTGGAGAAGCAGATGGGCGCCCCTCCTTTGTGCCCTGGCCGGGAATTGAACCCGGGGCTTCCACACGCCAGGCCAACGCTCCACCACTGAGTCAACCGGCCAGGGCTAAGTTTTTTCATTTTTGTGTTTATGAGAAACATGAGCCTGATGTGTCCTAGAGATTTCTTCAATGTTTGGGCATATATTTGAAAGGCAAACTCTCATTTCCTCGTCAATACATTGAAGAATTCCTCTCTTTTTACTCTTAATTGTGTTGAGTGCAGAAAACCCCACCATACATATCATCCTAACTTTACACCAAACAAAGGATAGAAGAAACCTGCCTCCAGTCTTTCCAGGGAACATGGGGGGTAGTGTAAACAATCCAGCACCACAGCTTAACAGCCTTTTGCAACAGCCAGCAAGTGAGGTGGGGGGTTGGGCAGACTGTCAGCTTACAGACAATACCCCACACCTCTGACCCCAAAAATCTAAACTCCAAAAACCCTGATGGTGTTTTGGTCCCCAATCAGGCACATATTTCTCTGGAATACCATAGGGTGCACCTGGAAATCTTCTAGGGTGCACCAGTGCGCTCTGGCACACACTTAAAGAACCACTGGCATAGGGTCTAAATGGACATTTTTTAAAAAGACATACAAAAGTCTAACAGGTACATGAAAACATGCTCTTCATCACTATTCATCAGGGAAATGCAAATCAAAAACTACAATGAGATATCACCTTACATCTGCTAGCTACTGTCAAAAAGGCAAGATATAAAAAATATTGGTGAGGATGTGGAGAAAAGACAACTCCCATGCACTGTTTGTGGGAATGTAAAATTGGTGCAGCAACTGTGGAAAACAGTATGGAGGTTCCTCAAAAGCTGAAAATGTACTACCATACAATGCAATCATCATTAATACAATGAGTATTAATCCAAAGGAAATGAAATCAGGGTCTCAAAGAGATACATGCACGCCCATGTTAATTATTCAAAATAGCCAAGGCATGGAATCAGCCTGTCAGGTGATGGATGAATGGACGAAGAAATGAGATCTATCTATAAAAGTATTATTTAGCCTTAAAAGAGAAAGAAATTCTGTCATTTGCCACAATATGGGTGTAACCAGAAGGCATTATGTATGGTTTCATTTATATGTAGAATCATAAATAAATAAATAAATAAATAAATAAATAAATAAAAAGTTGAATTCACAGAAACAGTAGAAAAGTAGTAGCCAGGGGTGGGGGTGAGGGAAACAGGAAGAGGCTGGGAAAGGGCACAGACTTTCAGCTATAGATGAGTAAGGTTGGAGGATCTATTGTATACCATGATGACTCTAGTTGATAATACTGTATTGTGTGGATTTGAAACCCTCTAAGAAAGTATACTTAAATGTTAACATATATATATAATATAAAATATATATTTAATTATATATATAAAATATATAATAAATTATATATAATTAAATTAACATATATATGTGATGTAATGGATATGTTAATTAACTTGATGGAGAAAATACATTCCAATGTATATTAAAGCATCACACTATACATTTTAAATATCATACAATTTTATCAGTTATAACTTAACAAAGCTTGAAAAAAGTCCTGAAGAAAAAAAGGCCACGCAAAAATGCTTAATTTTCAAAAATGGTAATTGCCTCAGACACACAACTCTGCCAGGTTTAGTCATTGGCAACAACTGCCAACTTTTGAAAATTTTCTTAGCGTAGCTACAAAACTGAAAAAACCTCTTATGCATAATAATTATTTAGTAACAAAATAGCTTTAAAAGGGAAACAAAGACATTTGATGACACTATCAAAAAGAAATGACAATATTTATATTTCTTTTAGGAGACAAAAATGCCCAAACATTTACTCCGCACTGCGCACCCCATCAGAGCAGGAAACCCCAGGGCTCCGACAGAGGGGCACACACCCACTCTCCCTCTCTGGCTACAATGTTTCCCTAAATTAGACAGTCTCACATCCTGTAACCAGTCTCATCTCAGGTGCCATACCCCAAAGAATGAATCCTATTTCCCGAGTAACTCATCGATGAATTGCCAATTTGCATTTCTAAAATTAGTTGATATTTGACAGAATGTCAAACCACAAGGAAGTAAAGTACATCGCCACAGCTGGAATCTCTTTAAGTGGTGGGATGGCTTTAGTAAGAGTGTGTTCTATGCCTTTGATTTAAAAAGTACCAAAGAGGAAATACGGTGGGGATACTGCTGTGGTTGGTGCCTGCAGGAGATATAAAACTTAACACGATTTCTGTCCCACGGAGGCATCAAACATAGCAGGAGACGTAATCTGTAAACATACAACCAAGATAATATTTTAAATGACTCACTGCAGAGGTGATGAAGAACAGCAGAAGCTCTGCATTTGGTCTTTGAATTCCTCAACACCTAAAGGCAGCCTGGCACGTAGTAGGTGCTCAATAAATACTTGCGGAGTAATGACAGTTACAAAGGAGAACTATGCCTGCGTGTGTTAATAGGAGTGTGCCTGGGACATTGGGTATCCTCGCAAATGCTAACAGGCCAGAATGACTTCAAGGAGCAGAGCAGTGTGGACACTTTTGCCTCGGTCCCTGTGCAAAGTCTGGAAATGGCCCATGAAGACTAGGCAATCAGCATCTTATCTCACTTGAGTTTTTGTAAAGTAGTTTATTCCAATAAAGGTTTTTTGTTTGTTTTTGTTTTGTTTTGTTTTTACCACTTAAAAAAAGAGTTTACAAGTCTTTGGTGGAGTAGAGGGAGTAGGTCTTGCACTTGGAGCTCCATTTCACAGGCTGGCCCGCTGGCCACCGAATGGGCGATGTGGTAACCCTCCCAGCCTGCGTGCCAGTATCTGCAAAATGGACATAGTAAAATAAACCCACAGGTGGTGAGAAATAATTAAGCATCCAATGGCGGTCAACTGTCTGAGCGTGCATTCAACGAGTATTTGTTCTTTGGCCATTTCTCCAGCAGTTCTTACAAGCAGTCTAATTTCACATTTAGTCTGATTATTGAGCCTCGACCACCTGCTAGTCATGTGGCTCTGGGGAAATTATTTCAATGGTTTGGTCCTCAGTTTTCTTACTTATAAAATGGGAACCAAAGTGGTGGCCACTCACAGGCGCACCAATCAGCCCTGCAAAGCACCCTAATTGTATGTGACCTCTGTCACTGGGATATTAAAGACTTGTTTCCTCCAGTATTTATAATGTCTGCAGCTCCTACTGATCAGTTCTCATTTCTTATTCTTCACCAATTCTGGTGCAATTTATACAAATCAGATGACTAGAATAAGATCAGCGACTTATTGAAGGGCCTGTGCTTTTCAGAGATTCTGATGACTGAAGAGAAGACCCAGAAAGAACCAGGAAAGAGCCAGACATGGTGGGTGAGGGGCTTTTCTTCTGGGTTTACTTAGATGAGGACAATTTGTATTGCTCACACTGGAACAGCAAATGGAAAGGAAAAGAAAACTTCCCAGTAGCTCCACTAACAAAGCAGAAATCATATTAGCAGATGTTGATGGGTAAGACTTTACTTGGAAAGCTGTCTCCATCCACTGGAGGTGAGTGAAGAGAGCACCGTCCCTGTAGCTCTCTAGCCACTGCGGGGGCAGAGTCCACTCGCCCGTATCCATGCCTGCAGAAAACTGAGCAAGTATTGCATGCTACCACGCTGACTTTTCTGGGACACCTGCAAACTCTCCCTCCCATCCCATCCTGTCGTTACGAACTTAAATTCAATTTTTTCCTAAGCTGAAAATGAGGCCAATGTATTAAAAATGCCCCAGGGTTTATTATCGTGATTCTATAAGCACACTGTCTTTCAGGATGCTGAACAATATCGTGCCCTTTCTGTAACCTCCAAACAAGGTACAGGGCAACCCCTCTGGCTGCTGACAGAGAGTCCAACAGAAACCACTCATCTTCAGGGAACTGACTAGGAAAAGGAGAAGGTGCTGCCCAGAAGGAAAAATCTTCAGACTGGTGACAGGAGAGGCGCCAAGCAGAGAACGCCGCTCAAAGATGAAAGAGTCACAATTGTCACATGCTAGGGGGTGGGGGGTGTAGGCGCGAGTCAACTGTCCACTGGCCAGCATTGAACCAGGAGGGGTTCCAATCACCCCTGAGCATCAGAAATGCCCCTCTGCATAACGGGATTCTGCAAGGCTAAGCACAAACACGAAAGCACCAATCACCTTTAGAAATAAATGCACAAATACAGCCTGACCTGTGGTGGCGTAGTGGATTAAAGTGCCCATCTGGAATGCTGAGGTTGTCCATTTGAAACCCTGGGCGTGCCTGGTAAAGGCACATATGAGAAGTAACTATATACTATGAGTTCATGCTTCCTGTTCTTCCCCCTCCCCCATTTCTCTCTCTCCTTCCCCCTCTAGAAAATTAATAAAGATAAGATCTTTAAAAATGCACACATACAAAATCTACATTCGATCCATGTGACTATAAGCGAGTCCTGAGGAAACAACCGTGTCAGCGTGAGGGCACAAAGTCACGATGGCTGTTAGGAAGGGAATGTGGGGAAATGGATTCAGATATTAAGTTTCCTCTTAGTTATTGATTGGTCTGAACTTTCTAAGACAAATATCTACTTCATCAGAGCCAAGCTGACAGTAAATGATTATTCAGTATTGAACTGGTTTTCGCTTTTATGTAACACAGTATAATATTTAAAGTTCAAAGGAAGACTAACTTAGACTCAACAGAGGAGAATACATTATGCATCATTTTTCATTGTGATGGTTTGTTTTGCTATTAACAACATGATTTCAAAACACTGTGCCATTGACCACCCTTCCCAATCAACCCCCTCCCCATAAGAAAGTGGTCTTTAGGGCCCAGGGTTATTTTCTTCTCCAAAATAACTCCATTTTACCACTGAACAAAGATGGCTGAGTAAGCTCTTTTTTTTTTTTTTTTTTTCATTTTTCTGAAGCTGGAAACAGGGAGAGACAGTCAGACAGACTCCCGCATGCGCCCGACTGGGATCCACCCGGCACGCCCACCAGGGGGCGATGCTCTGCCCATCCTGGGCGTCGCCATATTGCGACCAGTGAGTAAGCTCTTTTGAGCAGAGAAAATAACTCTTCCATGGCCCTTTCCTCAGGCCGAGCTCCAAACCCCCTCTAATTATAGCACAAGAGCCCCCACAACACCTCTTGTCCCTCATTATTCCCAGTAAGTTTCCACTGGGAACTGTGACTTGCATTTTGCTTCTTTAGCAGTATTGTCACAATTATGAGACTGGAGAGCACTCTGTTGGGTGTGTCCCTGTGAAGTTTCCTAGTGCCCTGACTCAGGGGCAATGTGAGTGCAGCTTGTACTCACTCAACTTGCACACTCACTCACTTGTTTAATGCTTTATTTAATTCATCTCAAGTGGGGAGGGAGGCCAGTGTGGTCCTGGGTGAGCCAGGAACAATACAGATTTTAAAAGAATATTACAAAAAATGAGAAAAACCAACGTAAAACTTGAATAGGCAAATATCAGGAAACTATTTCAAGAAGCCTTGAAAATAGCAGGAGGTCCCCTCCATGGCCCAGCACTGTGCGGCAGGCAGAGCAGCGGGTGACTGCTACAGCTTGCAAGGGGTGGGCAGATCTGCAAGGCAGGTCGCCGGCTAGGTGGGCTGGAGGTGCCTCTCAGGAGTGAGGGGTACGCGGGGGAACTGAGCTGCAGGGCTGACCAACTGTGCTGGACACTGCTCGTTCACAGTGCTGCACACTGTCTTTTGAAAAGCCCTGTGGTGCCGGATGAAATTTTCAAAATGTGAGTTCTGCCATTCCAATTTCGGAGCCCAGGCCGCAATCTCCGCATTCCCTGACACTAGGAGGCAGGCATGGGAGCCCAGCTCCTGAAATCAAATGCAGACATCAACAGCCTGGCATCAAACAGAAAATCATGTGAGGAAGGAGCTGCTACCTCCGTTGGGGGCCTGGATATTCCTGCTGACTGTGTCAGGGACCATAATGACTCAAAGGGTTCTAGGTGAAGTTCATCCCCAATGGGGTGGCTGCCTTTCCTCTGCGGTAAAGCACCATCCCACTGTGCTGATCCCTGCTGTCAGGATTCCAAGCTTTCCTCCTCAAAGCTCAGCCTCCAGCCTGCTCCTCCAGGACTCCCAACAACTCTGTGTTACCAAATACCTTCTAATTAACAGCCTCTCTACTGGAGTCTGCATCTGTTGACTGCAATGAAGAACAGTGACTGCTACTGACGGAACAGTGAACTGAGGTGGGCGAGAGAGAATGCCGTGTCAGACTCCAGAGTGCGAGGCTCCAGTGATGACGTGTAACTGACCTGCTAACAACCAATGGTGTCCATCTGCCCAGGAGGGGATGACAGCAGCAGTTCTCAGAGACTCTGGACCCCAGTCAAGTCAGAGATGGCTGTGGGTTTGCTTCTCAGGTCTGCTACATGTCCAACTTCTTCAAGTATAATGCCTGATGCCACTGTGAGAACTGGATAGAATCTCTATGCAGAGGGCTCAGCACAATTCTCCGTACACACTGTCATTACATCCTCGAGATGGAGGAACAGTGTAGTTCTGGGTGAATGGCCTGACTTGTGGTTCCAATCCCACAGAGGGCAGGTGGTAAGTACTAAACAGAGTATCTGGAATCCTAACCAGGTAAAAGGGGTTTGGCGTCCTTATTTACTTCTAGATGTGGTCTGAAAATATGATAACATGCAGGTTAGAAGATAACCAGGAGAAGTCAGGAAATACGGTCTCTGAGGGGCTGCTTTCTGGCCTTGGTGCACCTGGAGACTCACCTCACACCCAGTGGCCCCGGAGCGGCAGGGCAGCCAACCTCACAGCAGGGTCAGGCTGCTCTCCCCCGCCCAGCCCGAGGCAGGGCTCCCTGGGGGATGGGCAGGGCTCAGCAAGCAGGTGAGCAACTTCAACCATAGCGGAGTGGGCCAAGCATGTCAGCACTCTCCAGTTGGCTTACATTAATTTACACACACAGACACACTTGCACACACGCCACAAACCTTCACTCTCACAACTTTCTATATAGACCTGGCACCTGTGAATAAGTTGGCTCTCCATAAATATTTGTAGCACTGGTTTAAATGTTTAAATCGAATACCTCTGAGAAGGTACTATTTCAAACTCCAGAAAAACATGGAAGCTTGATAAAACAGTCATGGTTCCTGGTGGTTTAATTGCCTGGCATGTGTACCAATGTGATCACTTCTACCCTGACGCTCTATGCACTGAATGAACAGCTGACTGGGTAAAATCACCTGCTTTGTACAGTGAGGCACATGGCAATCCAGCTGACAAAGGCCTGGAGGGGTGGGTGCCTGTTCTGTATGGCAGTCAGAGCTCTCCCAATCTGTGTGCACAGACAAGGAGCCACAATAAACAACGGGCAGAGGAAAACACACAAGCAAGACAGTGTCCAGTGCAGTGATGGCTTCAAACGGCAACATCGACCTCTGGAGGAGCCACAGCCTTAGATGAGATGGCACAAGGTGACCAGGCACATGGATACCAAATGGTGACTTCTTAACCCAGCAGAAATTGTGGCCACAGAGCCTAAGAAACAGAGTTGATGGCACTGACCCAGCAGAGAGCTGGGATGACCAACTCCAGACCAAGTGAAGAGACACAAAGGATTCAAGGTCTCAAGTATTTGGATGCAGTTTCACACAAACTTCATTCTTTCTGCTCAGAAAAGGGACGGGGCGGGGGGGGGGACCTCTGCCTTGGCCTGGATGACAACCAAGGTGAACTACAGGTAAACGGGTGGCTTTGGAGAAAAGAAAAATGTCTTAGATCAAAACTAAATAGGAACAGGTTCTAATTCATCAAGAGAGAGGATGTTCACCTCCTCCAAGAGGACAGACAGGAAGGCCCCTCTGAGGCCCAGAATCGCAGAAGAAATAGGAAGAGACAGAAAATGGAGCCACCGTGGCTGAGGAGGAAGTAGGAACCCAACACGGTGGAGGCGGCAGATATCACAGACGAGGTATGATGGGCTGGCGGAGAATGCATAGTCTAGAACAGGTGTCCCCAAACTTTTTACACAGGGGGCCAGTTCACTGTCCCTCAGACCGTTGGAGGGCCGGACTATAAAAAAAAACTATGAACAAATCCCTATGCACACTGCACACATCTTATTTTAAAGTAAAAAAACAAAACGGGAACAAATACAATATTTAAAATAAAGAACAAGTAAATTTAAAACAACAAACTGACCAGTATTTCAATGGGAACTATGCTCCTCTCACTGACCACCAATGAAAGAGGTGCCCCTTCAGGAAGTGCGGCAGGGGCCGGATAAATGGCCTCAGGGGGCCGCATACGGCCCTCGGGCCGTAGTTTGGGGACCCCTGGTCTAGAATCTGCTGAAGAAAGATGAAAAAGTGGGAAAAAATGGAAAGGACAGGAAAGCAAAGGAATCAGGAGCTTAGAAGTCATCATAATAAGTGGATTTAAAATTCCTGCAGTAACAAACATGCTTGTTTCTTACAAAGATTTCAATAAGGGCCATTCCTCATGGTTAGAATTCTCATTGAGCATACTCTTGTGCCCTATGGGCATATTTTAAAGAAACATTTGTGAATCCTTTGGGGTCAATGCTCCGCCCATCTGGGGCATTGCTCTGCTGCAACCAGAGCCATTCTAGCGCCTGAGGTGGAGGCCATGGAGCCATCCTTAGCGCCTGGGCTAACTCTGCTCCCATGGAGCCTTGGCTGTGGGATGGGAAGCGAGAGATAGAGAGAAAGGAGAGGGGGAAGGGTGGACAAGCAGTTGGGTGCTTCTCCTGTGTGCTCTGGCTGGGAATTGAACCCAGGACTTCCACACGCTGGGCTTATGCTCTACCACTGAGCCAACTGGCCAGGGCATGAATTAACATTTATATATAACTATATATATATGTAGTTAGTGACTGTTCTGAAGGCACATTAGAGTAGCTTTCATGTAAACAAATGTTACCACAGGATTACAGATATATAAATGCAATGTTGATATTACAAACAATTAAGGAAAATATTATTACTCTGTGCCAAATGCTAAGGGATGGCATGTCTTCTAGCCTAAATTATGTCTCAAATAACAATCATTTTAATTTCAGAATCAAGGAAATTGGGGCTCTAGGAGCCAGAATTTGAGCATAGAATTTTTATGGGCTAACCTGCACATTTAATGAAGTTAAGAGGAAGGTCAACATGACTCCATAATGCTAGAGACCATGCTACATAAATATATTTAAAGAAAATGGCAGTGTTTAGTCTAGAAAAGGCTAGGCTTTGCAGAGCCTTGGCAGCGTCCTCAGAAAGTGGAACACCAGACTCGTGATGGGTCTTGCTGCTGGCAGGGCTGGGCGCAAGTTTCAGCAGAACGAAGGTCCCCACGTCTCTTCCCTGGGCGGACAGAGGAATCAGGCTCCGGTCTGTCTCCCTTGCAGTCTTTAGTGGTTCCCGTTTATGCAGTGGATTAAGCTGCAATTTTATTCTCATCAGCCAACAGGGCATCACATAGACCCACATTGACCCCAGTCCCCACTTAACCCTGGTCAATTCCACCTTCAGACCATGTCTGACCTAGCTTGGTGTGGGATGCTCTTTTGGTGTATGGCTTCTGAGCATTTCCCTTAATTATTTGTGAGCATATCTATGCCTTTATAAAAGAGGTTTGTGATATTTTATTTAGAATGTCTAGGTGCTTGTTTCAGAAGGAATTTGAGGTTACCAATTTTGTCATTTATCCAAGGAGCATCAAAACAAAATTGCTTGGAAACGGTGATGTTTCATAAAAGCATTAGTTGCCATTATTATTATGACAATTAGTGAGACCCTAAGTTATGACCACTGGAAGTCTGCCTGAAGACATGGGTGACAAGAAATCAGACAATGTGGTAGTTAACATGAGACCTCTTTCTTTATGGAAATACCTGTATTCTATTATATATATATAACCCCGAACTATCCAACAGACCAAAGAGAGCTGGTAGATTTAAAAGGCTGGCGTTTGCTGGACAACTTGAAGACTAATATTTTTTCTTCACTCGAAGTTTACAATAAGGGTGGAGCAAAAGTAGGTTTACAATTGTTCTGATGATATGGAAAATATGACAGTAATAAATAACACAAAAATAAACTCTGTGGTTCACATACAACTGTACACCTATGTTTGCCCCACTCTGAATTGTGCTAGCTGTCAAAAGAAATCTTAATATATAACTTTCCCCCAGGGACTCAGTCGGGTTAATATTGCGAATGGCAATCAACCAGGTCCAAGGAACTTTTTCATCTCAGAATCACAGCCAATTTCTGCATGTTAGATAGGTTAAAATATACTTCCTGATTAATTGATCTGAACATCTTTAGTTCTCTTGGGATAATTCTTCTGCTAGGTGCTTCCATGTTCCTGGTAGAGTCAGATTAATCCTAGTAATCAATATTATATATTCAAGGACAAGAATCTGTACGATGGTCCCATTCTGTGACTGCACTCGGCTCTATGCGACTTCCCTCACAGATGATTACGAAGGTGAGTGTTATAAAAATATTCTTTAAAATTTTATATAAGTTAGAGAAGTACAGGTATTATTTATTATTCAATGGAATTTATGTTAAACAGCACAACAAAGGCGAGTGTTTCATCTGCAAACACTTTAAAGAACCCGTAAATTCTGGTTGTTCTCATTTATCACTGTAGCTAGCGCATACCATAGTGTCACTTTATTTTTCTTAGAGCTAACTTGAGCTATAATATTATCCAACAGATAACATTATGGTACCTGGAACAGCGGTGGAATTTATTCCACACTTCATGAATGCCAGACTTTCTTTATATCATCTTCCCTTAAAGGAAACGTTGACGGTACAACTTAGAGAAAAAGAAGAGAGAAAGTTCTGTGGGCTTATGCGGTGAGCCGGGGATCTCTCACCCACTTTCACAAGGTGCGTCACACGCCTGTTTACAAAAGTAAGGAGCGTGTCACTTTGATGAACTATATAGCTCACAACTCATTAGCACTGAACACAAAAGAAGCATTTCACATCAAAAACGACTTCGGGAATATTCACAATTACCAGCTGCTCAGAAACCGTTTTATGTGGATTAAAAAAAAACAAAAAAACATGTCACATTTAATTTATCAGATGCTTTCTACTGTCATCCTTTCCTTCCGTTCAGCATGCTGAGAAGTTACGGGAATGACTTGAGTCCGTCTCGCTGTAGCCATGTGTAGACAGGAAGAATAACACGAATCCATTATCTACCACAACATAATTGCATCTCCACAGATGAATAACCTTCTATAGCTCTTTGCACTAGGTTCGGAATTAAGCTTTTCTTTAAAGATGTTTGAGCATACAACATTCAGTTATTAGAAAAACTACCATTTCGATAAAAAAAGAAGGAAAAATCATCTTTGAAGCACCCTTCCTTGAGTGAGCTGACATCATTAGCCTTGTTTTTATAGTGATGACAATGGGGAAAACCATAAAAATAATAATGCTGTAGTAATTTTCTAACAACAATGAAATGAATCAAATGTACACTCAGACACTTGTGAAAATAAAATAATAACAGTCTATTGATTGGGTACAATTCTGTGATGGGGGCTTTAAGTACAAATGTAATATGATTCTCCCTTGGTATTCGTGGGGGATGGGTTTTAGGAACTCCCTTATCCCCCCAAATCTGCAGAAGTTCAAGTTCCTCATATAAAATGGGTAGTATCCATATACAACCTACACACATCCTCTTATGTAATTTAAATCATTCTAGATCACTTTTAATACCTAAAATAATAACTGCTATGTGAGTAGTTACTATTTGTATTGTTTAGAGAATAATGACAAGAAAAATAGCCAGTACCTATTCAGGGCAGGCACAACTATCTTAGGCCTAACTACACAGCACAAGTCAGCAACAATGTAACATTGTTTTTGAGTAGTTTCCACATGAAGTTGATTGGGTTCTCCAAGGAAGAACCCTGGATAAGAAGGACCAAATATGATCGAATGAACCCTTTTTAAGATAATGAGACATCAGACACAGCTAAGTGCTATAAAAAGCTATTTTAAAAAGCCCAACAATAAGCAGACTAAAACAACTATAAACACACACACACAATTTCCAAATATAAACAAAGTAGCAGAAGAACAAGGCCTGTATAGGTTTTAGTCTTCCTTTAATCCACTATAAATGTAGCAGTGTTCAAGCCCCTGTCTGCCTCCGCCCTGCTCAGGGTGTGACAGCTTCATCCCTGCCCCAGGGCACTGGCCCACATGTGTGCTCAGTCCTGGATGCCCACGGGTGGCCCTCACTCCCTGCTCTCCCTGTCAGCTGCCTTACATCCTGGCTCTGTTTAAACTGTCTAAACTGTCGGCGGGAGCTGGGAAGAACATGGAGAAATAAGGTCTGTCTCCTTAGAGGTTGTCACCTACAGATCCATGAACATTTCTTAATTGCAGATTTGTCTTCATTTTAAATGACTGCCCAACTACTCATAAAAAAATGTATCTATAAACACATAGCTATTTACATATTTCAAAAATATCCTATCCTGTCCTTAAAGCATGTAGCAAGTAGGGAGGAGGTTCTTCCCAAATGAATTAAAATATGGATATCTATCCTTTCATCAAACTTATGCATAATTTCCTTTGTGGCAAAAGTAATTTTTTTTTAAATGCCAGGCTAAAAATGAAAGTCAAGGAAAGACAAGTGAAGGAAAGGAAAATGCATTACACCCAGGCTACATCTGTAGACATCACATGCATCTTGTATTTTTGCACATTTTCTAGATGTGAACAACCACGCCAGGACCTGTGAACACATACGTCATCACAGTGTAAAACAGTTAATTGCAGTGTCCATTATGTTAAAAAAAAAAATAGCTACAGGAGGAGTATAACAATTCTCGGCGCTGAAGAGGGAGAGAAACCCCTCCCGTGGTCCACGCTGAGAAGCGGCTGTGAGGTAGACAGCGGTGGAAACGAGCACAGGAGCCGCCTGGGGCGTTTAGGATTCATGCTGATGCCCACGTGGGTTACACGCCAGACTAGGAGGACCATCAGTCTTAGCATTCTTACTCATGTACAAGTCCTTCCCATTAGAAATTAGACTTTATGTCTGTTTCTCTCTCTAGAAGGAAGAACAGATCCCTGCCTTGGATGTTACACAGACCTCTTACTGTCTCAGTTTTGTACTGAAGCCTCCAAAATAGAGACCACCACAAGGCACGTGCTCCCACATTCTAAAGCAAAAAAAGTTCAACCACCTCAGCAGGCCGGGCCAAGGATGTCACAAGTGTGGGTCTCGTGACACTTGGAACCAACACTCCTCTCTACAGTATAGGTTAAAATGGTTAGAAAGAAAGATATAAATTTGAATCCACCCTTTGCTTTGGACAAAGTGCAGTGGCATCTTCTCTGGTCCCCTTGGGGAGGGGAGGCAGAAGGCGGCTGTCCCTCAGCTATAGTCAGGAGAAGGGGGACCCAGTGACATGCTCAGAATGCTGGGAGTTTGGGGAACAGGTTTCATACCCAGAGCCCCAAAAGACTGGAAGAGAGCTTTAATGGAACTGTCTGCTCTGCTGTAGAGGAACAATAAGCCACCACGTCAGACACCCAGATGTGCTTCCAAAACCATTGGGGACGAGGCTTGTTTCCCGTGGACCACAAGGAGAGTGATGGAGCCAGATGGCTTCATCCAGGAGCAGAAGACCTCGGCGCAGAAAGATGGAGAGTTTGATGTGATTGGATTTTTACTAAGTTCCTTAATAGAAAAAGCTGAACTCTCTAATTGCACGATTCAAACCAGACTGGAGGACAGGTTACACCAAAGTTAAAGTGCTGATGAGGAGACCACATGTAACGTGGACCATGGTATGAGTCAGAGGAGGGTGGGAGGGACCGAGGAGCAGATGCAGCATACTCAGTGATCACTTCCAGGAGCAAAGCACTGTGAGAATTTCTTTTGCGTTTATTCCCCATGCTACCATTCATCAGGTCAGGTTACTTAAATATGCATCATAAAAGAAATTTCCTATATAGAAAATTTGTGATCAATACCTTTATCTCTAGAATCATCTAAATTGTTTTCTTTCTCAAACTCTCAAAGCCCCATTGTGGCAATAGGCATTGCAGAGATAATTAATTCTGCGAAAGTGCAGACAGAGTAAGTCAGATTTCCCAAACATATCCAGACATCCATGCAAATGCATGGATTTAAAAGGCAGATGTCATGTCAAAAGGAGAGTGTTTGCAGGTCGACAGGAAACAAATGCCATCAGAAAATGGGATTTCTTCCCCTAAGATACCAGGGAGCTCACAGCCACTCCACTGAGCGGACAGAGGAGGGTGGAAGAATCACCCTTTCACCTGCCAATCGTTTTTCCTGATGATGGAACATATAAACAATTTAAAATGTTTAATAGGGTAAGCTAAAAATACTAAAATCTATTTCTATTTTATAAAAAGATAAAATAGACTCCTTTCAGCTAGCCTTTCTGGTCAAATTAAAACAAACAAAAAACTACCATTGAAATGTATACTCTAGGAGATTATCTATATCTGAAAGTATGCAACCAAAACTTTGCAACTGTTTTCAAAGATAGTTTGTCTTCATAGCCTCCAACTCCCTCACAAGCTGTCCGACTCAGTTCTAGAAAGCAAAGCTCACCTGATTCATGTTGGAGCATGTCAGAATTCTCTCTTGGAAATAAAGGGGTCAGTAAGCTTTTGGACCAACCCACCTGTGTTTAGGATGTCATTACTGTTGTCCCAGCCAGATCAGGAAGATAAAGAAAATCCTTATGGTCTCCTATTAGGAACATGAGAGTGAACAATGAGAGCTCGTTTCAAAGTCAAGCATCAAAAGACTCTATTGGAGTCTCTCCTGATATCTTTCTATTTTATCTATTTCTAATAGGTAAGAGTTGTTTTTCCTTATTAGACTGAGAACTTTCTAAGGACAGACTTGGCTTAGGGATAGATAGGGACAGACAGACAGGAACAGAGAGAGATGAGAAGCATCAATCATTAGTTTCTCGTTGTGACACCTTAGTTGTTCATTGATTGCTTTCTCACATGTGCCTTGACCGTGGGCCTTCAGCAGACCGAGTGACCCCTTGCTCGAGCCAGCGACCTTGGGCTCAAGCTGGTGAGCTTTGCTCAAATCAGATGAGCCTGCACTCAAGCTGGTGACCTCGGGGTCTCGAACCTGGGTCCTCCACATCCCAGTTCAATGCTCTATCCACAGCGCCACCACCTGGTCAGGCCAGACTTGGCTTTTACTTCATTTCTTTTTAAATAGCATTTCTCTTCATCACATTCCCCCCAAAAATCCAAAGATCTGTCCACAGAAGAGAAATAAACTGTGTGGAATACTGTACAGAAATAAGAATAAATGAGCTAACCTGTGCACTCAACAAGATGCACGGCCACAAATACGTTATTGAGTGAAAAAACTGGACGCAAGTGGGCACACATCTGTGTTAAAGGTGAAGATAGCGATTGTCTTGAGGGGTGGATTGTGATGGAGCGGGAGTCCAGAGCGGGTTCTAGGTACACAGGTTTACTTTGGAGATAGTGTGGATTGGGTTCCAGACCACCAAAATAAAGGATTACCATAAAGCGAGTCTGAGTCATTTTGCTGGTGAAGGGTCTTGCCTTCCATTTATAAAAAAAAACACCACATTCATGAAGCACAATAATGTGAAGCTCCATAAAATGAGGTCTGCCTGTGTTTTATTTCTTGATCCAGGTGCTGGCTCCCTAGAGTTATCCTCAGTCCCTCGGCTATAAAAGTTCATTGGTCTGAGCACATCTCTGCACGTTTGCTTAACTCCAAATAAGTATGTTTTCCAAACCATACCACGCTGGTGTATTTTATGTAGTGTTCACAGTTAGTGCCTAGCAGAAAGTCTGGCATTTATAAGATCAGTATGAGGAGGCACCTCTGACCTGTCACATTCTTTACCGGGCACTTTTGTATGTTTTCTCACTGATACCTCATTTGTTATCTAATGAAAGATGGGTCAAACAACCAAACCAATGAGGTTAGGGGTACAACATTAGTACAGAAAGCCAAGGTTATCTGATGTATAACTTCCGGGGGAAGAGGAGGAGGGGAGTTCCGTCCTATAGTAAGAGGAGTGCGCGGTACAGTCCTGCTGTAGAACACTGTACCTGGTGTCAATAGTAATGTATATATTATACACGCAAGGTTTGTTGAAAGGAGATATCTTATGTTAAGAGTTCTTACCATAATTTTTAAAAAGTGTTCATTCAAAGTTAGGCTTGAGACCATTATTCTAGCAGAAAAAAAAAGAATCAAAACACAAAAACAAAAATAAACAAAAAACAGGTAACACATGATTAACCAAAGGTAAATGGAGTCTGAAGCAGCTATGAGTCCTCCTCTGTGAAATACTTAAGAGTATTTCTGTCTCTCTCTTCCCTTCTGGAAATGTCCCTTAGCTCAGGAAGGCACAGTATTCCTAAGAGGCTGGAAATAGCAGGACTGTTGATACATTTTTAGGGAAATTACCCAGGGACCTTCTGTGAGATGTCACTGTCTGAGTTCACTTCCGAATCTCTGGTTTCCAGGTCACCTGCCTCCCCTCCTCTCCTCTGCTCTTTTCTGAATCCAAGGACCAGCCTCCAGGGACCCGCCCTGGCCACCACAGTCTGGGTAAACTTCCACTGGAGCCTCTCAGCACTCAGGTCCTCTTTTAAAGGTCCCTTGGGAGGCAGACACAGCAGCTGGCAATGAGGGGGAGGAGTTAAAAAATAATGAATTTTGGAGACATTTTAAGGGGACGTCTCTAAAAACCCAACATGCTATTAGCAATGATCACTAAACAGAGAGTTAAGATTACATTTTATAAGATTGTTATGAAATTACTGTTTGGTTACTTGCTTTTTCTTTGATTAATTTAAAAGAGTCAAACCTTGCACAATCCTTTTAGCTCTGTTTCTCCCCTCCCTGAGAGTCTTCTTCCCTGTTGTCCTGCCTTTTCTTTGGACTAAACTATATATAAATAGACGTGGTAGCACTTGGTCAAGCCGGGAAAAGCATTTCATTGTCTTCCTCAAGCTGCAGGCGCTCCCCCCTTCCATGTGTCATCTGTCTTTTCTTGAGACTCAGACTCTGAAGATACTTACAAGAAAAAAAAGGGAAAAAAAGGGAGACGCAATAGGCCATCAGACCTGTACATCTAAAAAAAAAACCAAAAAAAGTGAGATGACACCTCTAACTGACATTTTAACAAAATGGCCTTCTGTCTTACACACATAAGTCATCTTTTCCTCACAAGGAAAGGCATTATTTGAAAAAGCCACATTGCCTACAGCATTAAGAGAAAGGTGAAATCCCACAAGTCATGAAAGGCAGAAAACCTATAAAAACTAGATTCTGGAATCCCAAATGTTGAAGAGGGGCTAGTTCCATGCAGAGTTAAAGAGCCTCAGCTATTCTGAGAACTTGAAAACATAAACATCTAACATGATTCAAATAATATATACTTAGTAACCATAATGTAGTCTATTAATTTATGAATTATAATTTGTAAAACGACAACAGTGCCTCTGAGTCATCCAGGAAAGATGGAAGCTAATTGTGATTACAGAATATTGTGCTTCATAGGTCAGGTCGTGTGTATGTGTAATGCATTTTAGAATTTATTCAAACACTGTGATTGATTTGCGAAATAAGACAATGATAACACGACCAACTACTTCCGTACCTTTCTTTAGTCATACCTAAATTTAGTCATGGCTAAATTTACTTCTATGACAAACATTTTGGGAGAAAATTAATTTGCATAGGCTTTTCAGAAAAGTTTTCTTATTCAGGAAGCTTTTCTTCAACCTTGCCATGGACTCTGCATGCACAGTACTGACCAAACTTCAAAAAGCATCACAAAAAAAAAACAAACAAAAAAAAACCTTTTATAAGATTTCATTTATGAGATGGATTCAAAAAGATGTGCATTCCAAGGTCACAGTGTCCTATAACCAGTCCAACAGAGCTACTACTACTTCTAAAGGTGGCATTGGGATTCACTACATCCAAATGACAGGAGGACTGCCACAAAAGTTTGCCACTGTGGTTTCAGTTTCACAAGGGATCACTGTACAGGTCAAGACCAGTCTTCTTTCTGTGACTCAGACACATGTGTTCTGGGTACTGAGTTGGTCAGTGAAGACCACACAGAGTTATAACCGTACGACCCTGAGAGTACCGTGATGGATGTTATGGTGACCGGCTTCTCCAATAGGTCCTAATAAATTATTGATATAAGCTCAGTCTCTGCAGGCATGTTTGGTGAACCTGGATATCACCCAGCCATCAGACTGTGAAAGAATAGCTTATTTACATTTCTAGTACCTAGAACTGATACTGTTCTTCCTGCTTAAGAAAAGAAGTCCATGTACTAAACCCCTCCATAACATCCAGCCTGAAATATGAATGTGGCTTCATCATTTTTAAGATCAAATACTAATCGTTTTGCACAGCCACACAATGCCCTCCATGGCATTTCCAATGGGGCTCAAGTCCTTGAACCTGTTCGAGGGTACGTAATGGTTTAGTTTTACAGAGCTTCTTGAAATTCTTCAAACATACCATCATTTACGTACCTTTGCCCATGTTGTTTCCTTGGTAATAAATGTTTAAAATGTTGGTTACTACTCATTGTGTTGAAGTCATGCCTCAGGACTGAGTCACGACAGCCATTTTGAAACAATCATGACTGAAGGAGAAAGCATACGGGAAAAGAAGTTTCTTGGGTAGAACTTTGTAAAAGTCAAAATTTATCTCCTGGTTAGAGGAGGACGAGCCTTCAAAGAGAGGCAAAATCCACAGGTATTCGAGGGATAGGCTTTGAAGGAAACACAGGGAAGAGTATTTGGGGGAAAAGAAGAAAGAGTTACTTTTACTTGCTTTTTTAAAGTTACTAAATGATATGCATTTTCTGAATGCACCATACAGAATTCTGCAAGCTCCCAGCAAATGATCACTGTGATTGTTTCTAGTTCATCCTCAGTACCCACGATGCTGGGATGAGCAGTCTTATGCCTGCATCTTTATTCCTTGTTCTACAATCTCTTTACCATCAATTCCTATGTAATGACTCAAATGGCTATGCAAATAGCCTAACACTTAAAATGTGGTATTTGCAGCCAAAATCTCTTCCAGAAAGACTAAAAAATTGTACTCTTGTGAATAGCAGATTAGTGCGCGTATGGCTTTATGTACCCGGGCTCCTAGTGGAGCTAAGCCTTTATATTCACCTTTATGGTCAGGTAAGTGCAAATGTCAGTATTTTTATGCTTTACACTTTTTTTTTTAAATTCCAATGAAGCTGTGTGTCTCATCACATATTTGTCAGTCACATGTATCAACATTGGGAATTGAATATCCACATTTTTTATTTAGTATCTATTGAGATCTGAGTTTTTATTTATGATTTTGATGAGTCTGAATTATGAGAAAGCTTTAAAGTGAGTCTTGAGGTAACTTATCCAACATGTTTCCCAATTAGGCAGAGTTCCACTGAAGGCAGAAAGGTTCAAGGCTGCATCTAAAGACATCAGACCAGCCCGCACCCTCACTAAGCAAAACTAACGGCAGATCTACAGAATGATTGTCATTGAAAATACCAGGGCCTGATGGGAAGTGAAATACTGTGAGGAACACGGGAGTGCTGACGAAACCTGCTTCATCAAGAACAGGTCACAGCGACTTATAGTACATTAATAAAGGAGGAAATAATTTTATTTACAATGATGACAGAGAAAAAATTGCACAAATGACACTCAACCTTAACATCATACAAAACAAAACCCATAGAGTGTGTGAAGCAAACCTCAGTGTAAGGGTTCACCACAGAAGGTGTTCCCTTTCCACTACACTGGTCAAGGCTAGGCTTGTGTTTCAACATCTCACACTCCAAAGTGACGATTGATGACACGTGAAATTAAAGCTCACAAGTACAAAGGTAAAGCAGTCGGCAGTAATTATGGGGACTATAATGTCTGCCAGATTAATGGAGACTCAATGAATGTCACTCTTTGTGCCCTATGAGAATACTGCATGACAACTTCATGGAGAGCTCTTACCAAGCTTCATGTCTAAAAAAACCTGCGTTGATTTGGTTTTGAAATAAGTCATTCCAGAAGCTGACAAGCTTCTAGGTCAGGGGTCAGGAAACTTTTCGGTTAAGAGAGCCATGAACGCCACATATTTTAAAATATAATTCCGTGAGAGCCATACAACCACCCGTGTACTTTACGCATTATCCAATAAAATTTGGTGTTGTCCCGAGGACAGCTGTGATTGGCTCCAGCCACCCACAACCATGAACATGAGCGGTAGGAAATGAATGGATTGTAATACATGAGAATGTTTTATATTTTTAACGTTATTATTTTTTTATTAAAAATTTGTCTGTGAGCCAGATGCAGCCATCAATAGAGCCACATCTGCCTCGAGAGCCATAGGTTCCCGACCCCTGTTCTAGGTGTAGAGATGGTGAACTAATGCGAATGCCCGTGCTCCTCAGTGTATTGGCCCAGCACTTCCTTATTGCAACAGCTGCCATGGTGATGGTGTGACCATGAACACACCCCCTATATTAACATGACTCAAGCTTTAATTAAAATAGCCACCAGAGCCTATCCAATTCCTCAATGGGATTGTTTTAGTCCTTATTAAGCAAGCTCTAACACCTTTTCAGCAAGCTCTGTGATCCATTGAGTTGCTCCCCTCCTCCCCAGTAAACAAACTATTTATAGAGCATGCTGTCCTGAGTCTCTGTATTTTAATGTGCCAGCATAGTCCCTATTCACAATAGGACAAAAAGCAAAACAAAAATAGATTTTATCAACGTATTCTAAAGCAGTGAGTTGCTATTCCACACTCTCTTAAAAGAGCCTCCATTCATGGTTTTTACCCTTCTAAAAGTCCCAAAGAGAAAGTGTTGTCACATCTCAGGGGTTGGCCACCTTCTTCTGTGAAGGGCCAGAGAGAGTGTGTTAGGTTTGGTGACCCTCATTGTACCTGTCTCAACCACTCATCTCTGCCATTGTAGCAGGAAGGTGGCCATACACTTAAGGTAAACATGTAAAAAAAACTATAAAAGCAGGTGTCTGGCAGGATTCGGACCCTGGGCCCTAGTGTGTGGGTCCCTGACCTCCATGATGGAAACATAAAGGGCCCTTCCAATCACAACAGGGGATACCTCAGAGGCCCACCTCCTACCCTATTCCCCCTACAAATGCTCCCTACTGCTGTGCTGCACTCACGCCTGCTCCTTGTTTTACACCATTTCGTGACAAAGCTTATTTCATAATACAGCTCACTCCAGTAGGAGAGAAAAATTATTTCTGAGTTCTTGGCAGGAAAAATAAAAATTTCCCTCTATGCTTCTGAGTTCTTGGCTAAGACTTCTGTCACAAAAAACAGATTAACATGTATACACAGGAGGTGCTCAGACAAAAGCAAGTAACTCCCCAGGTGGTTTAGAATCTGGATTAAATACCATTTTAGTAGGGAAAGGGGAGGCAGCATGTGGACCTGTTGGGGACAGTAGATGATTTTTAGAAAAGATGAATGGGCCTTTAGAAGAACAGAAGAGAGGTGACATCGTTTGTGACAAAGTTTGTGTGGGATGCGTGGGCTTCAGGTATCGTCTCCTCTTGTAGGACTGGATCCTGCCTGGTTGATGAAATTTCTGGGTTGGGGACTGTTGACAAGTGAGTTCCTCTTGGAGGCTCTGTCTTCAGGCAGAGAAGGGAGCTCAGAGAAATCCTTTCCTTGCATTTGTTATTTTTCAAGTGTCTACACCTGTTGACATGGTGTATTCTGAGACCCTCACTACCTTGGATTTCTCAGCCCACTCTTCACTTGGAAAGCTCTAATTAAATTAAAATCTAATTACTAACACGCAAGCTCCTCCGAGGTGTTTCTCGTGCCTCCCACACCCCACGCAGGGCTCTAATCGCCCCTGTTCCTGAGCTCCTCAGCACAGTCCCCTGCACTTCACCAGCCCTGTCACAACACTGCACAGCCATCATGGTGAACATTACATCCTGTTCACTGTTACATCCCTGCATCTGGCACATGGTGGGAGCTCAACCAAGATTTTTTTTTTTAAATATGACTTGAGAAATCTTATTCACACAGGAGAAAGGATGCCAGTTGCCTCCCAGTATACGTGAACACTTGAGTTCTCAGTAGCATATTCTCTATTTAAAAGTCAAGCTCATGGCTGCCTAAAAAATGACTATGTTTAAAGGTTCCCTTGCAAGTTAAGTTCTGTCCGATGGCATTGTCACAGAAATAATGTACGCATATTCTGGATCATGCCCCTATATAGAAAGAATGCCGATTTTTTTGTGAGAAAATATTATTTTTATTTATTCACTTTAGAGAGGAGAGAGAGAGAGAGAGAGAAAGAGAAGGGGGAAGGAGCAGGAGGCATCGACTCCCATATGTGCCTTGACAGGGCAAGTCCAGGGTTTCAAACCAGCGACCTCAGCGTTCCAGGTCAACGGTTTACCCACTGTGCTACCACAGGTCAGGCCAATATTATGTTTTTTAAAGCACTCTCTTTTTGGTGTCTGTCAGACATAATTATGTTTTTTTTTACCTTAACTATATAAAAATAAACTTCATACAGTTATAATTAATATACTTAGTGCCAATGTTCTGATCTTAACAAGTTTTTATAGAAATATAAAAATATTTATTTATTGGGTTGGTATATTATTTTTAAATTTTCCTTACAATTGCATTATTTTAAAATAACAAATAGCTAAATGTTTAAGGCACCAACTGAAGAAATAATTTTTTAAATTTTAGTTATTGATTTTAGAGACAAAGGAAAGGCTACACAGAGAGAGAGAGAGAGAAACATCAATTTGTTGTTCCACTTATTTGTATATTCATTGGTTAATTCCTGTATGTGCCCTGACTGGGGATCAAACCCACAATCTTGGTGTACTGGGACGATGCTCTAACCAACTGAGATACCTGGCCAGCACCAAGAAATAAAATTTTTAACTGTTTACCTATTGAACAGATTATCTCAATTAGGAAAAGTTAAGCAATTAGCTATGTGAAAAGAGAAAACACTCTAATTTTATCTCCCAGAAAAGGAGTGAACCGTCAAAGTGGGGCAGGAAGCCATTATTAGCACAGAAGCAGTCCGAAAGGCTACAATCTGAGAAAAGTTCAATATGGACCACGAGAGACATGCTATCAAAGACCGTATATTAAGGGTAAAGATTATAAATAAATCCAATTTTTATTGTAGCCCAGGAACTGGAATTCATATAAATATTGTACGGCATATATATGTACATATATATATTAAATCATTAATATGAAATAAATCTAGAGACTTGTAACAAGTGTTAACTGTTTATTGTTTTAAATAAATAAGCAGACATGTCATTATCCTTTGGATTCTTCCCCAAGAGACATAGGCCAAAAGTTCCCTGTGGCCCATATAAAATGTTGCAGGCAGAGTGAAATTTCTGAAGGCTGAGGGGCACTCCATCCTGAGGTCTCACTGAAACACGTGCTCTTCCTCTCTAATTCAGGAACAGAGGTGGGGAAATGAAGAAGACTACATGGGAGGCTTAAATTCAGGTTCAACTCTGTCACCTGTCAACTCAGTGCTGGTCAGTGCTCAAGAAGGTGAAAAGATGCAGGTAGTATTTGAGAGGGAGTTGTGAGGTCCTCTCTAGGCATTCCAGGGGATAAAAGTCGATGTGGCAACCCCCACTGAAAGCTCCATAGCAACACGGATGTGGGAAATGTACAGAGAACCCCGCATCCCCATGGGTGTATCATCCTCATGCTACAGCGAGAATGGCTACTCCAGGGCTGGCCATGGAGGAAGTATGTACACAAGGCTAGTCCAAGCGTCACAGAATCAGAGCAGCAGAGGAAGGTGAGGCCGGAATATAGAGTGAAAAGAACCTTTGCCGGACATGACCAGGAACTGCTCCAGATGAGAGCATGTGCTTCCGCATTCTGCCCGAGGCACCTGGTAGAGGCAGAATCCTGGACTGAGCACTTTCAGAATCTAGTTTGGAAGGAATGTGGCCACAACTAGGCTCCCCTAAAAAATCTTCAGAAGTTCACCTCCACTGACCGGTGTGGTAGCAAGAAAGCGAGACCGAGAGGAGCACCAGTAGCTCTGTAACAGGAACACTACGCAATGTCAAAGCAACGGCATCACACCAGTAACCGAAAACCGACTTTTTAAGTAAAATGTTCACTGAAAAACTATTATTACTGAAAAAAATAAACATGGACTTTGAAGATTCCAAAAGGAATATAATCCTTGAAATGAAATTCCACTGAATTGGTCCTTGCTATATTGAGAATTTTAATATATGTTCCAGTCACTCTTCAAAGGAACTCAACGAGGTTGGTGCTAAGAGCAGACACGGAGTTATGGAATGACTAAGAAAGGTCACTCACTCGTTAGCACCTCTAAACTATGCTGTCACTCAAAGTTCATCTTGTCTGGAATATAAACTGTGGGTAACATTATCCACAGTCAAAGGAAGGAAGAAAAGAAGGAAGAGAGGGAGGGAGAAAGTAAGAGAGGAAGGAAAATTAACTATGTATGACATTAAAAGTTGAGTAATTCAAAAATAAAGCACAGGTTGACTTAGTTGAACAGATCAAACCACCAAACTACTAATCTGAAACCAGTTAGACAAATAGAGAGACCCTTTAATTCATTAAACTACTTGCTCATTACGTAGACTATCAAGTATTCACAACCCACACACTATTACACATGCACACTTCAAAATTCACTGCAGCCTAGGCCTATGGTTTCCAATACTCAATTAACTCTATTACATGATCCAACTATATAACTCAAGGGACTCAAACAGAAAATATTTAAAACTATGACCACATAACTGCTTAGGTGACAGTCCCATCTCTTTGAATACATTCTAGCCTCCAACCCAGTGATTACCAGAACAACTGCAGCACTAGTAACCCTGCAGCACTCACCTGTGGTCAGATGGCACTTCTGACATTTCAATCGACAAAACACTCATCTGATGATGGATGATGGAACCAGAACACAGGAGACAGTTTCTTTGCTAGTGAGCCCTAGGAATTTAGTTTGTGTGCTCATCCATGCCTCTCCTCATTCATGCTTTGTTTGAAGAAAATTTCAAACTACATTCCAAGTACCTTTAACTACTAAGATGCTGGTTTACCCATTTAACACTGAGAACTTAATTTCAAAGAGGAAAAAAGTGGGTTTTTTTAAAGAGCTCTCAGCTCTAGGCCAAGAAATGGAATAACTTTTTGTTTGTTAAGGGTCATATATTGAGATCAAAGGACAATATTATTCAAGGTCTCAGAAACAGCCTTTCTCCAGAATCCTTAGTCTCTCAAACCTTCCAACAACCTCTTTTAAATTTAAAGGAACAAGAACATGGAAATGCTTTTTATAGCTAGCGTGTTAGATATAGGACAAATTTATGATGCCATAGTTATATTATTCATGTGTTGTATGAAGGATATGCTGCATTCCTTTACACAAATATATTTAATTTTGTATGTAATATATTTATAATATATGTATGAACTTTTCTACACTTGATGCATATTTCAATATTTTAATTGGTTATGAAGGGTTATAACTCATCTAGCCTTTATTAAAGCTGCTTCTACTTACAAAATCCCAAGTTGGAGGAAACAAAGATGAATGTTATGGTCCTTGCCCTTAAGAATCTTGTGATGCATGTCTTTGATTTGAGGAATATCTATTACAATTTAGGGGAAAGGCTTTCTTATTTTACCCATCTCCTCTACCCAGCTTCTATGCCAACCTTGGACACAAGAATAACTGATACTCACAATTTCTATTTAGTTATCCATCTTATTATAAAAGCATTTCACTACTTTAGGAAGTGATGAATGCAGGGTACCTGATGGGAGTATCCCAGCAGCACTAACTTGAGATGCAGAAGAAAATGACATTTACAGAAAAAGGGAGGAAGACTTGAGAGCCACGAGGCTTGGTTGGAGTCAGGGAGGCTGGCGACTTTTATGGAATGACCTGAAAAAGCGGGAATGTATTACCAGGCACCGGTCACCCTGTACAATACTTATTGATGAATTAATCCATTCTAGATTTCAACCATCCAGGCAGCCTCATAACAGATAGCCTTCACCCCATACTTGCAGAATCAACAAAGTCAAGTCGTGGGTAAAGTAGGATCTTTAGGTTTGCATCTTGGCTCTGTCACCTGCAAATGACCAAATTTCTCTGAGTCTTGGTTTCTTTCTCCACAAATGATGATGTAAACCCAGGTAGAGTGTGTGAGGATGACATGAGCTGAGGTATGTGATGAGATCGGCTCAGAACCTGTGTATTTGCAGGAAATTCCCAGGATGGGAGAGTTATTCCGATTTCTGTTTCTCATCATGGGGCTTTCTTCTTTCTTTTCTCTGCCTATAGTTGTTCTTCCTGCTTAAATTGTTCCCATGCAAACTTCCTCCTCTACTTTTTCTATACTTGATTCCTGATCCCATAGGGCCCAGAATGTTGTCTGGGGAGGAGAATTCTCCATGAGCTCTAGAAGAAGGTGAATTCTCTTGTTTTATGGAGAGCTTTGTAAATATTCATTAGATCCTGTTGGTTGATACGGCTACTCGGGTAAACTTCATCATTACTGTTGTCTGTCTCCATATCTGTCCATTCCCAAAACGGGTTGTCAAAGACTCAATTGCAACAGTGGGTTGGCCTAGTTCTCCTTTGGGTTCTATCAGGTCTCGTGCCACATAGTTTGATGCTCTATTGTCAGGTGAGAACAAGGTTAAGATGGTACATCTTCTTATGAAGTTGATCCCTTTGTCATTAAGCAGTGCCTCTCTTTTATCCTGATAACTTTCTCTGTTCTGACATCTGCTTTGTCAGAGTACATCTGACAAGCAACGATCTCAGCTTGCTTCTGAGCATGTTCTACCCGTTCCTGTCCATCTAATGCTGTATCTGGAACCCCTGCCAGCTATTCTGGAAGGGTGAGGGAAAGCAGGTTTACACCTTTTTGTACAAAAAATAATATAATTAAATAATAGCACAAGGATAAACTCTGTTTCATGCACCCACAACTGTAAACCTACTTTTTCCTCTCCATATATATATATGGAGAGAGACAGAATATATTTTCCTTATAGTGTATTATAATTATGTATGACTACACTGGATAGCTGTGGCCAGTTGGTAAGGTGTGGAGCATAGAAGCAAAAGAGTCCTAAGATCTCATGATTAAGTCCTGGTCCAGCATTCCTACGTCCCTGGGCCTTGACCATCACAGGGATTCTTAGCTCCCAACTCCAGGTGACACAAGAAGGGCAGAGGGGCAGCAGTGGGAGAAGTCCCCTCCCTGGAGGGACAGGTTCTGATAGGGGCATTCCCCGAAAAGCAGGTCTTTGTGATGAAGGACACTGGACACATTCCACAGCAATTGTTCTTCCTCTCTGCCTTCCAGAACCATGAGAGGACCTTGCTCAGCTCCTTAGGAGGAAAAACCCATGAAAACATGGGGATGTTCTGTGCAACCACAGTAGTCCACAGCTTCTGCAGTTGTCAAATGACCATTTCAGTGTCCTTTAACCAGTCTGTGGCTCCGGGGATGTCTGTCCAGGTCGGCAGGTCTGGCATGAGCCTTTTGGCATCCTCCTGTCTCCTGATTTCAGCCGGGCCATTTGCCCTGAGACCTCAATCCTCTGATGTGTCAAAGAAAAGCCACTGATTTTCCACTTTTTCTGGTTGCAAGGGCTGCAATGTTGCCTTCCACAATCACTATCTGTTGGAGCTAAAATTCCAAGTCCCATTTCTGCTCTTCCCGTCTTCCCTTCCTCTGTTGTGTTCCCTGCAACTGTCTTTCTTCCTGTCTTCTATGACAACCAAGGAAAAGCTTCCCACCACCCTGAAAATGACAGCCTTCCTTAACCAATGATTGTTTGTTAGGACGTGTAGATATTTTGAGACATGCCAACAAATGCAAAGAAGTTGAAGACTTGTGCCACGGAAAGTCAGTAAACCTACGTAAGAACCGCTTTCATGACAGACCCCAGAGCACAATTTTTTCCCTTGACTCCTGGAAGTCCCTGAGTCAGTGAGTAATCAGAGCTATTGTGGGATGAGAGAAGTGTCCAATGAATCTTGGCTGGAACCACAAAGAATCTAAAATCATGCTTCAGTTTTCTAATTCTAGTTTATTTGAGTCAAACAAACAAACAAAAAAAGGAGTACAATCTGCAGAAAGGGGCTGGGAGAAAAGCAGCCGTTATCCCCACACATCCCACACACAGAACAAGGTTGCTGGGCTCCTCCCCTCAGCAGATACTGAGTCATCACTTTCTGAATGAGAATAAATGTCTCCATTTCATTTTAACTTCTAAAGCAACTACAAACATAAATCACGTTCTGGATATTTGCCATGTGCACTTAATTGCATCATGTAGTCAACACACAGGACAAATATGTACATAAATCTAAAACTGGAGTGAAACTTTATTACAGTGACATACATTGAGAGTGGACCTAGGGGTTTTTTTTTTGCATGTGTGTGTACTTATATGCATGTATATCATATATACACATATACACACAGAGAGAGAGAAAAAGGGGGAGAGGAGTGGCTAACTGGGTCCATAAAGAAAACATCCAGCTTAGAATGGGTATCATTTACTTATTATAGTCCATATTACTCTAGATTCTGTAACACAGAGCAACAAGTGCTGTTATGTGCTTCATGAAAAAGTTAAGCAAACATAGTAAAGCTGAATCTGAGGTCATTATTCTGGCTTTGATAGATGTGTGTGCTCTACTGTAAAATTAATACTACTACAAAAATTAGGAATTTCAACCACAAATGTTGGAATTCAAATGTGTAAAAAGTATTTATCCAACTTGTACTTTAAAAAGAAAAATATTTTCAAGAACATCCACACTGACACCACTGATATATTTTAAGAGTAACAGAAGAATTTTACATCTATCTTTAAAAACAAATTGTAGAACAAGAAGAAGAAAACTAGTGACCTCGCTGGATTCCACTTTCACAAATTTCCTTAGAGAATCTGTACCTTTTGAAAAAAGAACCCAGAACACTTCTTTCATGACTAACACAGGTCAAAAGATACATTTTTCTTGGGAAGTTTCACAGGAATACATTCTAATAGACTTAAGAGACAAAAGGATGAAGAAAATGTGTTACTTCAACTCAAAGAGCTTTGTCTTTTCTAAGATCTTTCTATACAGGGATGACTCAAAAATTGTTAATAAAAACTTTACATACATTTGAACAATATCTAAGTTTGCAGAAGACTTGTCTCCTCACGGTGATGAAAGGAACAGGAACTTAAAGAGACAATCCGTCTTCCTTGCTCCTGCCTGGGGAGGCATCCTAGCAACATATTTTTGATATGTCTCCTGGGGCTAGAGCAACAAAAGCAAAAGTAAACAAATGGGACTCCATCAAACTAAGATGCTTTTGCATAGAGAAGGAAACCATCAACACAACGGAAAGGTGGCTTACTGAACGGGAGAAGATATTTGAAAAGGATGCATTTGGTAAGGGGTTCATAAGTAAAATATATAACGAGTTCATGCAACTCAATATCAAAAATACAACAGTTGAAAGGTAAACAAAGCAGGAGGGGCAGGCAGCAAAAACAGCACGTGCAAATGGCTCGTAGTGTGCAATAACAGTGAAAAAAACTACTATGGTTGGAAAACGGAGTTATGAGCAGGGTTAATATGCTGTAGATGCAAATTAAGAATCAGGCTGGTAACCTTCAGCTCCCCTTTGGGATGTTGGTCCTCAGAGTAAAGCAAATAGTTTGTCCTCTATTCTTTCCTCAAAGAAAAGGACAAACTCTAAAGCTGGACCCAGCTTCAGGGGCATGTTGCCTGTGCAGTTCCACAGGGTCACATTCTTGGTTTAATGCCCTCCTGTTGCCATAGTGTAAGTTTTTATAATTTTTGAAAAACACACTGCTCACAAAAAGTAGGGGATATTTTATCACTTCATATTCATTTTGTAACATCCCCTACTTTTTGTGAGCTGTATAGCTTTGCATCTTCACTTTGCACTAGGCCTCACGAACGAGGCAGCCAGTCCCATGGCAGGGGCTAAGAGTGGGTAGGAGACATGTGCTATATAGTTATTTCAATTGTCTAGAAAAGAAACAACCATAGCAGACTAAAGTGAACATGGAGGGAAATGATATTTAAGAGGGAAAAAAAAGCAAGGACAAGTACTAGATAAACATTTAATAATGCAAATAATAATTACTTGAAATAATAAAAAACAAAGGAAGGAAGAGGAGGAAGAAAAGTAGAATGAAGATGCACAAAAAACAGCCCGTTTCCATGCAACCTAGGACCGGGCTTTTCCAACCTGTCAATCATGTTTCCCTGGCCAGGACAGACACACAACTCCCGCAATATAATAGATTAAATTAGATTGACAGACCCATGAAAATTAAATAGTGGATAGTAACAGTTGTCTCCACAAAATTGACCCCTTTCCCTGTTCTCCTGGCTAGCAGATGCCTGACTATGTCCAGTGCAGACACCTCCCTGCAGGATCTGTCCAGCGACCAGGGCGACCCCACTACCTTTGTTGGCCATGAGTATAGAAACAGCTGTGGCACGATGCTGACTGATACAGTGTGATGGGAAATATTTCTTCATCTCTGAAGAGATGAGTCTAGACCAGGGGTCCCCAAACTTTTTACACAGGGGGCCAGTTCACTGTCCCTCAGACCGTTGGAGGGCCAGACTATAAAAAAACTATGAACAAATCCCTATGCACACTGTCCATATCTTATTTTAAAGTAAAAAAAAAAAGGAACAAATACAATATTTAAAATAAAGAACAAGTAAATTTAAATCAACAAACTGACCAGTATTTCAATGAGAACTATGGGCCTGCTTTTGGCTAATGAGATGGTCAATGTGCTCCTCTCACTGACCACCAATGAAAGAGGTGCCCCTTCCAGAATTGCGGCAGGGCCAGATAAATGGCCTCAGGGGGCCACATGTGGCCCGTGGGCTGTAGTTTGGGGACCCCTGGTCTAGACTCTCCTCCCCTCTTCCACCTGACTTTGACACGTGGCCCTGGAACTAAAGCAGCCACGTGACACCGTGAGAAAAGAGACAAAGCTCAGGATCACAGAGCTGCAGGAACATAAAGGCCACATTCAGCTGCTGGATTACGAAGCCTCTGAGCACTTGCTCTGGATAGTCTAATGTGCAATCTCACATTTCCTGTGGTTTCAAAATAGGACATGAATATCCTGGAGGTCAGAGGTGGTTGTGGTCACTTTTGCTTTGCCCCAAGCATCAAACACACGGTGTCCAATCTCAGATCTGCATCTTATTTGACAAAAGACAAATTAATTGAGGAGCTGCGGTTTGTGCGTAGCTGAAATGTTACAATATCACATTTGGTACTGATATACGGGGGCTTCATCCCTGCGGACCTCACTCTGTTCCACTTAACATGGGATCATTACAGTGAGTAAGAAGAAGTGGGTATTTTTGCTTCTATGAATCATAAAATCTAGCTTTGGAGTGCTTTTGAGAATATATAACCTAATTAAATGAAGTGCTATTAAATTTTAATTAACATGTATATTCAAAATTAATCAGATCCATAACCAAAATCGTGCTTAGCAAATGATCACACACCTACATACAAAAATGAAGTTCCCTAGTAACTTCAAATTATATTCTATATGAAAGAGTTCAGTATATTATTTTTTCTACTAAAATAGGGAGACCCTTATCAGTGCCTATGTTCCACCTGTTCAGAATATAGATACAGACTCTATATGTAAAAAAAGAGTAGTCTCTTAAATTTAAAATCCTTGAGAGATGCTGAGTTTAGGTGATTGAACTTATGAGTAGATAGTGAGAATAAACATTTGAACATACTGAAATAAAAAATAAATAGACCCATCAGGAAAATAACTACAGTTAAAAGTTAATATTTATGCAGTCAAAAGGGTGTAAGACAAACCAATAAACCACCAATGTTTTCCTTTAACCATACTTACCAGAATGTACATAAAATGGGTAAAAAAAAAACAAAACAAAACCATCTATCCTAATTTTCAACCTAATATTCTCTACCACCTAATGAAACATGATAATACAAGAATGGATAATAACTTGACAAAATTTACAGTAGTAAAATAATGTATCTTTTTTATTTTTGATCATCACACAAATACTTTTTGAGAGAAGTCTAGTGGATGGAAAGGGACGTCACTGATCACTGTCCACGTCTTCCTTAGCCAGAATTTCTGTAAATTGCAAATGTAAAATTGCAAGCGGGCAGTAAGGCAGATTTAGAACAGAGGTGCTGAAAAGTAAGTAAGTGGGTTAGCAAGAGAAGTAATAGTAACTTCTGGGGAATCAAAGTAAAAATGGTGTCGCTAAAATCGTGAGAGAAACATAGCTTAAAGCAGTGGTCCCCAACCTTTTTTGGGCCACGGACCGGTTTAATGTCAGAAAATATTTTCACGGACCGGCCTTTAGGGTGGGACGAATAAATGTATCACGTGACTGAGACAAGCATCAAGAGTGAGTCTTAGACGGATGTAACACAGGGAATCTGGTCATTTTTTAAAAATAAAACATTGTTCAGACTTAAATATAAATAAAACAGAAATAATGTAAGTTATTTATTCTTTCTCTGCGGACTGGTACCAAATGGCCCACAGACCGGTACCGGTCCAGGCCCGGGGCTTGGGGACCACTGGCTTAAAGGACTACTTAAATGTATGATTAGCTGGGTCTAAGTTAAACCAAGGTGGAAGACACTGGTTTTATAAACATCAATAATCCCATGCATGCACAACTGCCCAAATGGAAAATAATAACTTTATAAAGTATTAGATTCTTTGTATATATTTTAGTCAAGTGATTGGGCTAAGCAGCACTGGTCTGTGCTAAATGCTAAGTCCAATTCCAACTGTTAATTAAATTTTATTATCAAGGCAACCTTCCATTTTCATTATGGTTAAAAACTCAAGGAGATAGTCTATAGAATTTTAATATTTCTGTCTTTGATTCAGAAAAGAAAGTTGCAGGCAGTGGGATAGCGGAGTGTAGGTGACTTCTCACTCAGATTAAACACTCAGAATTGACTATAACCATGCAGGTAATGAATGATCCCGTGCTCTTGGGTTACATGGGTTACACTCTATGGAGAGGCTACAGGAATCCTCACTGCATGTTAACATGCTAAGTATACTTAAATGGATTTAGATTAACAAGAAATCGGGCAGCTAAGTCAGCGCATTTTGATAAATGTGAAGATTTTTCTGAAATTAATAATAATTATTTGTTTAAGGTAAAGCAATGACACGACTCAAAATTCAGGAGGTACAAAGGGCCCTATTTGAAAAAAAAACCTCAACATACAATTCTCAGACCTGCAATTAATCCCTCTTCCACAAGGGCGCACTGCATCAGTCTCTTGTATATAAATTTAGGTTCATATTTTTGCATATCCAACAAAATGTTATGAGTATTCACTGTCTCTCTTTTATACAAATAGTTTTATACCAAAGGTACAAAATTAGTACACACATTATTTTATATAATTAGGAAGTCAGTCTGCATTCGTACATAAAGACTTCTTCAATTATTTGAAAGGTGCCTATTATTTTATAGTGTGGACAAACACAAATTATTTAATCACTGTTCCCTTGGACATGTGGGACAATACCTATGGAAAATCTCTCAGGTGGATTGTGTGGATAGATATAATTTGTTTTAACTGCTGTCCTATGAAAGGCATTTAGTTTGTTTCCAATGTTTTGTTAACACTAATAATGAAGAATGAATTTTAATCTGTATTCTTTTACACCTATGGGGATGTATTTATAGGTACCTCCTTAGATGCACCTGGAAATTTCAATATTGGAGGCAAAACTGCTTTCCAGCTATGCATGAGGGCACCTGCTTCTCCAGAGCCACACATTAGACAGTGGTTCTGAAGCTATCTGACATGTGTAAGAGCTATTTGTGAACCGCCTGAGCATATCTTTATCCTATTTTTCTACTAAATTTTGTATCTTACCAACTTACATGAACTCTATTTTTAATGTTTATTTTATTGATTATAGATATATTTATGTGTGTATACATATATACATATATATCTTAGGAAAATATACATCACACTGTCATTTTGTCATTGCTTTTTGATTATGGTAATGTTTGCATGATTATTTTTCAATGTTATAACATTATTTTTAAATTGGGTTCAAGTTGTGCACCATACTTATACATAAAGCAGATATATACACATTTATATGTTATATAGACATTTATATGTATATACAATCATCTTTTCTAATATTTCCTGGTTTCTTTTATTCTAATTACATATAGAGAGAATAATATATAACATTGCCATGTCTATCTACTTATATTGCTCAATGTGGAATGTGGAAGATTTCATGTATTA
Organism: Saccopteryx leptura; assembly: GCF_036850995.1. NCBI lineage: Eukaryota > Metazoa > Chordata > Mammalia > Chiroptera > Emballonuridae > Saccopteryx > Saccopteryx leptura. The sequence goes on from NC_089505.1 coordinate 294,734,426, forward strand.
CATATGGCCCTAAATGTATTGTTTCCAGGTGGTTAAAGGATTGTCTCAGCATCATTTATTTCATAAGCATTAGATTGAAAAGTCACTTTTGTTTTACACTAAATTTCTGTGTGAATGTTTTCTATTTCTGTTATTTTATTGCTGTTGTTTGGTGGTGTTTCACCAATCTATGTGTATATATGCAGTAAGGCTTCTCTTAAATGACTGATGCTTTATAATAAACCTCAGTATTTAGTAAGGCTTGTTTCCATCATTACTCTTCATTCTCTGATTTTTTTCTTTTAGCTATTTATTCTGTTTTTATTATTAGGAAATAATGCCATCAGTAACTAAAACAATCCCCATGGAATTTCAATGGACACATATGAATTTCAAAGATAAATTTACAGATAATCTCCACTTGAAAGCTTAATCTTCCAAGTACATAGAATAACCTGCATACAGGCCTTGCACCTTTCTATAAGTTGATTTATAACATTTTAATTTTGCTAGTAGAATAAAGAAAAGTGTTTTCCATCCTAAAACAATGTTGTTTATTAAGAAAAAAAATTATTCTAACTTGCTGAATTCATTGTTTATAATAGCTTTTCTGTGTATTTTCTTAATGTATTTTTCAGTTAACTGGTCACTTGCAAAGATGATAATTGTGCACCTTGGAAATATTATATATAGATATACAAAAAAAGTATGTAACATATGTAATAACATACATATGTATTATAATACTGTCATTTATTTACCTATTTATTATTGATTAATTGATTTTGGGTCTTAGTGTATTCTATTTTTTAAAATTAGGTTAAGCAACTTTTTTTTTTCAAAAAACTAGCTCTGATATATCTTAAGACATTCTATTGTTTTTCTTTTTTCAATTAATTACTTGCCAACTTAACCTTTATTGTTTCCTGTTTTAATTTCAGTTTTCATAAATTAGATGCTTAAATTATTATTTCATTTATTTTCTTTTTTATCAAAATAAATGTTTAAGCTCTGTGCTTTGCTGCCTCTTTTCCAACAATTTAGATTTTAAACACGTCCATTTTATTAAATTGCCAAAATATCTACAATGTTTTATTGTAGGTTTACTTTTTCAAATAGTTTCTTTTACAGACTACATTTTTAGATTTTAGTATCAAAGTGACTAAATTCTTACTTTTTAATATCAATTTCATCTTTCAATGTGCTATTACAAATGCTTTCTGCTTCCCTGGGACTGACTGAGACTGTACAATCTAAGATTTTATCATCCCTATTCGTTTTCCACTGGGACTAAAAAGAAGGTCTATTTGGTCTTTTTAGGTTACAGCAGTATAGAAATATTAATTAAATTACCTATTTAAATATATTACTTACATATTTTTCATTTTTCATTTGTCAGGTAAATGAAGATTTTTACTAATTCTGTAATTCTGTTCTCTGTAATTCTACCTCCTAGGGCTGCATTGTATGAAGTACATACTTTCACAGTGTAACTGTATGCCACTTAGTGGCTATTGGCCTCAATTCAACATTAGGTGTCAGAACTGTTACAAACCTTGATATCTGTTTATTGACACTTGTTTTGTTTCTCCTCACCCATGTGTTTATTATAATGCTGATATTATTAATCTTTACGAATCTCTTTATTATAGAAGCACCTGTTGTTAAAAGGTCAAAACTGGGTTTTGATTTGTGATCAAATATAACATTCTTTTTCTTTGGATAATTATACTTGACCCATTTTATTTATATCCCAGATGTTTTTTCTTGGTTACAACAGTTCATGTTAATATATTCTGTTTCAAGATGCACATTTTTCCTCCCCCACATTTTCACATCTCTAAAATTGGGACGCATTATTAAAATCCATGGAGTAATACAATTATAAGCCTCTTACATGTGCTTTTGGCTAGAGGCAGTCAACGCCTCGCTGCCCGAGGTGCAGACCTTCTGAACAGCACAGTGTTTCTTCATTATTCCGGGGGTGTGACCAGCCATAGAAGTCAACGAACCATTGAAGGGCATTTGCTCACTGTCTGAAACCTTCTGTTGACCAGTTTAGGAAGAGGCCCAGAAACTGCCAGCCTCCAACTAACCAACCAATGGCATGAAAAACTGTGAAAGAAAAACTGTAGCAGATTTTTCAGACTGAAAATGCAATCATAACAAGTCACTCATCTTTCCATATTGTCCACGAGTTCTTGTCCCTCTGTTTTTGATACTTGCTCATAGATACATAAGATTTTAACATTGTTGACAAAATGGTCACAATTTTTATTTGCTATGCTATGTAGCCACACTTTTCTTTAGTTAAATTTTTTTTTCTGTGTTCTGCCTTTTATGTTTATTTTCTTATATAAAGACATATTCTTTATAGAATATTTGTATAGATACTGTGATGTTCCGTTTCTGAATTTCTAAGTTTTTTCTTGCTAATCTATTTATATGTGATTTGTGCTTAGGAGTTATGCTCTAAGTTAAGAGGAATTATTTTTTTCCCCCAAGTTCTGGCTTAAGGTTCAATTAGCCTTTACTTTTTAACAGTGAATGGAGCTAGGCAACTCATTTCTTTTTTCTTCATAATTCAGGGACTTCCTTATTCCCCCTGCTATGGACACAGACGTCTTCCCAAAAATATGACTTGGGTGCATATTCTTTATTTATCCTCACCTCTGTTTGTGAAAGACAAACTATATTCTTGGAAGTTCCTGACTCAAGCCAATGCATCCCATTTTGACCTCTTCAAATAAAGGATCTGGTCTTGTGTCTCAGAAGGTGATGTGCACTTCTGAAAGGTGACCATGACTGAGTCTCTCAGTTGTGCAGCTGGGCATAGGGGTCTTTGCTCATCTCTCTCCCTCCCCAAGTGTGCAGCCGCCCTTCTACCAAACTGTCACCAAAAATATAATCTGAAGTTTGTTTCCCAGTCTCCTGCCAGCCTTAAGTCATTTCAAGAATGAGAAAAAGGAAATGATTGTTCTGAATGTCCTTTTCAATTAATACTACTTTCATCAATTTAATTTTAAAATGCTGATGGTTAATGCACTTAAATAAAACTTGGTTGCAAAGAGTGAAAACATGATAATTAGAATTGAAAAGGGAGGGAGGAGTTCTCATCTCTAACTTTCAAACAGTGGTCCTTCCTTCAGTCACCCTGAATGGAGACAAGAGGGCCCAGTTTAGTGTTCCTGCATCAGTGGCTCTATGTGTTTTCCCATAAAGGAGGTTTAACCTTGGTCCAGGCTGTTTCATAAAGTTAAAATGAGGTTCCAATGGTACTCCAGGCACCTGGGGATGATCAGGGGCCAGGGAGGGGCATGACCACAGTCCCAGAGCTTGACCTGCACTTTTTAGAACATGGCTGAAAGCATAGCCATGTAGAGAGAACTCCAGAATCAATTTTGCCAGTCCACCCATAAAGCAGCTTTTGAAACGATATTCTTCCTTCCTGTGATCATGTCTTAGTGTTTGAATAACTTCATATTAAGAATATCTGCTTAATAAATCCAATTTGGGCACAGACACAGCTACCTAAGAGTTATTGTCAACATTGTTGGAATACTTTATTCCACTGAGAAGGGTGACAAGTGTATGTGAATCTCTGCCTTAAGACAGTGGAGTCATGTGCTCTCCTCCTTCCGTTTTCTTCCGCCACTGACTGTAGAATGCCTGCCTTCATTTCATGTTAATGTTTTACTTTGCCTTCAGTGTCTAGTTCAGAGCATCCCTGGGGCCGAAACTACTCAGTGATGGAGATGACATCACTTCCTGAGATGAACAATCATGATGACATTCAATTACCAGCCATGTGGTCTCCTTACCATTCACGGAGGAAGAGTTAGAACAAGGTAATAGGTAGAATACAAAATTTTTAATAAAACTATATGACAAATGACACATGCTGAATCCAATTCATGCTCCCAAATAAACAACAGAAAATAAACCTGTGCAAATCCAAGGGAATTGGGAAACACGATTTTTTTATGATTTGCTTATTTTTCAGGCAACTTCTGTTCCCTTTATTTCACATAAATGTATACAGATTATTTTTTTTCTAATTGGCCCATATATAATATATTCCACTGATTAAAGCTTATTCATATTTTCTAATAACTATGTGCTTTCTCATCTCTTTCAATTCTTGAACATGTTTTTTCACATTTTATGTAAATGAGCATCTGTTGCTGAATAAATATCAGCTGAATGACAAGAAAAATTATTAAAGGCAGGGATCAGTGAGACTGGAGGTAAATAAGAGACTTTTATTACTCCATGTAACGAGATGGTAGATGAAAACAATTTGCTCTCTGATCCAGTGTTCACATGAGCAAATATGATAATATGTTTAATAAATATTAGTTATATGCTTGGATGAAATGAGTGGCATTTTTTTTTAACTCAGTAGTTCATAGATATCCCAGATTTTAAGCTCAAAACAGAAAAACTAAAGCTATGATCTAGTACCATCTCAATGGATCAGTGGTAGGTGTGAGGACTTTTCACAAGTCAGCTCTGGAACTTTTGTTTTCCCAAAATCATATGTAAATAGTTTCACTAAAAAATTAACATAAGTTGCCAACAGAAGGCTTCATCGCTGGTATATAAAAAAATTCTAAGATCAGAAAATGTTTAATGACGTTACCATAGTCAAGTCAGCATCTAGCATTCCCTAGAATAAATGTTATTGCAATGTTCTTACCTCACACTTGAAGGTAATCACACACCATTAGCATTCTGCTTTGACTACTGCATAATCCCTCGATTCTGATTTATTGTGATAAACTAACTTCAAGAAAAACGGGGCAGTAAATCATCTAATAACACGTACAGTTATGCTACAGAAGCAAAATAATCCTATGCCTTTTCTTTAAAAAAAGAAAAAAGAAACAACTTGTGTGATTGTAAAAGAAATAGAAAATTAGAAGTCACTCCTTTTCAAAAATAGTGCAAAATATGGGTTTTTGTTTGATAAAGAACAGAGAAGAATACTATCTCAAAGTCCTAGTGACTCTGAAATGATTTCAAAGAGACAGAGAGAACTCCTTTTCAACAGAAGGCAGTGGGAGGCAGAGCACTGAGGGGACAGGGCTTCCCTCGCACCACATTATATTAGTCCACAGTGGACGAAAATCAAAACTGATTTAGATTTCAAAATACAGCTTTACAACATGAAAAAGACATGATGACCCTTATACTTTACCAATATATTTCTAATAGAAAGAGAAAGTGTCAGAAACAAAATGTGTTTAATATAATATATACAGGCTACAGAAATGTATATTTACTTCTGTTAATCTATGATTCAGACGTTAATTGAAATACTTTTATAACTGTAGATGCGGATATGTGATATCTTTCTCCATCCAGCAGACAAATATATATATTGTTATTCTGAAGAAGAAAAAATATTAAATTTTTAACTACATTCTTATGCTTGATTATTATACTCATGGTCCTTGGCAGCTGTGCCATTACGAAGCTTTAGCTTCAGGCCACACAATTCTGTTTTAAATTTCTCAGCATGGTTTAATAAAAGACTCCTAAATACCTACATCTCTTCCTGATTAGCTATCTTGGAAAACTAATTAAGTAATCAATAAATGAAAGGAGTGTAAGTCAATAGTACCTCTGATAAGCTTGCATGATCTTCAACAAACAAAACCACCATCAGCAGCAATTACAGGGGAAGCTATATCTTAAAAGTTCATTGCAATACACTCGGAAAGCTAGTGAACATTACCTGAAAACATTTCTGTACTATTTATACTGCAGCTCTTTGTGACTGCATTTTACTTGCACAGTTTATCTTTAAGCAAGGTAAATAACAGAGTTCACATTTATATTACTTACTATAATTTGATTAACAACTATATAGTACATCTAAAATTAATTTATTTATTCAGTGAGCTAATATTTCTTTTGTTTCTTCTACGTGCCAGATGCTGTGCTATTACAAAGACAGAAACGTCAATATGTCATTGTATCACTGTCACTCAGGCGGCAGTTCAGTGGAAGAGACAGACGCACATGGAGAATAATTTAATTTATTATTGTAAATGACTGTGTGCCCTGAATGACCACGAACCTCCACGGAATCTTGGTAAAAATGAAATCATCATAGAATATTCCATTTCTCTGGTTCATAGACTCCAACCTACATAACCAAAGTGCTTAGAACTCTCCATCTCAAAATATCCCAAACTATTTCTGGGGGCCCCTCAGGTGTCCTCTGTGAGTTGTTGACCCTCATTTGTTATCACTCTGCTCCAACATCTCATGAATGCTCATGACCTCGAGGACATCAGGAAGGTTCCCTTCAGTGGAGTGTCTCCTGTCCCTGCTTGGTTTAGAACAACAGGTCCCCTCCCTCAGGTGCTGTCTCCTGTTTCCCAAGTCTGTTCAACCCCCAGCATTCAAACACACCGACTTCACTGCTCTCTATGCCAGAGCCAGATTTTATTTTGCATAGGAACGATGACAACACCACTAACCCAAACTCTGGCTACCCACTGTCACCTATGTACTGAAGCACCAATGTCTGTGTCATCCAGTCCCTCAGGGAATGGCATGTTTTTCTCTAGGGCTTTGACCTGGTCATTAGAAAAGATCCAAGAAGCAGATGCCAATCTCTCCATCATCCTTGATACTCCTTGTAAGAATCTTGGCAGAAAAACATCCTCTCTCCAGAATCCTCAAACCCACTCCATTCATACACATTGGTTCACGCATATCAGCACACAGGGGCCCAGTAGACCTGACAGTCATTCAACTCCACAAACCTGCTGAGTTCCTGCCTCATTGCACACATAGTATATCTATGCTCCATTGTTAACTCTGTTAGATTAATTCTTGATTCTTCTCCTCTCCTATCTCCCCCATTTGATTCATAATTAACCCCCTCTAGACCTCACTGCTTCTTTCCAACACCATTTCATCTTCTAAAATACCAACAGCTTATCCCACTTCCTGCCTACAGAGAACACGTGGATGGCTTTCCATGGACCATGCAACACAGTCCTGGCTCCAGCTTCCATGAACGAAACTCTCATGATATAAAATACTGGACCCTGCTCCAGTCTCAGAAAGGAAGATGACAATTCACTAAGGCAGACAAAAGATGTTCCCTCAGTATCACCAGCTATATAATGAGAAGGGGAAGGAAAGTACTTTGCTAACTATAAATAAGTTATTTAAATTACACTTTTCAGTTTTTCTAATATTCTAAATTACAGCATACTAAATATTAGTTTTACCATTTTCTTATTTCCTTAATCATTTATGATTTAGAGTATGAGTTTCTGATGTTTTGACAAAAATTTTAAAGGTCAGAAAGCAATCGACGTTTCCCAAGGGTGTTTAAGATCGCTTGCATGGTTTCAGCTGGTGTGGTGTTTTTATTGTTTGTTTTTTGTGGGGGTTTTTGCATTTTTCTGAAGTGAGAAGTGGGGTGGCAGAGAGACAGACTCCTGCATGCATCCGACCAGGATCCACCCGGCATGCCCATCAGGGGGCAATGCTCTGCCCATCTGGGGTGTTGCTTGTTTCAACAGGAGCCATTCTAGCTCCTGAGGCAGAGGTCAAGGAGCCATCCTCAGTGCCCGGGCCAACATTGCTCCATTGGAGCCTTGGCTGTGGGAGGGGAAGAGAGAGATAGAGAGAAAGGAGAGGGGGAGGGGTGGAGAAGCAAATGGGTGCTTCTCCTGTGTGCCCTGGCCGGGAATCGAAGCCAGGACTTCCATACTCCAGGCCAATGCTCTACGGCTGAGCCAATCGGCCAAGCTGGTGTGGTCTTTTTTAAGATCTCGGACTACAAAGTTCAAAGTAAGAAATAGCTGTACTCCCTAAATTCTAATTTTACAACACTTGCATCCAAAGTCTTCCTACTTCTTCCATGCTGTCCAGTGTCAAACATAAGTCACTCACCAGCCCCCCCCCCCCCCCGCCACGTGCACATCTCCTCCATAAAAGCCCCCAGCCAACCTTCCGAAGACTCGTTAGGCTACAAACCCAAATATAAGAACAAGCTGGTCAACACTAGACGTCCACGCAGTTCCACAGCAGTGTGTGGGAGCCCCTACCAGATCCTCATTCTGCAACTGATAGACTGATTATTTCTTTTTAAGCAAGAGAAATGACACATTACTTTAGATTCTGGAAGAACTGGGTAAGCTTGAAGCAGATTTCATTTTTCCTATACATTTCTAGAGTGCTTACTTCTCAGGCAAGTAAATGCAAAAAAAGAATTCTGCTGCCCCGGGGAACAGGGGAAAGAAACAGTTTTTGTGACAAGCCTCCATTTTGCATGCAGAACTCTGGAAGTTTGACAGAAGGATTAACATAAGGAGCCTGGAGCCTTTTCAAGGGAAGGCAAAGATGAATATAAGGATGAGGATAAGATGTCACAGCCCTAGGAAAGAAGTATCCTGGGACATAGGTGTGAGATTTAAACACTGTTCACTAATACTCTGGTTGTTTGGGAATTATCTGACTTTGAAATCTATGATCAGAGTTCAGCAACAGGGGAAATTTCCATGCATTGAATAATTAATACCTCTGTAGGAAACCTCCACATAGTAGATGCTAACGATGGCCTGGAGGACAGTACACCTTCAAATCACTTGAAAGACATACAAGGTAAAAAAGAATGCTTGTTTGTCCTGCAAATACAAATTCATGAAATAGCTACTTCACAGGCAATATGAAGTCACCCATGCTTTTCCCTCCCTGAGAAGGGCAAAGAGTTGGCATAAGTGTCTCCAATTTAAAATGGAGTCAGGGAAGGAATTCAAAAAGAACTGCTTTGAATGTATTACTTCTTGAACATTTGGGATGTTTGAACTTGGAAAATTGACCTTTGGATTGGACAAAGCAGTTATATCTTCCAAACAACTGTTTGTAGAGCAACCAAGGAAAAAGGCACCCTGACCACAAGGACATTGGTTAGAATTAGTACCACCTTGTACAGAGTGAACAATAGCTTAGCTTACTAGCACCAACAGGCATTCCTTCCTTCTAGTTATGGAATTAGTTCCCTTGTTCTTCTCATAAAAACACTCTCTGGGCACCTGCCTGAATCAGTAGTACCCAAATAGTTATTCTTTGTGACCACACTACCATGCTGCAGACGCACAAACTGCCTTGAGTGCTTTTGTCTCAGAGAAAGTGTCCCTTCTGTCATCAGCAGGAATAAACAAGGTGAAGTTCCAAATGACCCCAGGATTCTTTGACCCACATGTGAGATCTTTAGGTGAAAGGGAGAATATTTGGAAAGAATGCTACCCTGAAATGGAGTACAGTGAATAGGTCTGACAAAATGCTTTATGCAAATGTGACTGGGACTTTAAGGAGGCTATTTCATAGATTATGCCACCTATAACACAGGACAGTGGTGTCTGAGAGGAACAAAGATGTGGTCTGCACCCTAAGAACCCACATCACACCCGCTATCTTCCCAAAATGGATTGCTAATCCTCTGTCTTCATTAGCATGACTCTATTCCAGGACTCTCCTGGCAAACCAGTTGTGGGATTCATCATTATGGGAACTTGCCTGAAGGTTTCTGCAATGGGTAACAGCCACAGGGAGCTGACTTATCCCCACCCTTGCCTTTCTGTTGGAACCAATCCTGGATGCTCCTATCCTTATCCTCACTCAACTGTTATCAATCCTTATATCACTTAGAAAGACTGATCAAAATTACAATTCTCAACAATTTTGGGGGGGAGGGTGACAGAGAGAGAGACAGAGAGAAGGACAGATAGGGAAAGATAGGAAGAGAAAGAGAAGCATTAATTCTTTGTTGAGGCACCTTAGTTGTTCATTGACTGCTTTCTCATATGTGCCTTGATGGGGGCGGGGGGTCCATCAGAGCAAGTGATCCCTTGCTCAAGCCAGCAACCCTGGACTCAAGCCAGAGACCTTGGGCTTCAAGCCAGCTACCTTTGGACTCAAGTTAGCGACCATAGGGTCATGTCTATGATCCCTTGCTCAAGCCAGTGACCCCATGCTTAAGCTGGTGAGCCCATGCTTAAGCCGGAGACCTCTGGGTTTCAAACCAGGGTCTTCTGCATCCCAGTCCGATGCTCTATCCACTGTGCCATTGCCTGGTCAGGCCCTCAACAAATTCTGATGTTAACTACCCTCCCCACAAAGACACTGTCAAAGCTCTGTGAGGTAGCAGTCTCCCTCACCCAGATGAACAATCAAGTCAACTTCGATCAGCAGGTTCTGTTGGTATGTTTGAGGACATCATCAACAGAGTTCTGTATGATGACAGCCTCTGCAGCAACCAGCTCAGAAGGGCTGGACGTGATTCTGCCAGCTTCCCCAATTTCTGGCCTTGCTTCTGACTCAGGACCAACCAGAGAAAGTCAAGTATGTTCCCCAACCAATCACAAAGATCGTTCTAAGTGCCCACCTCCAACTTCCCCATGCCATCAAAGCAAACTGACACCTTCCCAGACATCTTACTCCAGGGGTCCCCAAACTTTTTACACAGGGGGCCAGTTCACTGTCCCTCAGACCGTTGGAGGGCTGGACTATAAAAAAAAAACTATGAACAAATCCCTATGCACACTGCACATATCTTATTTTAAAGTAAAAAAACAAAACAGGAACAAATACAATATTTAAAATAAAGAACAAGTAAATTTAAATCAACAAACAGACCAGTATTTCAATGGGAACTAGGGGCTTGCTTTTGGCTAATGAGATGGTCAATGTGCTCCTCTCACTGACCACCAATGAAAGAGGTGCTTCTTCCAGAAGTGCGGCGGGGGCCGGATAAATGGCCTCAGGGGGCCGCATGCGGCCCGCGGGCCGTAGTTTGGGGACCCCTGTCTTACTCCATGTTTCCTACTTCCCTCTGTCTTTCAGATGCTGCAGAAATCTGGGGATGGTGCTGACTCCTCTGTCTCAATGAGCTCTCACTAAATGGCCTGTTTGTCCTCATTTTATGAACCTTCTTGCTTTTCACAGGAGCCCAGCTTTTGACAACAGGTTCTAAAAAACATGAGGGAAAGTTCTAGAAAAATCGGGGGAGAATGCTTTGTAAAGTATATGGTTGTCTAACCACTATGTGGAAACTAGTACAAAACAATACTGAATGTAAACTATAAATTAAAAAATAAAATTTAAGAAAGAATGAATTGGCAGCATTTTCTTCAGAACTACTAATTTTTCAGTTAAGTTTTTAATAAAAATTGGTGAACTCCTGGTCCACCCAAGAGTTTAAATGTCATGTGAACTCCATATATGACTGACACTCTCCCATGAAGGCCAGAAACAGTGGGCATACCTGGACAACATATAAAATTCAGTGTCAAATCCTGCCAGATAAAGAGATAGCTATCTATGCATCTCGGTTTTCATTCTTTAGTTCCTGGCTATCTGATCACAATTTACTGTTACCTCCTTCCGCACTACTTACAATCAAGCTCAATCCCCCATTAAGTATCTTTAACCCTTCTTTAATGGCAGTGACATTCTCGAAGTATCTATTTCTGAGGAAGGTACCAAAATAAGTTAAAAAGTAGAATACAAAGGGCTATCCATTTTTTCTCATCTAGAGTGCAGAAGGGAAGAACACCCTACAATTTCTCATGCAAGGAGGAGAGAAGACATAGCACGTGCCTTCCAAGACAGGCACGTGTTTTTTCTCCAGGGCGATGACTACTCAGACAGTAACATGACACCTAGTTTTTGGTCTAAAAAGTCAGAGATTCCTGCAACAGAAAAAAAGGAGAAACTGAATTTCACACATAAGAAAAGGTGAGAAGCACAGAGGATGTTAGGAGGTGACAGTGAGGAGGGTCTCACCGTGTGGAGGATGGAGGACGGGGTTGAGCACCTAAGCGTCACCAGGAGAAGTGAGGGGTGAGGCCATCAGGGTCTGTGGACAGTGGCAGCCTGTGAGAGCTCTTTGAGCAGGACCGACTGTTTGCATTGTCAAGAGTAGTATTCTAATAATATTCTAACAATCCATGTGTTGTGTTCTACGCTGTCCTAACCAAAACAGTTTAGGAGAACTGTGCTAACTACATTCAACAACTTTGTGGTAATGACTGATTCAAGGAACCAAAGAAAAAATACATGTGTGTTTTCATCCACTCAAAATGTATGGAAAACATCAGAAGATGGAGAATTCAGTGGAAACATAAAATCAGAACAAGAGGTGCCTGGGATTTAGATCCCTAGAATTTCTACAGATAGAGTGTGGGGAATTCTGACTTTTCTATAATAACTGGGATGGAAAGTTAACTAAATTTTATTTACACACTAATGGAAGAAAAACCTCACAAGGCCAGAGGGTCTGGGAGCCTCCTGGCTACTAGCTACCTTTAGGTGACTTGAGCTTCTGTACTTGTCACCATATAAATTATCAATAAGAAATGCAGAATTTGTTCTTTCCTTTTTTGTTTCTCTTTCTCTATTTCTTTTTAAATTTTTCTTTATTGGTGATGTGTTGGTATTTTTAATTAATTCTCTGCTTTACATTTTATTTTTACTTATTTTACTTTTTATTTTTTTGTGTGTGGCAGAGACAGAGAGAGAGACAGAGAGAGAGGTAGAGATAGGGACAGATAAGAAGAGAGACGAGAAGCATCAACTCTTTGTTGCATCACCTTAGTTGTTCATTGATTGGTTTCTCATTTGTGCCTTGACTAGGGAGCTACTGCAGAGCCAGTGACCCCTTGCTCAAGCCAGCGACCTTAGGCTCAAGCCAGTGACTATTGGGTCATGTCTATGATCCCATGCTCAAGCTAGCAACCTTGGGGTTTCGAACCTGTGTCTTCCACATTCCAGTCTGATGCTTTATCCACTGCACCACCACCTGGTCAGACTCTGCTTTACATTTTAAATCTAGAAGGAATTTCTTTTCAATTCCTCTTTATGCCTTCCCATTATCATATTAACTAAACACGTAACTCTGAAGAACAATTTAAAAGGAATGTATTTGCATTACCAGTGTTGAAAATACAGGCCCATGAGGTTGACAGAGAGGACTGGCTGATAGGGGGGCCACCCCCTGGGGTTGGAGGCCTGGCTCCCCAACTGTGGGCTCTCTGACAACAGCCCTATGCTGCTGAGAAAAGTCTGTCAGACTCAAATTTCAAATCAGCAATATGAGGAAAACAGAACAGTTCCCATTTGTAACTTTATAACTGGGGTACAAGGATAGACCAAACAGCCCACTGTATGTGCATACACATAGATATGTACTTAGCATGTGTCTATCCCACATATATACATATCTCCTACAATATGTTCACATATAGAGCTCATATATATTTCTAATACAGGCATCATACAATATATATAAGCCCTACATGTAGACTACACATATTTATAACTTTATTTACTTTCTTAAAATTTGTTGAACCACAACATATTTGAGATATCCTCCCTTATCTAACCAAAAACTCATTAGAGAAAGCATAGTTTATTATTAATTAGCTTCACTGAGGTTCTACAAAGGATATAATACCATTTTAATGATTATGAATCGAGACTAGAGGCATGGAAAATGAAGAGCCCCTGGAACCTGGATGTCCACTGTATCTACAATTCAGCAAATTTTCAAAATATGCATCACATAATATTTTGCTAGTTTTAATTATTTTCAATCAATAATAAAGTCATGTTATAAACCAACCTATAAAAAGGTCAGCTTTAGTTTTTTTGGGTTTTTTTAGCAATGAATTAAAAATCAACGTTTTGATAATATTTATTCGAGACAGGAATATAATTCAACCGATATTTTTGATATCCATAAAATTATGAAAACATACGCGGTCTTAAAGGACTTTAAAGATTAAACAATGTCCCTTTATTCCACATATCCTATAAGACCAGCTCAAATGGCCTTTGCTTCCCAAATTCCTATAGATTTCTACTCAGCCAACAGTTATTTAGCATCTGCTATGTGTCAGGTTTCTCAGTGGACCCTGAGAAGACAAATGTAATGTAACACACTGTGTGGCGAGGAACCTGCAGGCTCTGGCACTCCTTATTTAAATGGGACGAGACTCCTCCACTGAGAAAAAACTCAGGAAGCTTCAGCTCCTTCACTTCACACTTCTATCTCCCTTTGTTGGTGCCGATGATTAAACATGTTGGTCAAAATTGTCTGCTCGTCCGTCCACTCCCTCTGAAATGAGCACCAGGGCTTCCATTCTGTTCTTCTACCCTAAAGATAGTGTTTATTTCAGAACAGCTATCAATCTCTTAATTATTTGAAAGGAGACAGAGGATAAAAGTAAGAGATGGAGACAAGAAAGAGATCTGGGAGATGTCAAGAGCGGACCCCATGTCAGTCCACTACGGTTCTCCATGATTCGTCACCCTTTCTGCGAAAACCTCGAGCTTTCAGAATCGAATGGGCGTGTAAAGAGGGGAGGACTGAATAAAAGGAGAAAATACGAAAGCAAGAGGTGACAGGCATGTGACAATACAGAGCACTGAACCCAACAAGTTGATTCACACTCAACATGCTACAACCAAGAACACCTAACCCAACAAGTCGAAATAGGTCAGTTCTGTCACCTGGTGTGCTGGTGAGGGGCGGCTGGGGGAGGGCCAGCCACAGGGCACGTTCTGTCTGTTCTTAGTCAGAGTTTGGGTTGCCTTTTGCTGTGTCCTGTAAAATATTTGTGCTCAACTCTGCTTCCGTCAATGACGGGTCTTCCAGGCAACAGAGAGGTCTGTGTGTAATGTTTTACAAATGCTGAGGCACACCAATCCCCTTTTGAAGCAAAAATGGAGAAAGTAGCCTCTGACCAGACTTATTCCCTCACTAGAGATATTCTGACTCATATCAAAGGGTCCAGTGGAAACTGATGTTTGCAGTTCACGGGGAAAAATCAAACACCTAGCTAGCTGTCTCTCGTTAGCCCTCCATACAGTGTACTGACCTTTCCCCCGCTGATGAACCCTTAAGCAAGACAACACGACAGTTTTCTTGTAAAAATAATATAAACGCTACAAAGCAAAAGTTCATTAAATGGTAATTCCCAACAGAGGAATTACAAAATGGACAATAAATATGTGTAAAGTCAATTGCATTGCTAATTGACAGTGTGATGTTCCATTCTTCACTGACCAATCAGTCAGAATAAAAGTAAAAGCTGGAAATTGTGTTCTTTAACAAACCATCACACATAGGAAAATAACAACCCTCTAGTTGACCCAAGAGAGTATAAACAAAGAAAATCTGATGGCAATTTTTCCCAGATCAATCAAACGTTTAGAAGCATTCCTGTCCTTATCCAGTAATTCGCAAATAATTTGAGGTGCCCACTGATCAAAATAGTGTTAGCCTCCTGTTAGCCTGGCTACAGGTTTTTTCCCTGAAAAGAGTACCTAATCTCCCTTTCTTAGAGTATTTATCTACTTTAGAAAACTTCCCATGGTAAATTCTCTCTCTGAGCATTGGAGATACTTTTTTTTTTAGAAACCTCCTTCCAGTTTTACAACCTGGGAAGATCTTTCTCAGGGACCCAGGAGCCATCTCTGAAATGTTACCATCCAGGGACATAGGCCCCCATCTCCTACCCTCTGTGGGAAGGTGACAGTCTGGCTTGGCAGGTGCCTGACTCCAAATTACAAAACTACCTCCCTCACAAAGTAACTATGTTTACTTTTCCTCAGAGTAAAGCCCATTAACACACCCAAAGCCCTCTCACCCTAGTTGTTAACAGGCCCCTTGTGCTGATAAGAGCAGAATTCAGTTCTGTCCTCTCTCCACTATTGTGACAGCATAAAAAAACCTTGCCTCACTTGTTTATCTTGGTGTAGGGTAATTTTTGCTTTGGAAGCATAAGAAGGTATGCATTATTATATTTATTAACATATGATTAGTGATTGCAAAAAACAAAACAAAAACTAATTGCCCAATCATACTAATTGCTTAAATAAATTGTAAATATTGTGAAGCAAAAGAAATATATCAGAGAAAATATATTTTCCTCTCACAAATCTCCACACACAGGTGTCTATGTAGGGAAGGAAAGACATTGTAAAATGAAAGTACCTTGTACCTGTCCTCATTCTTGGGGTCAACATCTTTGTTGACTAATTATGGCTCCAACTATGGCAATAAAATGTAATAGGACAATAATGGGCAACTAAAATGCACATGGAGCACGATGTGACATCACAAATCCTCACAGATGCAGAATTCCATGGAACTGATGAATGTGACTTTCTGCAACTATTTATGTAGTAAGCTAAACCACTGAGCAGTGAGGCACTGTCACAGTTGGAACAGATAAAAAGTAAAGCAAAGAAAATCAGCCATGATGACATGACAGAGGCATCCAGTGAATTAAATATCACAGGACCAGGGCACACCAAAGTGCAAAGGTCCATAAATGTGGTGTCCCATGGGGGTCCACTGGAGAAAGGTAAGAAATATTGATGCCTGGGGTGTGACCTGGGTGTTGGGATTTTTAAAAGCTCTCTGATGTTTCTAATGTGCAGAAATAGTACAATACCACTGCTACAATCAATCCTCGGTGTCCTGCACATGTTCCTCAACACAGCTCACTATTCCCTTGCGCACACTGGCCTCACTTCCAACCTGAGACTTGGCTTCAGGCTTTACCTGACACGGGAGCCAGGTTCATCTCCCTTTCCCTTCCGTTCCAGAACAGCAGCAGCCCTGTGGTCACTGAGATTCGATGGTAACGTGACTGGATGTCAGTAAGCGCAGAACTGGGTGAAGTGAGGAAGCCCTGTTTGTCCGTCCTCACCAGAAGCCCAGAATCCAAGGGCATCATCCTTCCAACCCCACAAAAGTTTTTACAGCTCTGCACATCCCCCTGCTGGACCCCACCAGCCCCTGCTCTTCAGTCTGCAAACCACTGAATCTGCTAAAATTCATGTTCAATTACCAGCACAGTCCTTTACCCTCACACCCTATTTATCCCCACCACCCACTTCCTCCAATTAAATCTTTTTTACAGAGACCGAGTGAGAAAGAGCAGGATAGATAGGGACAGACAGACAGGAACAGAGAAAGATGAGAAGCATCAATCATCAGTTTTTTGTTGTGACACCTTAGTTGTTCATTGATTGCTTTCTCATATGTGCCTTGACCGTGGGCCTTCAGCAGACTGAGTAACCCCTTGCTCGAGCCAGCGACCTTGGGTCCAAGCTGGTGAGCTTTGCTCAAACCAGATGAGCCTGCACTCAAACTGGCGACCTCGGGGTCTCGAATCTGGGTCCTCCGCATCCCAGTCCGACGCTCTATCCACTGCACCACCGTCTGGACAGGCCAATTAATTCTTATCTTCCCCTGAGAATAATGCTTCTTTTAGAACCTTATTAAGGTGGTATTTTCTCTCCCATGGTCCTTGAAACAACAGGACTCTTTGCTGCTTCCAATCCATTTATTTTCATTCTTGCAAAAATATCCTCCTTTAAACGTCCTATGATCAGATACCACCCATGACCCCTCATTAATTTATTCATGTACCAATTGCTTGGTTAATGCCACTCCTTCCTGGAGGGTCTCAGCACCTGGCTGTCACTCTCCCCAGCACTAACTGCTAACGGTTGGCCGTGTCAGAGACCTTCCCAATAACCTGGGAAGGATTTTCTGACCTCTCCTTCCCCACGATGCAGTCTCCACTCCACCTCACCCACTCCCACCCCATCATACTTCCACCATTTTACTCAACCAGATTAGATGGTTTGGTCATCATGATGATGGCTTTTTAGCATACTTACTCAGTTCCTTAACCTCTCTCTTGCCTCATTTACTCAACAGCAACAGGGCAGCCTTGGTTACCGCTAATCCTCACCACACTCTGTCTGTGCCTGTAACCAGACACGCCCAGAGAAGGAGACTCCGCTGTGCCATCTGATGCCACTGCCCCCCTCGCAGTCATCCTTGACTCCCCTCCTCCTCTAAACTCAGTCATTAGCAATCCTGCCAGTTACACATCAATGTACATGTGAACCTGGCCATTAGTCACCCCCACTGCTACCATGGTGGTCTCCACCACCATCACTTCTCACTCTCAATATTGCAATGGCCTCCTGCCTCCGCCAACACAGCCACACACAGGCATCCTTCCAGATGGAAGTCACACTGCTATACCCGCGTCCTCAAAACTCTCCATCATTGCCATTCTGACTCAACATGGCCTGCAATTGCCCGGATGACCCTGTCTGACCCCACTTCCTACGACTACAATTTGTACTTACTCCCCATCAGTTATACTGACTTCCTTGCTGTTCCTCCAACATGTGTGACATGCTCTCACACTTTGTACTTGCTAGCCCTCTTCCCAAAACAGCCATATAACTAACCCCCTTTAAGTCTTTGTCAACTTCATCTCCTTTCTCACTAACTTATTTAAAGCTAAAAGTTCCCTATTCCGGCACTCCTCACCCCTTCCCATCCTCTGTGGCGTTATAACCATCCATCACACCATGTGGTTTACTTTTGTTTATTTATTATCTGTCTCCCACTAGGATGCCTAGTCCTTAGGTTGAGTCCCTGGCACCTTAGTATAGATCTTAGGAACAGCTGCCATCTAACAATTAGCCCAATCTGCATTATTAGTTCATATAACTCTCAAACCCCTAGACATGTTTTCTGTTCTCTGAAATAGACGATACTTAAATAAATATACTTACATGGTTTTTGAAATCTTTGAGCTCTTGTAAAAAAAATATGTATTTTTTAATTGTAGCATTAAAATGCACCACTGTGTCTATGATAGGTATGTCAGGTTTGGTCAAAGTGCCCAGTTTGTCAGAATATAAGGTGGAACCATGTTTGGAGTCTAAATTAATGTGCTGGAATGAAAATAAAAAAATGATTTTATTAAGTTCTTGCTTTCCAATATCACATACACTGACATTTCTCCTTTACTACCCACTGTTTACCCTCCTTTGTAATTCACTTCTCTTTTCAACAGGGGAAGAAATTTACTCTAATATTTCAGATGAAACACAGAGATACCCAAGCAGGCCAGGTGTTGAATATCCTCCTCATGTTGGAAATGACACTAATTTTACATTTCCAGATTATTATATTTTTCATGGCAATTAATATAATTCAAAGTAGATTATTTTAAGGTCATGGGGAAAATGCTGGTTAGAAAGAAGGAGCTTGGCCCTCACCATCTTTTGCCATTACAAGGCAGGTGAGGGGTTGTGATGAGAGTCACCCTGCCCTCTTTCACCTGATGGCATCCCAGGTTCCTTTACTCCAAAGGAACCGGGTGATCCTCCCAATGCACTGGCCTCTTCCTAACCTGGCCTCTTCTCTCTGACCAGGGACGAAGACTCAGCTGCGCCACCTGACGGCGCTGCCACCCTCGCAGTCCTCCTTGGAAGGATGGAGGTAAATGGATTGGTCAGTCCCTAACGGCATCCCAGGCTCCTTCACTCCAAAGCTCTCTGGGGATGGCCAGCCTGACTGGGACCAGGTTCAACACTGGTAATGATCTATAAGTCCTGTGCATTAAAAGTCTCTCTACCACTACACCGCTCTCCCTAAAGTGGCAGAAAACATCTGTACACTAGAACAGATGGAAAGCTACATAACTAGTCCTTACATATTTCCTAATGCTGTACTTAGCAATCTAAACATTCCATTATTTAGCTAGGAATGCACTGGACTGTTTAACAAAACACCAATGTCACTATTATAAGAGCAAACAAATGAATTTTATATAGCCTAACATTACACATTTCTCTAATGTTGAACTACAGATGACTTTAGAAGCTAAAAAACAATCATTCACACAGAGCAATTTTCTGCATTACTGCTTGACTTTTTCAAAATAACTAACCTTTTACATAATAAAAAATTGAACAAAACAGTATTACCAAATAAGATCTTTTCCCATCTGGTAGATGGGGAAGGAGAGACCATGCCTACTACTGGAAGAGAGGGCTGCCCGTTGTAGCATCTTTAGCCACATCTTATTATAGTACAGGAAGGATTCTCTAAAGCCTGCAATGTCAATCATTTCCATATATTTAATTTGTTGTTCAATCTTTTTCTGTAGCTTTCAGAACATTACATTGTGTATTACAGAATGATATTCTACTTTGATTTATTTAGTTTGCTGCCCTGTACTCCATTTTTTTTTCTTTTACTTTATTAACTGGTCTGAAAGTAATGGTCCATTTAATCACCGTAACCAACACCAATTCTTCTCCTAGAACATGTACTCACTTTTGAGTGTCAGTCCCTTAACCATGAGAACTCCAGGACACTGTATGTGCACCAAGTCTGCACCTCTGAGGAAATGCTGACCCCCAGCCTTGTCTTGGGGAAGCTCAGAATCTGAGTGGACAGGACTGAGACCTAAGACCAGCCTTCTTACACATGTTAGCTGACACTGTCTCAGTGCTAGTGACGGCACTGTGTTCCTGTCAGTGTGGACTTCTCACACACACACACGCCTCTCTTCTGGTGATAATGCACCTCTTTTCCGGGAATACCCACGTGTGCCACAGGCGTATGACACCCCAGAGGTTTTTTAAGCACGACACTTGAAAAACAAAGCTATGTGAAAAAGGGCATCAGCCTCCTCTCTGTGATTTTACCTTATGGATCACAACAAAAATGATTACCTCCTCTCTAAAGATTTGTTTCCATGGGAAGAAACACCCCCTTTCTTCATGTGTGTGAGTGTGTGTGTGTGTATGTGTGTGTGTGAAATGTCAATCTAAATTTTCCCCCAAAAGTTGATGTTTTAGTCACCTAGAAAACACCAGTGCCATTGAGGATACTAGGAATTCAAAGCTGAGAAACAGTCAAGGAAGTATGACCTCTGCAAAGGGGAAGTCGAAGTCTTTGGAATCTCATGGGCCACATTTACTATGTGTGGTGAACACTGTAGGCATGGTGTTAAATTCACAAATACAAAGGTACTACCATGTTATTTATGATACTTCCATTTGCAAATTTCCAGCCCGTTCCATTAGAAACATACACATACGTTGTTATGTAAACTTGAGAAGTAATAAAAAAAAATGGCACCACATTGTATTGTTTGGTGTTTCAGGGAGATTAAGGGGATAGACATATCTTGCCTTTCAATGTGATGTTTAAAATCTCTAAATAATATTTATACATGAAAAGTTTGGCATACTGTTGTTTGCTACAGAAGAGATTCTTACATCATGACCTCAGAGGTATCATTAGTTGCTGAGATTTGATGTAAATATTTTACTGTCGAAAACTCTCAAGGGTAAACGAAGAATATCACTGTATATTCATGGATGAGAAACAGATTTAATGCTACAGACACACGAGCCAGGAGACTCTATCCTCTCATACGTACTGATAACACTCTCAGAGAAGCCACCACAATGTGCATCCCTGAACCTGAGTAACTGCCAAGCTCACTCACCAGCACAACCATTCATGGAGCAGGGGGGTTGGGACTGTCCCTCTCTCCCATTCCCAAGGACCTCAACACTGGCACCTGGTGATGAGGAAACTAATCACATTAAACAGCAATTTGATCAATCTTGATTCTACTAACAACATTGTGGTCAAGTACAAGGAATGTATTTGTTTTCACAGTGTGATTAGTTTACCATACACAAATACTGCAAACATATATTCTTGAAGTTTTCGGGCTTCAGCTTGACTGTTACCACTTCACATAAACCATCCATGACCGCTGATCAGAAGGTGTCACTCATTCTAAAGCATTCCTTCACACAGCTTCACCCGGGAGGCTGAAAAGTGCCCCCGACCAAGGTGCCCATGACCTAGTTCCAAGAACCTGTGAATGTGACCTTATCCGGCAAAAGGGACTTCGCAGATGAGATTAATTTAAGGATTCTGGACAGGAGAGTATCCTGGATTACCTAGGTCAACCCCATGTTTAATCACAAAGTTTTTTTTCAAGACATAGGAAAAAGGTTCAGGATGAGCAACAGAAGATACAACAATGGGGATAGGAGGTGGGTGATGGCAGGAGGGGCGCTGAGGAAGGCACACAGGGCACCTCTAGAAGCTGAGAAAGGCAAGGCAACGGGGATTGCCCAGAAGACTCCAGAAAAAAATAGCTCTACCGACACTTTGACTTCTGACTTCCCGAATGGTAAGGGAATAAATCTGTGCTGCTCTAAGCCACCAATAGCAAAAAAAGAGCTAGTACGCTTAATTTAGAAAATCAATATACTTAATTTTCATTTTCTTCATAGCACTCACCCCTACCTGATATTATCTTATTTATGGGTTTTGTTTACTCAATTGATTTCCACATTGGAGTGTAACTTCCCTATATGGCAAAGAACTTGACTATCTTGTTGGTACAGAAACTCCAGGCTAGGAAGAGTCCCATGTTAAGTGCTACGTAGATAAGAAGCTGTGAGCAGAAAAGCAAACAGGTGCGGAAAGACACAGGTGAACTATCAAGCCTCATCCTTCTGAAAATTGTGTGCTTTCTCCACTGTTGTGCCAGCATTATCTTTTTTAATGGAATGTATTCGGGTGACAGTGGTTCACAAAATCATATGGATTTCAAGTATACAACTCGACAAAATATCATCTGCACACTTTCTTAGAGAAAAACATAGGTGAGGGCAGACTGGTGAGGACAGGTATATTTTAACATAAATCCCGAATCTAGTGATGTTAACTGCTTTATTAAAAAGTGTAAGCTTCACTGACCTACAACTACTTAATCTTTTCATTTTATTCTCACTGTAGTGCTCTTCCTGTTCCTGGTGGATGACTAGAGTTCAAATGGGGTCCAGTTTTAACTTGAAATAGCATACCTAATTTAGCTCCCATCTCTCCCTATCCTCAGGGATTCTCCTTAAATCTCTTTCTGTCTCACGGCTCTCTGCTTCTAAGGACCCAACATTGAGTCCACAAGACAACTGCAACAGGCCTAGTTCAGATGCCGCTTAGTAAACTTTCCAAAAGTACACTTAGTCATGCCTACTTTCAACTTTGTTTATCGGGTTGCTTATCTGCAAAGTGGAAATAACAGCTTTCTTATCTTACCACGAAAAGAAGAGTTGAGATGCCAAAGGCACAAATTACAAGAAGGCACTTTATAAAATGCAAGGTGGGCAGAGTTGTGGAAGCCAAGGTCAATTAGGAGAGGGAGTGGGAGTCACGTTTGCAGAGCCACATTGCAGGCCACAGAGATGACTTCCCAACAGTGCCCCGAGTTTGTGACAACTTGAGACTCAAAAGCAGTAAGAATCATTTCCACATTCACACTGGCTAATTAATGGCAGAGCTGGGACTCAAAGTCGATCTCCAAAGCTTGTCTTCTTTCCAAAACATCATAAATTAGTGACAAAACACAAAATAGAAAACAGCTTATTATCAATGGGCTACTTTTACTTCTTCAAGTTACAAGATATAGAAATACCACAGAGAGATGGCAGAGTTAGCCCTGGCTAGTTGGCTCAGCAGTAGAGTGTTGGCCCAAAGTGTGGAAGTCCTAGGTTCGATTTTCAGTCAGGGCAAATAGGAGAAGTGACTATCTGCTTCTCCACCCCTCCCTTCCCCCCCCCCCACAATCTCTCTCTCTTCCCCTCCTGCAGCTATGGCTTAAATGGCTCAAGTAAGTTGGCCCCAGGTGCTGAGAATGGCTCCATGGGATCATCTCAGGTGCTAAAATAGCTCAGTTGCTGAGCAACGGAGCAATGGCCCCAGATGGGCAGAGCATTGCTCCTACTGGGCTTGCTGGGTGGGTCCCAGTCAGGGTGCATGTGAGAGTCTATTTCTTTGCCTTCCACATAATAATATAAGAAGAAAAAAAGAGATGGTACAGTTAGGTTATTAAGGTACAAATGCATAGTGATGAAAGCAACATGGCTTCCTACATGCCCTTGAGTTGTAGATTCGTAAGCTGTGAATGAAGTTCAGCATATTTTTAAAATGAGTCTCCTCAAGTAACCTTAATTTTTGCATTTCAGAACCAAAATACAAAGATTGTGTGAAAGCCACTGAGTCCCAGTTAACTTCTTTTGAGACATCTGCAAAGAACTTGCTAAGAAATTAGGAACACTGACTAGATGAACTGCTTTATCTTTCCAAAGAAATTTCAGCTGCTTGCAGAAGAATTCTAAATTTAATACTAGTATCCAACTCACGTCCATCTGCCACTTCCCTATACAGTTACAAGATTTTATTCTAGCAAGTTGGACTAGATTTCATGTATTTGCACAACACACTCAACAAGTAGCAGGAGAAGTTTTCCAAAACATGAGAGGTTTAGAGATGCCAGTGGAAGTTCCTTTGTTCAATTGTTTTCCACTTTCTTACCATCCATCTCTACCTCTGAAAACTGTCCCTCTTACTCAGTACTGTATTCCGATGCGTGCAGGAAGAACTGAGACCATGCTTCGTGCACTTTTAATCGAACTCTCTATTAAAACGACTAAAAACAAACAAACTACATTGGGCTTGAAGGTCGAAACACCGATTCATACCTGTTGTCACCTCTATCTATCACACCACCTGCTGAGTGGTTGCTGAGCAGTACAAGAAAGACCCCAACCCACATGGGTCAATCATAGGACTTTGATCCTCTGGACACAGGGGACTGATCCTAGGAGGACCCTTGACCAGAACCTGAGCTATCTGAGAATGTCACTGGGACTTTCACTCTGGTGGCAGAGATGGAAGCTGCGAGTCTTTGAAGACTGTCTCTCTCATGAGCCATCTGGTGGGAAGCTACTGTGGGAAGAGACAAAACAGTCATGCAGCTTTGTTTTGCAATCATCTCTTCAGTAATATTGGAATCCTTCAGTACGATATCCACTATGCCTGTGCTCATTTCAGTTGGATTTCCAGGACTTATAAACATAAAATTTCTGAACTATACAAAAAAAATATTATTAAGGCCAAAGGAATAGCCTCTCATGGTGTCAGTAAATTTTATTTCAGCCATGACATTTTTTAAAAAGTGGTTTTAAATTGCTTTTGTGTTCACAAAATAAATTTTAGATACAAAAAATCTGTGCTTTTCGCTTTACTTTAGAGAATAAAAATGCTATTCTTTCTTAGCTACTTCTCTAAACATTACCTAATAGTGAAAAACCTTAGTTTCATGATACCGTCTAAGATTATATGAAGTACTCAATACGGAATATTCAGTAGGCTTCCTGAAGTTTACCAAGAGAGAACACCAGTGCAGTTTCTCTCTCAATTATTATATTTTACTAGCACTCCTATTGAATAGCCAAGCCAAAAAAAATAGTAAAGAAAATTTCATTAAAAATTGTTATGGGAAAAATTTTATTCAGACTCGTTATGTATCAACAACTGATAAACGAAGGACACGGGCAGCACCTCCAGCACCACTGCCACGTCTAAGTATTAAGATTCTCTGGAGTTACCATTTCATTTTTATATTTGAGCAAAATGTTATTTTGGGCCTGGGTTTTGGGGGAGGGGGGAGCTTCACAACATCTTGATGAAGGAAAAAATGTGTTCCTTGCCAATTAGCCAATCAAAAACTGGGTGTGAGTTCAGATGAGAAAGGAACAAGATATAAGGGGCAGCAGACAAGGGAGGCAAAAAGATGTCTCTCCGTGGCTCCTTGTCCCTAGTTCTTCTTTATGTCTTCATCAGACTGACGATAAGTAACAAAATAACAATTTATACAGCGATAAGGTGCATCTGCTAGTTTAGCGACCTGCACCTCTCTTCCACCAAATATGCCTCCTCTCTCCCTTCTTATCACTGTACTAGAGTCTGATATTTAATAAAAACGCCTTTCCTCTTCAAATAACTAACAAAAGAATCTTACACCTACTTAATTAAATCTTTCTTGCAGGAACTAAATATTTTCACCTTTGAGGATAGTGCAAGTGATGCTAGTGGCTAACGCAAGGCTTCTCCCCAAACATATAAACCAAAATGTGGTTGGCGTACTCTGAGATGACCCCTAAGGATCCCCATTTCCACATTGAGGCCCTTGTGCAATAATCCTATCCCCCTGACAGGGATTTAATGACTCATGTCTATTGAGTACAATGTCACAGAGGCAACAGAATTTATTCTGAGATTAGTAGAGATTGTGGCTTCCACTTGATGTCTTTCTTGCTGGAGGGGAGTCAGCTGCCATATTGGGAGCTGCTCATGTAGCAGCTTTGGGACCCAAGATTAACTGTCAGTACTGAAAAAGGCAAATTCTCCTAAGTAAACTGGGTAACTGCACAACTGAAAGGAATCAATCTAGCAAACTATATCTCTCTATATCCATAGCTGTATCTATACCTGTGTCATCTACCTGGTAGGTCATGGAACAGGCCATCCCTGCTTGGGAATGCATTAAACAAGCTCTTGTATCCTGATACCAGTAAATATCAGCTGGAGCTTATTAACTGCACTCGTTTTGAGTCTGTGTTTGTCAAGACATTTTCTGATTATGATGTAGTGTATCAGCCATTCATACAGGTTGACATTCTTGCCTCTTTTATTTCCCAAAATATCCCAATGGGTTTTCATGATAATTTATAAATAAAACTGTCATTCTTCTTGCTGTGTACTTCTGTCTACAATAATAAATAAACTACTTACATGTACACCAGTATTCTGGCCTATGTGACAACAGTATTTCTCCTTTTGCCGATAAAAATCATTTTTTCAGACGTGTTCCATCACAGTAAGTTCACCAAGTTAATGAAGTCTTGCTGGAGTTCCACAGGTAGTGGCCTCCTCTCTTCTCTCCAGGTGGACACATTTGCCTTCAATGTCTTTCTTTTGTGTAGTCTGTTTTCCACTAATAATAGAAAATAATCCTAAAATCTCATTTTGAGGATAGTCTAATAATTTTTAACAGCTCTACTGAGCTAACTTAGTACCATAAAATTCACCAACATTAAGCGCACAACTCAATTTAAGGACATTTGTACAGTTGCACAACCAACACAATCCAGCTTTAAAATGCCATCATCACCTCCAAAGTTGCCTTGTGCTCATTCACATCCTAACCCCATGCCCACCCGTATCCCAAGCAACCACATATGTTTCCTGTCCCTCCAGCTCTGCCTCTCCAAAAACATCAGTATGAGTGAGATAATATATGTGGTCTCGCAGGGCTGCCTCCATTCACTTAAAGTAATATTTTTGAGAGTCATCCATTCTATTTGTCACTAGGTAGTATTTCATTATTTACACAAAGAGAAGGAAAGCTTATGTCCCCACAGAAACCTGCGCACAAATGTCTACTGTGGCTTTATTCCTAATTGCCAAAACTTAGAGGCAACCAAGATGTCTTTTAGTAGGTTAGTGGACAAATAAACGATGGTCCATCCAGACAAAGGAATATTACTCAGCCTTGGAAAGTAAGGAGCAACCAAGCCATGAAAAGACATGGAGAAAACTCAAGTGCCTATTACTCAAGTGCCTATTACTAATCCAATTTAGAAAGACTATCTGCTGTGTAATTCCAAGAATAAGACATTCTGGAAAGGGCAAATCTATGAGACAGTAAAATGATCTGTTTTGGTCTGGGAAGGACATCGTGTGGGAGGGGAGCTGGCAGAGCACAGAAGATTTTTAGGGCAGTGAATACACTCTGGATGATGTTAAAATGGTGGATACCTGTCATGATAACACATGTCCAAACCCACAGAATGTACAGCATCAAGACTGGACCCTAATGTAAATATAGACTATGACATTTGGATGATTAAGATGTGTCAAACTGGGCTAACCCTTGGTTTAATTCCATCCTGATCACTGGTGTTGAGAATGGGAAAGGCTGTGCATGTGTGGGTTGAGGGGGTTTATGGGACATCCCTGAACCTCCCTCAAGTTCACTGTAAATCTAAAACTGCTCTAAAATTTGTCTTTAAAAAAAGTTATTTATGTATTTTGAAATATAAGTCCTTCATCAGATATATGTTTTTCAAATATTTTCTTTAACTCTCTACCTTGTCTTTTTATTTTCTTGTCTTTGGAAGAGAAAACATCTTAAATTTTGATAAAGTTAATTTATCATTGTTTAAACTTTTGTCATACTAGAAAATTCTTGCCTAACCCTCAGGATACAAGCATTCCATCGTGTTCCCTTTTAGAAGTTTCATAATTTTACTGTTTACAAGTGCATCTGTTACACGCTATTGAAAATGGAATTTTTAAATTTTACTATTATTTCTGGGTTGTTTCTAGTTTTGTGTGTGTGGGTATCTGTTCTGAGGCCTGGTCTGAAACAAAATTTTTGAATAGAAAGATACAACAGAATTACAAGCATCCCAAAAAGACAAAATTAAAGGCTTTCAACTTGAATCATGGAAGTGTGCAGCAAAAATTTATTTCCTGCAACATTACAAGAAAATGATCTATCTAATTTTTAAAAGTTGAGTAAGAAAAGCTGTTAGGAAGAAAGAAGAGAGAACGTGTCTGTCAGCCCTATGTCATTACGGCAGGTCTAAGGTCACTCCGTGAGACTGCTCACTCTGGCATGAGCCCCTCCTCTATGTCTCAGCTACTCACTCATTCTAATATGTTATATTAGGCTGATAAGAACAACTTCTGTATTTAAACATTTAATTTCCTATCTTAAAAACATTGGGAAATGTGAAATTTCTTTTACATGGCCATTTCACAAAATAAAACAAGAATAAAAAAAAAACAAATGAGATATTCTATATAAATATTATAGTGTTACTCTGTTACCCTTAGGCCAGCACAGTTTACAATATCTTATGGAAAAGATATACGAAAATAATATACATACACGCACACCCACAAACTTCACATCAAGTCGTCATTTGAAAATTCAAAAAGCCTCTAATATCACTCTGCTTTGAAATCCAAAATTCCTTTAAAGCTCTTCAATTCTGTTGTTTCTTCTTTCTCTCAGAAAAAAATTATTTTAAAGACTTTTTTTTTAAATGTCAACCTTCATTTTCAAAGTCTAACCTCTGTTCAAATCTATATTTGCTTTTGTCTTCTGTGAGCCTTTCCAATAGCATCTTTGAAACTTGTTATGATGAGTTCCGACATTATCAGTCCCACCACCGTTATTTATGCTGTTTCATCCTTCTCTGAGGCTTATCAGCTCTCTCCGCCCTCCTGCAGTCAGTGACAGGGAAAATCTGAGAGGAAGTCTTGGGATCTGCAGACATGCACAGTCTATTGCTTTGACTTGGGAAAAACTGGGCTCTCACAGTTCAGTCCTTAACTGTGAATGCCCAATCCCCACTCATGCACTGTGACTCATATAAGGGCCAACATCTGACTGCTTTTTTTTCAACAACAGAATATTTGTAAATAATGATTTGGTGTGGTTGAGGAATTTTAATAGTAAAATGACATGATGAAAAACTAGTTTCTTTGCATTCTTACCTTTAAAAACTTTTGGAAATGATCAAGACAAACATTTCAGTTATAATTTTATAATATCGACGATCAAGAAAATGCACTTCAATTCAATGTCAACATTATTATTTTCTTTACTTTTCCAGCAATGTATCAAGATATGTGTATCTATGATTTAGGGTTAACACCCATTTATCCCAGCAAAAACATAATAATCAGGAAAAAATATTGAATCACAAACACTAAGAGTTGATGATCTCAGTTAAAATAATAATTAAAATGTTGCTACACATTAAATATATTACTGAAGTCGCTTTGACATTACTCAGCCATTGCTAATCATTTGAGACTGTTAATTAAACAAGAGGGGCTATGTTTTCCTGCCATCAACAACATGTGGTTCATAATTCCTACAGAACTTAGGTATGAGAATGAAAACTGAAAGAACAGAACTTCAAAACAAGTAGTCTTCATGCAGACAACAATGAATAAGATTATACAAGATACAACCACACCACAGAGCCTAAAAAAGAGAGCTACCTGGGCTCCATCAGCATTCACAACAGGAGATCTCAGCCCTCTGCTGTCAGTCACTGAGACCTCTGCTGAATAATGCAGTGCTCTCCAGAGCGCGTACCGTAAGTGCCCACCAGTCCATAAATTTCAAATTAATTAGTTTTTAATGTATCTGTTTTCGCCAATATACTTCCAGTCTCACTACAGGGTGCAGTCACTCTTTCCCCTAATAATTATATAATTCCTACAGTGTAGAAATAAGAGAGCCTGCTCTTGAGCAAGCTAAAATGTTTAGAAAAAGAATGAGTGATAAACTCACAGCCATCCTCTGCAAAGCTTACTTAGTCCTCAGTATTACTCAGCATGCCCAGGACTAAATACTGAGTCATCATTCAGCTTCTGGGTTTATTATGCATAGCAGTGACAGTGTTATAATGTCTTTTTTTTAGAAGTCCTTAATTTAACTATACATGTTATCAGATTACTGCAAAATCTGCAAGCCTTTCTCTTCCCCTCCCAGTGAGAAAATATGCTTCTTGTGCTACAGAAGAACTTACATGTCCAAGAATGTGGGGACATTCACTAAATTGTGAGATAAAGTCCCAGCCAGTGTTTCCTCTATGGAGAAGTTATGTCACATAAACCGCTAGGGACACTTGTTATAAAATTGCTTGGATGGGTGGATGGAACCACCACAGGGCAGAAAGGAGGAGCCCTGAGGGGACCTCGGTCCTGCATTTTTGCCTCCAGGGAACCCTGGAAATCGCAGCTACTCTAGTCTCCATTCCTCTTTGCCCAGAGCCTAGAACCCACTTCTGTACTGTCTCTGTGGACCTGCCTGTTATGACATTTCTTACAAGTGGGGTCACACAATCAGTGGTTTTGTGTCCGGCCTCTTTCACTTCGCATATTGTTTCCAAGATTCATCCATGTAGCAGCAGCATACATCAGGACTTCAGCCCTTTGTTCTGTTTAATAATACTGTAACTTTAGGCAGTCGAGCTCAAAGGATTTAGAACTACAGCTGGAGAGTGTAAAGGAATCTCAAGGAAAGGATCAAAAGGGTCCCTGAGCTCAGAAACAGGCGTGAAAGGATTTTTCTTCTTGTGTGAAAGACAAAAAGCCTAGACTACGGTCATTTTCCTTTATCAAGATGGCCACACGAGATTACGCTGCCCTTTCCAGAGAGATTCCTGCAGATCAGAGCTGAGTGAATAATGAGCCCATCTGACGCTAAAGGCCTGTGTTTACGCTCCGTCTCTGTGGAAGCCTTGCATACTGATGAGAGAGCTTGGCCTCCAGCATCCCTTGGCTCCTCACACCCATTGCAAACCTGCCATTTACCTACTGAGTCGTAATTTGATTTCATCAGTAGTTCTCAATCTCTGTCCCGAAGAAAGTAATGAAAAACAGAGGGTTGCACACCCCTTGTGGGGGGAGGGGGGGCAGCCTGACCTGTCTGACCCAGCTCTGAAGTCTAGAATACTTTGATATTTGCAGATTCTACTTCTGAGGTTAAAGGTGGAAGTCCTATTGGAAAAAACCCCCAACGCATCTGACATGGCATTTGATAGGGAGGATAGGATTCCTGTGTCATTGGTCTTTTTCTCTTGGAGCTTTGAAGATTCCTTTTCCCAGTTATTAACAGGATAGGAGCACAATGGATTCCAGAGGCAAAGAGTTTTCCAGTTCCAAAGGCACAAAACCACAGAGGACTAGGGTCTGAATAGGCAAAGTCTGCCACCAGAGAGAACAATTAAGGTAAGAGAACCAGACGGACAAAACGCGTTGGCGACACACCAGGAAGTATATTTATGGGATTCGACTGAGCCAAGTTGGCTGGTGGAGATGATTTCTGCAGAAACATAATAGAGTATGAGACATGATAAATGGAGGCTGGACCTGGGCCACAGAGTGCCTTGAAAGCTATAAGACCAGGGAGCCTATAAAGGTCAGGGAGCCATTTAGAGTTTTGACTCAGGAAGCAATGAGATCAAGGGGAGATTTAAAAATTACTGCAGGGCTCTTTCTATGTGAGACTAGATAAAAAAAGACAAAAGAAAGGAGGTTCAGGTAGCTAGTAAATCAGGATATGATCAGGCCAGGACCGAGAGTGTAGAATAAGAGAAGAGGTTTGAATATGAGCATCAGAAGGAGGAGTTGGGCCCTGGCTGGTTGGCTAAGTGGTAGAGCATCGGCCCAGCGTGTGAAAGTCCTGGGTTCGATTCCCGATCAGGGCACATAGGAGATGCGACCATCTGCTTCTCCACCCCTCCTCCACCTCTTCTCTCTCTCTCTCTCTCTATCTCTCTCTCCCCTTCCTGGCTCAAATGAGCAAGTTGGCCCTGGGCGCTGAGGATGGCTCCATGACCCTGTCTCAGGCACTAAAATTAGCTCAGTTGCTGAGCAATGAAGCAATGACACCAGATGGGCAGAGCATCACACAGTAAGGGGCTTGCCATGTGAATCCAGATCAGGGTGCACGATAGAGCCTGTCTCTCTGCCTCTCACTTAAGAAAAAGAAAAAAGAAAAAGAAGAAGAAGGAGCTGGATAGCCTCCTTCAAAGATGGAATACCTAGTACTGATAAACTCTATGTCAGTGGGTAGAAGGTTGGAAGGGGTAGACTGTAAGCCTGGTTCACTAGGGGAAAGGGGTACCTCTTAAAACCAATCACAGAGTTATTTTCAGCTGCCTGACCCTTCAACTGACTGATAAAGTCACTGAGGCCCTCAAACCTTAGACGTCAGGAACAGAAGGGATAGAGACCTGTTTCCTGTACTGGCCTGGGATGATGGACCCGTTGTACCTGTAATTTCTCAGCATGCTTCCATGAAGGAGATCTTGAGTCTTGTTGGGTATTCTCGCATCTGTCTTTTCTCTTTTGCCTTTCTTCGGATTAGTTTCTCCATATTAAGCCATTCAAACTGGCTTTGTCAATGACTACTCACAGATAATGGTCATGTTTCATTTTAGCTTGTTGGGTTTTCAATGAAGAAGACTCCCTTAAATTATCTAAAGAAAAAGGAGGTGCACTGCAGGTACTTGTATGGATCTCTATGGGAACTGGACCTGGCAAGGGGCCCGTCCCTCCACCTCTACATCCAGGACTGCTAGGTCCCTGCCCTTCTCTGCACACCCTCCTGACAGCCACCCACTGGCAGCTCCTGGTTTCCTAGTCTCCATGACATTATCTTGCCTTTAGAATAGAAGAGTTGGAATTTTTACTGCATAGATTTCATTTTAGAAGCATCTTATCAGTTCACGATTACATAAAATTAACAGAACATTATTATTTCTTAATATTACAAATGTTCATTCCTGTAAATCAATACATTTATTTTTAAACATGGGAAATTGTCTGTTGAAATACTTCAAGAACAATTCATAATTGTCCTATGGTTAAGATGAATATATTGAAAAGATAGAGGAAAATCAATAGATGAATTCTAGGTACTTGAATATCAAAGATAAGCATTTAATACAGGGAACCAATATTTAATTAAAACTTGTAAGACCACAATTTCACACTTTCACTGTTTAACAATAGCTCATCTTTAAAGCAATTTGTAGTTCATCAACATACTGTTGGAGACATTAAACTTAGTTCAATAGTGAGAATTATATTTGTTTTTGAAGAACTAAATAAAGGTCGCATTCAAATTGAATTGACCACAGCCTTTGCCCAGCAACATAGTTTACACTGTACCCAACCACACAGAAATGCAGAAAACTGAAGCAAAGCTTTCACAAAACATCATTCTTTATCGTATGCCCTTGACTCTATTTTCTGTGTATTTTACTCAGTTCTGTTTCAGTCTTTTAAAATGCTGAATTTAACCTAAAAAATTAATTTGATGACCCATGAATAGATCACTAATTGGTTGGAAAACTATTGTTCCAGAACATTCTACATAACTCATCTAAGAACCTAGAACCATTTTTTTTCTCTTTATCAATTCAACAATCTATTAAAAAATAACTCACAGTAGTTATTTTACAAAAGATAAAAGAATTTGATAAATTATACTTAAATGTATCATCTCTTATAGTTATAGAAGCCAATAAATTATAGTATTACTTACAGAAAGCCTCAAGAAACAGATTCAGACTTTGTTCCACAGTTATTATTTCCTGTCACCAGGAAAATAAGTTATAAACATTTTGATAAGTACATCTAAAGACTGTGTGTTTCCAGTTTAGATGTGTAAATACTCTCAGCTCATAAGTAAACTGAAAATATTATTTTCAGGCTCCCATGTGATAACAGCTTCAATAAAAAAAGTTCACTGTATGTTTCCATTAAAGAAAGAATAATACAGTGTGTCAGTAAAGTCATGGTGCACTTTTGACCAGTCACAGGAAAGCAACAAAAGACGATAGAAATGTGAAATCTGCACCAAATAAAAGAAAATCCTCCCAGTTTCATACCTATTCAGTGCAGTTCGATGTGGGCTCATGCACAGATTTTTTAGGGCTCCTTAGGTAGCTATCCCATATAGCCTCTACAGACTCGTCACTGACTGATGGCCTACCAGAACGGGGTTTCTCCACCAAACTGCTGGTTTCCTTCAACTGCTTATCCCACCAAGTAATGTTATTCCTATGTGGTGGAGCTTCGTTATAAACGTGCTGATATTCACATTGCACTTTGGTCACGGATTCAAATTTAGCAAGCCACAGAACCCACTGAACTTTCCTCTGTACTGTCCACATCTCGACTGGCGTGGCCGTGGGCTGCTCCGCTATATACACAGTGTTATAGCATCATCTGCGCAGGTGCACATGCTGCCACATCATCCTACAGAAACTGGGATGGTTTTCTTTTTATTTGGTGCAGATTTCACATTTCTATAGTCTTTTGTTGCTTTCTGTGACCGGTCAAAAGTGCACCATGACTTTACGGACATACTGTAATATACAAATGATAGAAACTTGCAATCCCAAAATTATTATCTGCTATATTTCTGAAAATGTTTATCGCACCCTCAAATTACCAAACATAATTAAGATGGCAAAAGCCTCACATTAAACAACAAAATCATTGGAGAGTTGGTTTACTTTAAGAAAGTCAGGATTATTATGGCTTTTACTCAATATAGAAGCATCCTTCACATAATTGTTAGGGGACTGTTTCTATGATTTTGACAAAATGAACAATACAGTTTGGGCTCATTCTTCCTTTTCTGCCTGCCACTATTTTCGTAGTCATTGTGATAGGCTATACACAATATGGCCACAGCCACCCTGCCTTATCCCCTTTAGGAACACTGCTCCCACCATCCAGCGGTGCTGTCATTTCTCCTCCACTTTCATCAGAACTGGCCTATGAGTTGCTCGAATCAGCACAATGGGGCTGATATTATGTGGGAAGTGACATTCTTGGCCCTAAGAGCCAAGGCCTTTGTAGGACCGGTAGCTTCCCCTTCTCCATCTCAGACCCCGCAGGCCACCCAGCAGGCCAGATGCAGATGAATTAAGGGTCTAGGACTGAATCCCCAGCCCAGCCACCAGCTGAATGCAGCTTCCTGAGTGACCACATCTGGGACCAGCGGAAGAACAGTCAAGACACAGAATCATGAAGAAAAAGAATGGCTGTTGTTTCAGGCCAATAAGCTTCCGGGTGCTTGTTACTCAGGAACAGGTAACTGAAGCGATCGGTTCAAGTTCCTCACGTGGCCTTAAACTCACTTCAGGAAACATCTAACTTCAAGCGCAATCCTTCCCGTAGAGTCTGCAAACTAGAAACCCAGACAGAACATCAACCAAAATGTGTGATATATAGATAGTCAGATAGTCAATGCAATCTGGAAAGCCTCCTGTCTACC
Organism: Saccopteryx leptura; assembly: GCF_036850995.1. NCBI lineage: Eukaryota > Metazoa > Chordata > Mammalia > Chiroptera > Emballonuridae > Saccopteryx > Saccopteryx leptura. Next base: position 294,770,026 of record NC_089505.1, read on the forward strand.
TCTCGCCTTTCCAGGGAAGAACCCAGGGTCACTGCCAGCTCCGATCCCTGACCTGCAGGAGCCCTGCTCTCCGCGTGGGGTCTTGACTTGGAATGCAGGGTGTGTGCTCACTCAGCCACACTTCCATGTCACGCCCAGACCCGCAAAACATCTGCTGTGGCATCACCGCATCCTCGCAGGCACGATTTTATATTCCACGCTTTTCTGTTCATGCCCTGGTTGTTCAGGACCACCAATAAACATGACAAATAAAAGTGACCTGAGAAAGACAAACAGTGGTTTGATCATTTCTAAAACACGAAGTAGGTAGAAAAGTATAAGCAGGAAAAAAACGTATTTCTCCATGAACATCAAGATGACTACGTATCCACAATGTCCAAATCAGACAAGTTCTGAGGACGATGATATTCTGGCCTGAAATTTAAAGCTGAAGGATTCTCTCTGTTCAAGTGCTCATATCATCATGCTTCATTGTGCTGAGCAATTAAACTGATAATGCCTACCCTACACATCTATCACAGGGAAGTAGTTTAAATACATGAGATAATATATAAAATTCTTCTGAAGACTCCCCAAGAAGGCAGTTGAGTACACACAAGGAAAATGTAAGGTTGAGGATACAGGAGTGGGAGGGGAGTTAGAGGTCAAGGCGGGGCTACATCAGGATCATTCTACTTGAGCTTGACCTACATGGTAAAGGCAGGTCCTTTCGTCTGCCCAGGGCGCTACTTGGTAGTAAAGACCAGAGCTTAAATAAGGTGTCCTTGCCACTTCTGCTCGTTGGTATTATTTCTTTCCTCCAGACCACCACAGAGCACTTCCATCCCACACCTCATTCAATTTAGCACAAAAGCATTTTTTCGGAAATTAAGCTAAGACTTGGGCTTCAGATATGAGTTGCACATTAGAGAGACGAGATCTGTGCTTTCTCGTCCCTCGAGGGCTGGTGAACACAGGCACATCCATCAATAAATCAGTGTCCTTCAACGTGGTAAGGGCTAGAACTCTAAGATTGGGGCAAGGACACAAGGAAAACACAAAAGAGGGCGTGGTCACCCACCTGGGACATCAGGCGGGTCCTCACTAAAGCATGTTTCCAGAACTGAGTCTTAAAGACCATTTATGGGAATATGATTGTGTGGAAATATAAAAAAGCAAATGGGGAGGGAAAAATAAAAAGTAACAATTTCAGTTATCTGCAGGTAGCAGTTAAGCTCCCAGTATCACCTCTGTGAAAATCTCTTAAACAGTGTTTGCATAACTTTCCATAATCTACAGATCTCTCATCATCTGGGCAGACTGAGATCATTTTTCTGCACATGACAGAGGCGAAGAAGAATGAGGGAGAACAGAAACAACACACCGAGCCCCAGACACAGACTGCACAGAGACGGACTTCTCTGAGCCACGCCAACGGAAGCTTGTCTATTTGGGTGTCAGAGAGCAGGGGACCAGCTGGCAGAGGGAAGTGGCCACCTTTGTACAAAAAACACCTTGTCTAGGTTTTGTGGGCATTTCTGTGTGGCTGTAGTTAATAGTTCAATCTAAATGTAAAATTAAATACTTATTCCTCTACATGTTCATTTTGTTTTCAGGCAAATGAAAATAACGTAATTTTGATTCTTGTTTTCATTCATTATGCCACTCATTCTGATGATTTTTGAAATCCTGGATAAACCACTCACTTTCTATGTGCTCATCTAAATCACTGATTTAAAAACAAAAACAACAAATAACAGTGAAAAAGGGCCAAAGCATGCCCCATTACCATGATTCCCTTCTTTGCTGAAAATCTGGTGAGTGACACTGTGCATGTGGCCACCTCAGCACCTAAGCTTCAGGCACCAAATAAACTGATGATTCTTAAATCCATGTTCAGAGTCACTGTTTCTTCTGTAAGTTCCAGCACTGCATGTCTGGTTACCTTAAAGGATTTCTACACAGCTACCCACCAGGAACTCTGAACTCAATGTTGTAAGACATTTGTCCTATAAATGATAATTTATTAAAAATCTTTTTTTTTATATGGCAGAGACAGGGAGGGTCAGAGAGAGGGACAGACAGACAGGAAGGAAGAGAGATGAGAAATATCAAATCTTCATTGCAGTTCCTTAGTTGTTCATTGATTGATTTCTCATATGTGCCTTGACTGGGGGGCTACAGCAGACCAAGTGGCCCCTTGCTCGAGCCAGCGACCTTGGGCTCAAGCTGGTGAGCCTTGCTCGAACCAGATGAACCCGCGCTCAAGCTGGTGACCTCGGGGTCTCGAACCTCGGGGTACTCCACATCCCAGTCCGACGCTCTATCCATTGTGCCACCGCCTGGTCAGGCTAAAAACCTTTTTTTTTCCCCAAAATATGATCAGTCCCCAAACAATTGAGGAGTTTAACACACTCATAAACCTATGTTGTAAGCAAACATTCCTACCTATTTCAAATCTTGCCTGGGAAAATCAAGCCAATGCAAATTTAGGAAATACATTCATCCATTTAGAAAGCTTATGGATCAGACAGGGAAAAGATGCCTGGGGTATGAGGTGACTCTACTGGCTTCTGCCCTGGAGTTTCTCCTAGCCAGCCAATAACTGCCCGCAACCCAGGTTTGATGTCACTCCTCACATATGACTGAAATGAATGTTAGTATCACCAAGAAGATACTGATGAAATTTATGACAAAAGATTTTTCTGTTACTAATTTTACATTTTATGGCTGTTCTTGGCATCTGCAGTCTCATCAAATAGTTAAGCGGTGTTCATTTCTTCTGAATATCACTGCTCTAAGTATGACACTTGAACTCTAGGAATAGTCTCTGGTAATTGAAATTTAAGTGGGGGAGAAAAAACCCAGTGAAACTACAAATTTTCCTAATGTTGAGAGTCCATCAATCTGTCAGCTAATGCTTGTAAAGTGACTCAGGCTGAAAGTGGGCTCCACAAACACACACACCACCTGAACACATTCCGAATGCCTTGAAGGCCAGCTTCTTCCTACAATAATTTTCCCAGCAAGATTTATTTACATTATCAAGAACAATTTTTGTTGTTGTTGCTAAAAAACTAACTTTTAAAAATATATACTTCCCAAAAGTTTATAATCAGAGTAAAAATATATTTAATAAACACCTACTTTAGGGAGGGGAAAATGGTGGCAGAGTAGGCGGACGTTACAACTCCCACCTCACAGAACCAAAGTGGATTACAACTTAGGAACAGTCATCTTAAAAAACCAACTTTGGATTAAACTAAGAGGAATCTATAACCAAGCATCACCAAAGAAAGCACACTGAGCTAGTAGGAAGGGTGGAGACGTGGAAAGAGCTGCCCTGCTCCCAGGAGCAAGAGACGGCCCTGATGGTCTCTCACCATGGAGTGGTTTGCCCAGACAGTGGTGGGTCTTCAGCCCCAGGACTGGAGCCCCAACCTGGAGTCCCAGAGACTAGAGAAGGTATGCAGACAGCATTTAGCTAAAAGAAGAGCTGGGTTACTGTTTTCGAGAGGGAGACAGAACTCTCAGACCCAGGCTCCATCTTGGAGAGACTGCACAAAAAACCTCGTTCACAGTCACTTACCTGGGGATCCGGGAGCAGGGAGCACTGAGAGGACTGGAGTAGTGAGAGGAGTGGGTAGTCTCAGAAGCATAGGGAGAGACTGTGGGGGACAGCCACCCTGACCCCTGTCCTAGGTCACTCCCCAAACCTAAAATGCCCATTTGTTCTGGGAGAACCAAACCAGCAAAGGGAAGAAATTACCCCACCCACCAGGGGCTCTCCTGCTCCAGTCAGTGCAAAGAGACATTTAGAAGAAGGGGGTGCATGAGGGACACAGGTTTTGAGTGCTGAGTTCTAGGCTACACAGCCCCCCAAACTGCTGAGTCTCCCCCCCCCGAAGGATAAGAGGATGCAGTGGCGTCAGCAGTGTTTGGCCCATGTGGCAGCGGGAGTGGAGACCAGCTAAGCAGCCTGCACAGAGGCTGTGAGGAGTGGAGCCTGGAGAGGAGTCCTACTAGCCTGCGAGGGGAGGAGCCCAAAGAGGCAGCCCGTGCACACACAGAGGGCGCAGTCCGGCAGCCCGTATGATGACAGCAAGGGGCGGAGCATAGAGAAGCATCCTGTGCACCCACAGGGGTAAAGCACAGTGAGGCGAGGAGTCCCCTACACCCACGGGGCAGCCTGAGCTTCAGCCTGCAAGCTTGCACACGCCAAGCAGTGCTGGTGCCCAAGTGCCTGAAGAGGTGGCAGCAGCGGGGGGGGGGGGGGAGGCAGAAAGACCACACCTCGGAAATAGAGAGGACACACACACTGGCCAAGAAAAGATAAAATCCAGCCTAGGTTTGTAGCTGATATTTACAACTGCATCTGGGCCCAGCTTCAAGAAGGTTGCTAAGGGCCAGTCATAAGTAGTGACCTTCACTGGTCTGCACCAGGTTCCAGCCAGGGAGGTCCAGGGCTGGCACATCCAGCGGCCAGATTCAGAGAGCATCAGCTCAGGTACTAACAACTCTAGTTAGAGTGGTATCTTAAGGAAAGGCTCCTCACACCTGACAAAGCTAAGGCATAGAAAACGCTAATACAAATAGCAGAAAGAGCAGTAGTGGCAGAAAAATAGCCACAGCAGATTACAAACAATTGGTTTGGCCAACCCAAGAAGATCTAGAAACAAAGCAACTGAAAGCTGGAGGCAGACAACACCACCCTATACTCAGCTAGCTACACAAACACCACATCCAAAGGAGCAGTCTATACAGAGACAAAATGAGAAGATGGAGAAATGCAATTCAAATAAATCAACAAGAGAAATCCTCAGAAAAAGAACTGAATGAGATTGAAATAACCAAGATACCAAATGCAGAGTTTAGAATAATGATTATGAGGATGCTCAAGGATCTTAAAGCACAATAGAAGGACACAATGAGCACCTAAACAAAGAGATAGCAAGCATCAAAAAGGATACTGAAATCATAAAAAAGAATCAGACCAAAATGACAAACACACCATCAGAAATGAAGACTACACTAGAAGGAATTAAAAGCAGGCTGGATGAAGCAGAGGACTGAATCAGCGAATTAGAGGACAAGATAAACAAAAGCACAGAAGCAGAACAGCAAAAAGAAATGAAGTTCAAAAAGTATGAGGATACTCTAAGAGAGCTCTGTGACAACATGAAGAGATACAACAACCGCATCAAAGGGGTTCCTGAAGGAGAAGAGAAAGAATAAAGGATGGAGATCCTGATTGAAGAAATCATAGCTGAAAACTTCCATAAATTGATGAAGGAAAAAGTCATATAAGTTCAAGAAGCACAGAGAATCCCATTAAGGAGGAACCCAAAGAGATCTACACCAGACACATCATAATTAAAATATCAAAGTTAAGAGATAAAAAAAAGAATACTAAAAGCTACAAGAGAAAAGCAGTCAATCACCTACAAAGGAGCCCCCATAAAGATGACATCTGACTTTTCAACAGAAACACTTGCAGCCAGAAGGGAATGGCAAGAAATATTCAGTCATGCAAAACAAGAGCCTACGACCAAGATGATTTTATTCAGCAAGGCTACTGTTTAAAATTGAAGAAGAAATAAAAAGCTTTCCAGACCAAAAACAAACAAACAAAAAAAAACCCTCAAGGAATTCATTACAATCAAAACAATACTGCAAGAAACATTAAGGGGCCTATCGTAAACAAAACAAAAAAAAATCTAGAAAAACAGGAATTTAGATTTAAAGAATAAAGTGGCAATAAACAACTACATATCAATAATAACTTTAAATGTAAATGGATTAAATGCTCCAATCAAAAGATACAGGGGAGCTGCATGGATAAGAAAACAGGTCCCATACCTATGCTATCTCTATATGAGAACCTCCTCAAAACAAAAGATACACATAGACTGAAATTGAAGAAATGGAAAAAAATATTTCATGCTAATGGAAGGGAAAAAAAGCTGAGGTGGCAATACTAATATCTGACAAAATATACTTTAAAACAAAGGCTACAGTAAGGAATAAAGAAGGTCACTACATGATGATAAAGGGAACAATCCAACAGAAAGATATAACCATTATAAATATCTATGCGCCTAATATAGGAGCACCTAAATATATAAAGCTGATTTTGATGAACATAAAGGGCAAGATCAACAGCAATAGTATAATAGTATGGAATTTCAATACCCCACTAACATCACTGGAAAGAAGAAAATTAACAAAGAAACAGCAGTCATAAAGGACACACTAGATCAACTAGATTTAATAGATATCTTCAGAACATTTCACCCTAAAGCAGCAGAATATACATTCTTTTCAAGTGCTCCTGGTACATTTTCTAGGATAGACCACATGTTAGGACACTAAACAAGTCTCAATAAATTGAAGAAGACTGAAATCATATCAAGCATCTTCTCTGATCACAATGGCATGAAACTGGAAATCAACTACAATAGAAAAACTAAAAAAACATTCAAACACATGAAGGATAAATAGCATGTTATTAAATAATGAATGGGTTAACAACAACATCAAGGAAGAAATAAAAAAATTTTCTTGAAACAAATGAAAATGAACATATAAATCAAAGTTTATGGGACACAGCGATAGCAGTCCTGAGTGGGAAGTTCATAGCATTACAGGCATACCTTAAGAAGCAAGAAAAGCTCAAATAAACAACTTAACCTTGCATCTAAAAGAATTAGAAAAAGAACAACAAATAATGCCCAGAATCAGTAGAAGAAAGAAAATAATAAAGATCAGAGCAGAAATAAATGACATAGAGGCTAAAAAAGCAAGACAGAAGATCAGTGAAACCAAGAGCTGGTTTTTTGAAAAGGTAAACAAGATTGATGAACTTTTAACCAAACTCACTAAGAAAAAATGAGAGAGGACTCAAATAAATAAAATTAGATATGAGAGTGAAGATGTAACAACTGACAAAGCAGAAATACAAAGGATTGTAAGAAAATACTATTGTAAGAAGATGAGTATGCCAAAAAATTAGACAACCTAGGTGATATGGACAAATTCCTTGAAACATACAATCTTTCAAAAATCAATGTGGAAGAATCAGAAAACCTAAAAAGACTGATTACAACAAATGAGATCGAAACAGTTATCAAAAAACTCCCAAGAAATAAAAGCCCTGGGCCAGATGGCTTCACAGGTGAATTCTACCAAATATTCAAAGAAGAACTAACTCTATCATTCTCAAGCTTTTTCAAAAAATTCAAGAGGAGGGAAGACTTCCAAGCTCCTTTTACCAGGCAAGTATAATCCTCAATCCAAAACCAGGTAAAGACGCTACAAAGAAAGAAAACTATAGGTCAATATCCCTGATGAATTATGATGCTAGAATTCTCAATAAAATATTCGCAAACCAAATCCAGCAATATATGAAAAAAATTATACATCATGATCAAATGGGATTTATTCTGGGGAGGCAAGGCTAGTACAATATTCACAAATCAATCAAACAAACATAAACAAAAGGAAGGAGAAAATCATAGGATAATATCAATAGATGCAGAAAAGGCATTTGATAAAATCCAGCACCCATTTATGAACAAAACTCTCAGCAAAGTGGGAATACAGGGAACATACCTCAACATGATAAAAGCCATCTATGAGAAACCCACAGCCAACATCATACTCAATGGGAAAAATTAAAAGCAATACCCTTAAGATCAGGAACAAGGCAGGGGTGCCCCCTTTCACCACTCTTATTTAACATAGTCCTGGAAGTCCTAGCCACAGAAATCAGACAAGAAGAAGAAATAAAAGGCATCTAAATTAGAAAAGAAGTAAAACTATCATTATTTTCTGATGATATCATACTGTACATAGAAAACCCTAAAGTCTCAATCAAAAAACTACTGGACCTGATACATAAATTTAGCAAGTGGCAGAATATAAAATTAATATTCAGAAATCAGAGGCATTTTTATACACCAAAGATGAAGTGACTAAAAGAGAAATTAAGAAAACAATCCCCTTCACTGTTGCAACCAAAAAAATAAAGTACCTAGGAGTATATTTAACCAAGGAGGTTAAAGACTTGTACTCGGAAAATTATAAAACATTGATTAAAGAGGACCTGGATGGCTGGCTCAGTGGTAGAGTGTCGGCCTGGCGTGCAGGAGTCCCGGGTTCAATTCCCGGCCAGGGCACACAGGAGAAGTGCCCATCTGCTTCTCCACCCCTCCCCCTCTCCTTCCTCTCTGTCTCTCTCTTCCCCTCCCACAGCCAAGGCTCCATTGGAGCAAGGTTGGCCTAGACGCTGAGGATGGCTCCGTGGCCTCTGCCTCAGGCGCTAGAATGGCTCTGGTTGCAACAGAGTGACGCCCCAGGTGGGCAGAGCATCGCCCCCTGGTGTGCATGCTGGGTGGATCCCGGTCGGGCGCATGCGGGAGTCTGACTGCCTCCCTGTTTCCAATTTCAGAAGAATACAAAAAACAAAAACAAACAAAAAATATTGATAAAAGAAATCAAGGATGATACAAACAAGTAGATGCATATACTGTGTTCATGGATAGAAAGAATAAACACCATTAAAATATCTATATTACCCAAAGCAATTTATAAATTCAATGCAATTTCTATTAAAATACCAATGACATACTTCAAACACATAGAACAAATATTCCAAAAACTTATATGAAACCTAAGAGAACACAAATAGCCTCATCAATCTTATAAAAGATGAATAAAGTGGGAGGTATCACACTTTCTGATATCAAGTTATACTACAAGGCTATTGTACTCAAAACAGCCTGGTACTGGCATTAGAACAGGCATATAGATCAATGGAACAGAACAGAGAACCCTGAAATAAACCCACACCTTTATGGACAATTGATATTTGACAAAGTTGATAAAAGCATACAATGGAGTAAAGACAGTCTCTTTAACAAATGGTGTTGGGAAAATTGGACAGCTACCTGCAAAAATATAAAACTAGATCACCAACTTACGTCATTCACAAAAATAAACTCAAAATGGAAAAAAACCTTATAAGTCATGAAACCATAATCATCTTAGAAGAAAACATAGGCAGTAAGCTCTCCGACATCTCTTGCAGCAATATATTTGCTGATTTATGTCCATGGGCAAGTGAAATAAAGGACAGGATGAACAAATGGGACTATATTAAACTAAAAAACTTTTGCACAGCTAAAGACAATATGAACAAACTAAAAAGACAAACTACACAATGGGAGAACATATTCGACAATACGTCTGTTAAGGTCTTAATAACCAAAATTTATAAAGAACTTGTAAAACTCAACACCAGAAGGTAAACAATCCAATCAAAAAATGGGCAAAAGAAATGAATAGACACTTCTCCAAAGAGGACATACAGATGGTCAATAAGCAGATGAAAACATGTTCAACATCACTAATCATTAGAGAAATGCAAATTAAAATCACAATGAGATACCACCTCACACCTGTCAGAATGGGGCTCATTAACATATCAACTCACAGTAAGTGCTGGCGAGGGTGTGGAGAAAAGGGAACCCTCCTGCACTGCCGGTGGGAATGCAGACTGGTGCAGCCACTGTGGAAAACAGTATGGAGAATCCTCAAAAAAATAAAAATGGAAGTGCCTTTTGACTCAGCCATCCCACTTTTAGGAATATATCCTAAGAATACCAAATCACTGATTCAAAAGAAGAAATGTACCCCTATGTTTATGGCAGCATTGTTTACAACAGCAAAAATCTGGAAACAGCCCAAATGTCCATCAGTGGATGAGTGGATTAAAAAGCAGTGGTACATATATACAATGAAATACTACGCAGCCTTGAAAAAGAAGTAACTCTTACCTTTTGTGAGAACATGGATGGACCTGGAAACTATTATGCTAAGTGAAATAAGCCAGGCAGAGAAAGAAAAATATCATATGGCCTCACTCATTTGAGGAATCCAATGAACAATGTGAACTGAGGAACGGAATAGAGGCAGAGGCGGGATCAAAGGGACCAGAGAGAAAGTAAACAGAGGAAAAGGAAATGAGAGGATGGGATCAGAGAAGGGAAAGAGATTGTTGAAATTATATATACATAACACAGAGTTATAGAGAGCAGGACAGCAAATCCTGGATGGAAGGGGGGAGGGTGTTGGAGGTAGGGGAGCAAGAAGGATGTTGAGGGGAACGTGGGGGTGAGAGGATGTATTCAGTGGGATACTTGAATCTATGTAAACACAATAAATTAAAATCAATAAAAAACCCCCAAAAACCCAACACCTACTATGTTCAGATATTATCTCATTTAATCTTCAAAGAATCTTAAACAGTGTAGAGTATTAGGTAAGGCAGAAAGTGGCTAAGGTGTCAGCTCAGGAGACTGCAGCCTGGTTAAATATCTAGGCTTAAGTACTATCCGACTGAGCAAATGGAGTACTTCAAATCCCTAACTTAGAGAGTGGAGATGCCCCATGGCATGCACTTCAAAGCGTTGTCTAGGAAGTAAGTAATCCATCCACTTTAGGCCCTTAGAATAAGAAACGTGAATTGAGACACACACAGATTGAATCGCTTTTGAAAGTCATATAATCAGTAGCCTTTTTCCTTATTTGGATAACTTTCCATTACCCAAGTCCACTTCTTCTCTACCATGGTTTCACTAGGATCCCATTCTTTTAAGGATGTTGACTAGATGGGGTCATCAAACAGAGCCAAGATGACACTAAAGGTCCTCTGGACAGCAGTACACCTTCAGACACGGTTTTATGGAATGTCTTTCAACATAGTACTCCCTTCCCCGTATTACACAAGAAGCCCTTAACCTGCTGTAAGAGTTAAGAACTTAATGAAAATGGCTATGTGTCAAAACACAGATTTCTGCTGGCAAAAATAAAAAATCCTTTTCAATAAATAAGAAATTTTCTGCTTAGCAGAAGAACGTATGTTCAGAGAAGAGCCTGTAGATACATTTCCACATAACTGTACTCTTGACTTGACTGACTAGAATGTATGGGCATATTGTATTAAGTAAGAACTGGAATGGAAAATGTAGACTACTGAAACAGCTGACAGCTGTAGGCAACTGAGCCATCACACATAACCCTCTCAACCTCAGAGCTAATTACACCCTAACCCTGTGCAGCTCTGGCCTCTGGTGAACCTATGGCAAATTGGGGCAACTTGTTTCTTCTGCTGTGACACCAGGTATTTCATGAGAGTGACTCCGTGATGGCGAACCTTTTTATAAAAACCACCCACTTTTGCAGTGCTGGTCAACCTGGTCCCTCACGCCCACTAGTGGGCAGCTCCAACAACCAAACGGTGCTGCGATTGGCCCACCATGAAAGCTAGAATGCCCACTAGTGGGCAGGAGGGACCAGGTTGACCAGCACTGCAAAAGTGGGTGGTTTTTATAAAAAGGTTCACCATCACGGCTATAGGTCTTTCAAAACATTTCTAAAGGAAAGCTTACTCATAACTATAATAATATTGTTAAGTAGTATCTTTATTTATGTGCCTGGTTGTAAAAGAGGGAAAAATTTGTAACTTAGTCCACAGTGCAATTACTTACAATATCTCGTTCCATTTCCATAAAACTGATTTTTGAACATTTTAAATAAAATTTCTGGGGGAATAATGCTACAGAAGTGCATTTAAGTCATTTCAGATGTACCATGATATAATTTCAGTTATAATGATATAATTTTTACTTCATTTTCCACAATTATTTTATTCAGTCTGCTATTAGGCAATATTCTATGGATAGAAATATAAATAACACAAAGGTTTTTTTAAATTAAAAAGCTCAGGTGATTAAAAAAAAAAGTTAAACTCCTACATCTCAATTTCAAACCCTCTAACCATTGATCCTAAGAGAACTTTCCAGAATACCTTGCACTGCCCTCCACCAATGACCCAGCTGCTTCTGAGTTTTCAAATACCCCCTGAGAACATGCCCATCACCACGCTATCTTTCTAAAGGTTTTCATAGACTTCTCCCAATGCCATCTATTATATTTAAGCTCAGAATATCTTAACATTATCTCAAATAATAACATCATGATCCCCACCAACCAGAAATCATCTCTCTCTTCACAGCACTTTAAATCACTAGCATGACTCCCAGGCTTTGTACTCTAGTAATCTCAACACCATACGGACACTTCTGGAAAGACTGTGTATCTAAAGTCTTATGTCACCCTGGCTGGATAGCTCGGTTGGTTACAACATTATCCCAAAGCACAGAAGTTACCAGTTTGATCCCCGGTCAGGGCACACATAGGAGCAGATCAATGTTCCTGTCTCTCTCTCTCTCCCTCCCTTCCTCTCTCTCTAAAGTCAATAATTAAAATAATAATAATTAAGTAAATAAAGTCTTAAGTCCCATGCATTCCAGGAAGCCTTGCACATACAAAGAAAACATTACATTTTAGAAATAGAAATAACTAAGACTCAGTTTAAGCCTGCAACATTCTGTGATACAAAACTGACACATCTTCACTGTTTCATTTTATTCAAAACACAGGCTTCAGAATTCCTAGATACTCTGACCCTTGACTAACCCGGGTTTGATCTCCGTGGGCCCACTAACACACAGACTTTTCTCAGCAGACACAGTACTCTGGGCTGTTTCCAAGCCAGTTCCACCTCCGCAGATTCAACCTACCCGGGGTCAAAAGCAAATGTTTTCAGATTTCTAACCACAGATTCCCAACAGTGGATTCTCACTTGCTGATCACAAATGCCGTTTTCACCTGAGGCAGTTGAACGGACAGATGCTGAGGGGCGACTCTGGGTAAGTCTTAGGGGAGTCAAAAGTTATACGTGGAGTTTCAACTGCACGGGACTCACCCCCAAACCCCTGCTTCGTTCAGGGGTCACCTGTACTGGCAGTCTAGAACTCAAGAGTACGCTTTCAAAAGTCTACAGCAGGTAGAGTCCTAAGAAGGTCACAGGCGAGCCCCAGATAAAGAAGAATTTACACATCCATCCCCTACTTGCATGTCCCCGTGTCAAAGGCACAAGGGCTTCACTAATTATGGGGCCTGGAGACCCATGGGCTTTCCCAGAACAGCTCATTGAAAAGACTGTTTTAGGAAGAGTTCTCCAAAGAAAGAGAACCAATAGTATGTATGTGTGTGTATTTATATATAAGGGGATGTAAAGCCAGGGGCCGCTGCCATCGTGGCCATTCACCTGCCGGTTCTCATTGAATTTGGTCAGATGGTAAAGAAACAGCGGAGCCAGCGAATGGTGAGCCATTCTATTTATTGGTCTCACCAAGACAGGCAAGCCACAAGAAAGCCAAGCTTTTCCCGTGGAGAGCAAGGGATCAGGGAAAAAATAGAAATCCTACTGCACCTCTCAGTGGTGGGGGCAGAATCTCTCTTCCCCTTCTGCTCTTTCTTTTCAAAATCTTTCTGGTGAGAAAATCTCTCCTCCAGCAAATATTAGCAAGACAATGGCCCTTCCCAAACAGGAAGGTAATTTGCAATTTCACAGACATACCTGGCCACTGCCCAGCTCCATTTTCTAACAATAAAAGTGAGCAAACTAAAAAAAAAATATAGTCTTACCAGGTGGTGGCGCAGTGGCTAGAGCGTCAAACTGGGATGCGGAGGACCCAGGTTTGAGACCCCGAGGTTGCCAGCTTGAGCGTGGCCTCATCTCGTTTGAGCAAAGCTCACCAGCTTGGACCCAGGATCGCTGGCTCGAGCAAGGGATTACTTGGTCTGCTGAAGGCCCACGGTCAAGGCACATAGAAGAAAGCAATCAATGAACAACTAAGGTGTCGCAACAAAGAACTGATGATTGATGCTTCTCATATCTCTCTGTTCCTTTCTGTCTATCCCTATCTCTGACTCTCTCTCTGTCTCTGTAAAACAAACAAAAAAAAATACGTACACATTTTACAAACTCATTTGCCCGACAGGGATTTATTATAGGAATTGGTTCACAGAGGTTGAAAAGTCCCAAGATCTGCCACCTACAAGTGCCTGCAGAAGGTCACTTCTGATACACTGAGGGTGGGGTGAAAACTCGGTTGCTTGGCGCTCTATTTTCTAATCATTACACCGTATTTTACGTTTACCTTGCAGTAAAAGTCTCTAAGAAAGAACATGACAGACTTTATTTGAAAAATCACCTTGCACACTCAGGAAAAGCAGCAGTGACTATAGTATTAAATTTTGTGTGTGATTCTTTCAAGCAATTCAGCCGCAGGTATATGTTAGTTGTTTCCATTTTTTTTTTTGAAGCATAATCCACATAATTCTATCTTTCTATCTTGCCATTTCCTATAACTAATATACTAAACAGAGTTTTGTCCATAACAATATCACAGATAGCCATTATTTCTCTGAGCTAATAGAAAAAACGACTTACGAAATTGGAAAGTAACAGGCCACACTGAATCTGCATATAAATTAAATCAGAATATGCATGAAGCAGGAAGACAGGACACACCTGAATTTCTGCTCAGCACCAACTTCTCTGCTGCCCATCTGAATTTAAAACTCAAAAAAAATTATTTTTTAATTCCAGAACAAGATGTTAAGCATTATTTGATGATGATGGTATTACATTTTTTTTTGAGTGCTATAAAGCCTGTTTCCCTAAAACTAAAGAGTACATATGTAGGTAAGTTGATGTGCAGTAGAGTCTTATTGATATTACCTTAACTGTTTAATGAAGTGAGATATTAGACTATATAATATACTAATTTAAAATAAGAATAAAATTGGAAATTCTATACTAATAGTTTTACAGAATTTTGGACTACTTTGCAAATGTTTTCCTTACTGTAAAAAAAATTAGCTTATTTTTTTCTTTTATTGTATTGTTAACAGCTCACCAATGTGTGTTTAAATGAAGAAATAAAACTTTGACCTAAAAAATTATAATAAGTAATTCAGGTATTATTTTTCATATTTTCTACCTCTCGGAATATTTTTTTAAGACTCAGAATCTTCTAAATGTAGTAGCAAATAGCAGAAAACATAGTCTCCAAGAAACTTGAAGTTGGACCTGGCTTTCCCACAATTTAATGGTATCCTCTAAAATTCTAGAATTCAATGTAGTTTTACTCTAAGATGCAGAATACTTAACACTTGATCAATTTTAACACTGTAAAATTCCACCTTCACCTTATTTTTTACTTCCTGTCTCTTGATCTTTAAAATGGATAGAACTGTAAAAATAAAGTATGAAGTTTCACTGAGTATCTCAGAAATGTGTTGGCAGAGTTATAAACTGTACTCTCTTATTGATAAAATTTAGGTTGCTAGGGTTCTTTAAAGAGAATACTTTAAATGAGAGTTGGACTGGAGTCTCTCCTAGTGGAAGTGGCTCTTGGGTGACAAGGAATAATATTTCTGTGACCTTTTCTGCCATTCCGCGTCATTGCAAACTTTAGTGAAATCCTAATAGATGTCAAATAACTACCTGCTAACTACAGTAAGTCCTAGAAAGGCAAACAAAGAACATAACTTTTTAAATAAATTTGTCAAATTCCAGACAGTTTTCTTTCAACGACTTAGGTCCATTTGGTAATATCATGTTTTTAGTGTCTCCATTACTACATTTTCCTATTCAGTGCATAGCTCATTGTTGTTCACAATGTCCCTTTTGTCACAATGAACAAATACTAGACCATCTGTGACTATGAAATTAACAAATATATAAGATGAGAGACATGAATAGAGAGTGATATCCCTTCTCTTTCCTCGCCTCCCCCATCTCTGATTCTCCACTCAAAATCTCCAATAACAGAATAGATACAAGAGAAAGAGAGAGAGATGAGAGGAAGAAAAATATTCTCCCATGTGCAGCCTCACAATGCAAATCCACAACCAGGAGAGGAAATTCTGGAGGAAAAGACATGACTCAGGACTATGCAAAAGCAGGCTGCGCGAATAGCAAGAGAAGGGAGAGCCAATGACTGCTGTGCACCTGGAGGGTGACAATAACAGAATGACCATGAATGATGTCTGGATTCTGACAGCCAAGAGTCCTGGGTATGTTCCGAGGGACCCATCCAGTGTTGGCCCCAGGAAAGGCATGTCATTGCTCACCTATTGGAGACAGACTATTTCATCCAGGCTTCATAGTTGCTGAGTAGGACCATTACTTACTAATCTTCATTTAAATTACTCCCATCAGCTCCTGAATCATTCCTCCAGCCATGCACCTAGACCTAGCCAATCCCTTTATGAGTGTCTCCGTGGGTCTTGATCTGCATTCTGGAGCTGCCCAAACCCCACACAACAGCTGCCCTCCTGCTTCTGTTAATTTGGCACCAAACACCCCAGCCTGCCTTCCCAGGCCAAACACATACTTTCACGCTCATCAGTGAGCTCACGAGCACATGCCATCCCAAACTATCCA
This sequence comes from Saccopteryx leptura, assembly GCF_036850995.1. Taxonomy (NCBI): domain Eukaryota; kingdom Metazoa; phylum Chordata; class Mammalia; order Chiroptera; family Emballonuridae; genus Saccopteryx; species Saccopteryx leptura. The sequence goes on from NC_089505.1 coordinate 294,786,368, forward strand.
AGCACAGTGGTTGGACAAGTGCTGTGCATGTACACACACAAGTAGCTAATCACAACAATGGGTAAGAGAAATAACTGAGGGTGTGGAGATGTCCTCAGTGTCAAATTTGCTCCCTTCCAGCATTTTATGTGAAGCCTTCCTTGAATCAAATCCGCCATGATCTGCCACCATGATCTGCCAGATGGCCTTCTGGCCACCCATACAGAAAGTGCAAAATTCCTTTGGGTAAAATTCCTTGTTCATGACCCCGTCTGTCCTGATAGGCAGTGAGTCGAAGGCTGCTCATCCTTTTCCAATATCTGTTCTCCTTTTGTTTCTTGATGGGGATTTCTCAGGTCCCTGGGTTTCTGCAGAGACTTTACTGGCAGAGATGCTCACTGCCCTTGGTTCCTGATTCTCTTTCCAAGAATGTTCTTGTACCAAACAATTCTGGAGTATGGACTGTGTTGCCCTGTGGGACGAAGTTCAGCCAAGTTTGCTTGCAAGCTTCTGAGAAGATGGAGGCTTTCTGAGCTCATGGATCTGAGCTGGGATGTGCACTACACGTGTGCAGTGCCCACCACTCACTCCGTGACCCCTCGTGGGTCTTCAGGACAAGTGGAACTGTGTGAATCTGAAAATGTTGCTGTCTGCTCTTTTCTTCATGTGGCAATGAACCCCTGTGACATTCTGTCCACCATCCTGAACAAATAAACTTGCCTGCAATAGCACTTGCCCTCTGAAGACACTTACTTATTTGTAATACTGTTGCATTTAGTCGGAATTCAATAAATACGTTGATGGGAATTGATTGTGGGAAAGAGGCTAGGGCTTTTGATATTCTAGATCTCAGGAAGTCAGGAGGTCAAAATTAGCAATACCACAACTGACACTCATTAAAATTTTGGAAGACAGTCTAGCACACCAGATCAGAGCTAACCTAAATCCTAGCTAGGACAATTTTCTGGAAAATCCAAAGTTCACATTATTTAATTTTTAAAGAAAAATAACTGACCAGAAAACATAACTGTTATTGACTTACATACGTTTCTATGTTAGCTAAAATCACCGACCAGGTAAAACTTTTTAGTTATTAATTTGCCTCAGTTCTGGTTTGGAAAATGTATAACACTTTCAATCAGTCTAGACTATTATAATATTGACAAACACCAATCAATAATATTAGAAAACTTCATCATCATTGTTAGCAGGTCATCGACCATGAATTAAAATATTGGCTTTCTATTATTCATTTTTTCAATGTAATATCCATTTTTGAGGGGAAAGTACCAAATAAGACAGTATTTTGGAACACACACCAAAGCTACATGCCTGGGTGTAAAACTGGCAGCTACTAGCTAAGTGCTCAGGAGCAAGTGACCTCATATTACCTCTCTCTCCTCATCCACAGACTGGGAATAATAATTACTCTGTGACAAAATCATGAGGATCACACACCTTGAAGGCTCTGAGCAGTGCCAGGTGCATTATACACACAATTATTTTATTAATAAAATAAAGTTTTCTCTGCATAGGCATATTCTGCTTTGATTACAATATATTTACTCTTCTGATGAAATCAGTACACATCCCAAAGGTTCAATCCAAGAAGGGGATAGATCCTAGTTACCAAATTATCAGAATCTGGTTTATTCTTTCACAAGCGAACTATCAGCTTGATAGAAGAAACTCAGTATGAATTTGTCCCATTCTCCACCATGAAAATTTCTTAATTTTTGAAAAGACATTTCCTATAAACTTGGAATTGTCAAAATCTTCAAGCAGAAAAACCCACAATGTGTTTGGGTAGCCTCAGACAGATCGACATGCTGTCCCCCAGCACCTGAAACAGAGGCAGTCGCCACCTGGTGTCTGACCTGACAAAGATGCCCTTTCCATGTTGACAGTCCCAGGTTCATGGGAGAGCCTCTAATTCTGAGCCACTGCTTCTTACCAGAAAAAAGTCACCCGCTAAAGACTATCATAAAACTAGTTGACGTGGAACTCATGATATTGATTACAGACCTGGGATTAACAGACTGAGTCACCAGCTGCTGCCAAGCCTTCTGCTTCCTGGCTGCTGTCACTCTGTGCCCACTTAGAACGTGGTAATGCCACTAAGTGCCACGGCACAAAGTATCCCCACTCCCTTTCCACCATCAGTACCTGCTCAAGGTTCCACCTTTCCCTGGTGTCCCTCCCTGTCAAGCTCAGTCAACATCCAGCTCTTGTCTTACTCCCTGGATCCATTATGAATTTTAAAACATAACAAAAAGAAAAGTTCTCTACTAAACACATGAGTCTTTTTGCTATGAGGTAAGGAGTTGCTGGTTGAAACGATATGGAATAAAGAGACAGTGCACCTAGGATACACGTGGCATCATGAAAAGTCCTGGAAACAGACATAAATATCAAAGGACAAAGTTTGCCTGCAAGAGACTTGTAGTCGTTGGAAAGAAAAAACTACACACACGCGCATGTGCGCACACACTCACACACTCACACACACACACTCACACACTCAGATAAATACCACACCATAAAAACATGTGCCTCAAAATAGTTTCTCAGGTAAAATGCAAGGACTCAACCTCTGGCAATCACTGCACAGATATTTTAAAAATATTTCCCAATTTTTCTTTCACTACTGAATGTCAGATTGTCTGAAAAAAAAAAATCTACCTCCATTTTTTATAATAGATCATTATTGTCTTATGAACAAGGAAGAGTAGATCATACTTCAAAATATTTTAATCTTACTAAATGATGCACCAGCAACTTCAGATTAATGATTCATATTGTTATAGCAATTTTCCACTTACTTATATTTTTGGGAGAAACTTTAAGTTGTTTTTTGTTTTTTTTTTCTGAGATGAGGTTACTTTTTCCTGTACATCTTGATTTTATAAACTCTTGTTTCACATCCTCAAATTTTTTGTTCAGTCATATTCTGAGGTTTTAAATTTCCAATTTTAAATGATCTTTCACATGTGCGGATGCTAGTTTAATAATATTTATTTAATGTTAGATTTTCTTCTGCTTGGTGAGTGATAGTTGGCAAGGATAACCATCAGATAAAAATATTCTCCATTTTTGTTCACTGTAATGTAGTTTAAATCGTGCCTGTTATGAATTCATTTTAAATTATCTTGGGATTATGCACATTGACAAAATAATTCTATCAGAGAGAGAAGAGTTTGATTTTTTTGTTGTTGCTGTCTTTTTTCAAGATTACTTTCTTCTTTGGTAAAACACAGGTGTATTTTTAAAAATTAACTATTAGGCAAACAGAAAGCAATGCAGCCCATGGTCTCATGATGCTGTTTCCATTCTAAATTGTCCTTAATGTCTGACACATGTGCTCTTCCCCTTTCCTCCATGGCTCTGCTTCTGATAGCTGCCCCCTCTTTTCTCCTGTCCCCAGGGCGGTGCCTTCCCAGGATGTCAAGTTCTTCCTGTTTTCTCTCCTAGCCAGAGTGGTGACCTAACAAGGATAATAGGGCATTCTAGAAAGAATGCTCATTAATACGTTGATAAAAGAGCAACACTAAAAAAATAAAAAACAGTAAAACTATAAATATCAAAGTCATAATCTTGGGATAATTTAATTGTATCTGTCAGCTGCAGAGGAGAAAAAAGCCCTTGAGGGAGGCAGGGTTAGGGGCGGAGTCAGGATGAGGTCCGGAGGAGGGATGAAGAAGGATTCTTTCTGAACCTTGGTCCTGGCACAGGACGTGAAAGGGAAGACTTCCAAGACTTTTTAAGGAGAGGGAGACTGACAACAGACCCCTATGCCTAGAGCAGTGCAGCTCCCCTTAATTATTGTCCTATATAAAATCCCCTGTATTTCAAACTCTTCTGAGTACTTTTATAGTGATAAAAATGCCTTACAATGAAAGTGAGATTGTATTAGAATTAAATAAAGTTCATCTTACAATGAAATAAAAATAAATGTTGAAGGATGTAAACATCAAATTAAAGAATCCTAAAATGTTCAAAATAGAAAGTGGAAAAGCTCAAGTAGAAAAATACAAAATATCTTCTAATATTGCTAAAATGTTTCAACTTCAGTAAATAATTCTTTAAAAATTAGGTCACATGTCCTTTTAGAAAATTGATTTTAAGATGTTGTATATTTTATAAACCATCAACAAATGAAAGGCAAGCTACAGAATGGAAGAAAATATTTGCAAGTTCGTCTGACCTGTGGTGGCGCAGTGGAAATGCTGAGGTTGCTGGTTCGAAACCCTGGGCTTGCCTGGTCAAGGCACATATGGGAGTTGATGCTTCCTGCTCCTCTCCCTTCTCTCTCTCTTTCTATCTCCTCTTTCTCTAAAAAAACAATGAGTAAATAAAATATCTAATAAAAAAATATCTGCAAGTCATATATCTGATAAGGGGTAATATCCAACATATATAAAGAACTCATAGAAACCAACAGCAAAATACAACAAATAATCTGATTTAAAATGGGCAGAGTAGGCCCTGGCCAGTTGGCTCAGTGGTAGAGCGTCGGCCTGGCGTGCAGGAGTCCCAGGTTCGATTCCCGGCCAGGGCACACAGGAGAAGCGCTCATCTGCTTCTCCACCCCTCCCCCTCTCCTTCCTCTCTGTCTCTCTCTTCCTCTCCCGCAGCCAAGGCTCCACTGGAGCAAAGTTTGCCCGGGCGCTGAGGATGGCTCTGTGGCTTCTGCCTCAGGCGCTAGAATGGCTCTGATTGTGGCAGAATGACACCCCAAAATGGGCAGAGCAACGCCCCCTGGTGGGCATGCCGGGTGGATCCTGGTCGGGCGCATGCGGGAGTCTGTCTGACTGCCTCCCCATTTCCAGCTTCGGAATAATACAAAAAAAAAAAAAATGGGCAGAGTAATTACATAGACATTTACAAAGAATAGATAGATGGTCAAAAGGTGCATGAAAAGATGCTCAACATCATTAATCACTGGGAAAATGTGAACTGAAACCAGAAGGAAAAACCTTACACTTGTTCGAATGATCTTGTCAAAAAGTGATAAGCATCACAACAACACAGAGAAAAGAGAATCCTTGTACACTGTTGGTGAGAATGTAAATTGGCCCAGCCATTAAAAAAACAGAACTACCCTATAATGCAGCAGCTTTACTTCTGGGCATATTTCCAAAGGAAATGAAAACAAGATCTCAGAGAGGGTTCTGCACTCCCATGTTCATTGCAGAATTATTTACAATAGCCAAGATCTGGAAACAACCTGCGTGCCCATCAGTGGATAAAAAAGGTGTGTTATACATATACAATACAATGAAAATCCTGCCATTTGTGATAAAGTGAATCAACCTGGAGGGTATTAAGCCAAGTGAAACATATCAGGCAAAGACAAATTCTATATGTTCTCATTTACATGTGAAACAAAAAAAATTGAACTCACAGAAACAGAGAGGAGAATGGTGGTTACCAGGAACTGGGGTTGGAGGGAAAGGGGAGATGTTGGTCAGGGGGTATACACTTCCAGTTATATCTAAGATGAGTAAGTTCTAGGGAGTTAATGCATAGCATAGAGGTTAGAGTTAACACCTCTGTGCATTATATATACTGCTCACAAAAATTAGGGGAAATTTCAAAAATGAGTATGAAGCTATAAACTATCCCCTAATTTTTGTGAGCAGTATACTTACAAGTTGCTAAGAAAATAGATCTTAAATGTTCTCACCACAAAAGAATGAAATGATAATTATGTGAGGTGATGGGAGATGTTAGCTAATGCTACTGTGGTAAATATTTTGCAATATAAGTATACAAATGCAATGTTGTATGTAAATAAAACTGGAAAAAAATATTATATATTAATAATAAAGGAATGAATTCATTACAGGCATAAATGTGAAAGGTCACAAAAGAAAAAAATTACAAACTAAAAAAAAAGACATGTTGAAAAATGTTTAAAAATTTGCAGGAAGGAACGGACGGTCCAATGAATGTAAAAATCACTCCAATGTGTTAGCTTTTTTTCCCCGATAAGGAAACTGAAGCTTAAACAGGTTAAATAACTTGCCCTTATCATCTCTCTGGATCAGTTAGGGGGGAGATATTTATATCTGTTAAATCTATCAAGTCAACCTCTCTTATCGTTGCAGATCAGGTGTCAGTCCTCATGCCATTCTGGCTCCTGGTCATCAGGTGATCTAGCCCAGGTGAAGACACCTTGCAGGAAGATATATTTCTCTTGGAGATAGGAGACAGACAGGTATTATTCTGTCACATAAAATAGTATATAAAAAAAGATGTTATATTTGATAATGCTCTTAGAAGCAAGAATCCATTTTTTCCCAGAGGGATCAGGAGACAAATGGACAAATGGTGCAAACTGCCAAAGCTAAGAACTGGCTGAGCAAAAAGGACTAATTAGCACCAGCTACACACTTGAGAGTACATGAGCGATTTAATGGTGGACTTTTTCCAACAATCCCTAATGCCCTGGAAATTAGGGGAGTTATCTAACTTTCCTTTATGGTATTTCTGTTTCAATTTGTTCCATAGGGATGTACAAAAGATAAATAGGTAAAGGACTGCCAAAAGAAAATTAAAAAGCAGGAAAGAAAGGCAACGTAATAAAAAATGCAGCAGGACCATCCAGAGAAATGAGTCTGGCAGCCAAGTGCACATCAGGGGCAGAATGGCTGCCCAGAAGAGTCTTGATCAACCTCTGAAGGACAAAAAAGGAAAGGAAGCCACTCCCCAGTAGGTCACAGGAAGTGACTAAAAGAGCTTCAGCTGTATCATGACATTTTCAACATGATTTTAGCAGTGGTGTTAGAATGGACTAATGACAAAGAGAGAGAAACAAGACCAACTGGAAAGTTAGCTCATCATCAACAGAAAGGAGAATCCAGAATGCCATGATGTTGGTCCCAAGACAGAAAGAGGAATGGAGGGAAGAACTGATAGGACTGGAAGCACTGAGGGTGACTACTACGAGGAAAGGGACACATCCTGGGAAATCTCCCGAGGACTGGAGGTGGCATCATGGGAACGTGGAGGCAGTGTTATTTTTCTTTTCTGCTGAATCAAAAATAACTCAAATATTCGTTCTAACTCTAATCAGTTCCTAAGCTAAAGACACAAAAAATGAAGTGACATGTTTAATAAAATTATACAGGTTTCAAGGGTACAATTCTATGACATATCTGTACATCACACTGTGCTCGCCAACCCAAGTCAAGTTTCCTTCCATCGCCATTTATTCCGCTTTTCCACTCTTAGACCTCCCTCGTGCCCCTTCCCTCTATGTCTGCGAGTTTTGTTCTCCTTTGCTTGATCCCCTCACCTTTTTCAGCCAGCCCCAACCCCCTTCCTCTCTGACAGCTGACAGTCTGTTCTCTGTATCTATCAGACTGTCTCTATTTTGTTTGTTAGTTTATTTTGTTCATTAGATTCCACATATAAGTAAAATGATATGGCGCTATGGAAAACAGTATGGAATTATCTCAAAAAAATTTAAAAATGGAACTCCTTGTATATATAACCCAGCAATTCCTCTTCTGGGAGTATAGCCAAAAAACCCTAAAACACTAATTTGAAAGGATAGATGCACCCCTGTGTTCACTGCAGCGTTATTTACAATAGCCAAGATATGGAAGAAATATCTTTTAAGAACTGAAAAAAGATAAATCTTTCAGAATGCCCTTTCCCCTCCCCTTGAGCCTTGGTCACAGCGGGTTTTCTCCCCATGGGGTCGTCCCTCGCATGGCATCGCACAGCAGGTCCTCAAAGATCAGGCAGAAAAAGCGAGCCTCTCATTACTTCTTTCTAATGGGACATAATTTATGACACACACGTCTAGCCTTCTTTCTTTCTTCAGCCAATCTGATAATTAAAAGTGTTTCCCATGCCGTGTCATGGTTCCTTATCTCTTCCCAAATCTGGAGGCCCTTCCTTGTCTTGCCCATCTGACACTCCCTTATTTTCTAGTCTTAGCTCAAACCATCACTTCATACACGAAGTCTTTTTTGAAATTCCTAGAGAAATATTATTGCTGATTTGATGTCCACTCTATGTTTCTATGTCCTTATGCTTTCTCCCGGAGCTCTGTAAGAGCTCAATGCAATTGTTCCTTTAGTTTTTTAGTTTTTTTTTTTGGGGGGGGGGTTTAGATTGTTTTATTTATTCATTTTTATTATAGAGAGAGAGGAGAGGAGAGAGAGAGACAGAGAGGACAGGGGGGAGGAGCTAGAAGCATCAACACCCATATGTGCATTGACCGGGCAAGCCCAGGGTTTCCAACCGGCAACCTCAGCGTTCCAGATCAACGCTTTATCCACTGCGCCACCACAGGTCAGGCAGCAATTGTTCCTTTAAATATCCCTAGCCTCTGGAAGAGTGCTACTATAAGGCGGCTCAAACAATACCTGTGGGCTGAATTAAGGCCCTTGAACATGAAAATGAAGAGCAAGGACTTTTTGAATCCTTGTGGCACAAAGTACCACCTCTGCTATTTAATGGTTTTTTACTCAGTAACTTTTTTGGCCCGTGAGATTGTTTCTTCATCTGTAAAACACAGATAATAATCACAAACATGCAAGAATATTATTGGAATAAACTGAGATAACATAAAGGATTTAGTACAGTGTTTTGTATAAGGCATATGCTCAATGGTGGTAGCTATTTTGTGAACAGTAAACAGTAGTATGAAGCAATGGCCATAGTAGTAACTATCCTCGGATGAAGCTGGGAATGAAAAACCTGCCTTTCTTCAGAATGTGTAAGAAGTTCCTAAAGAGAATACAGAATAACTTAATATACAAAACTTATATTTTAAATTATGTGTTTAAATACTAAAATTTTCTTTTGTTTACATTATTCATAGGCTAACTCATGATATTAACTACTGTATTAAATTTAAAGAAATGTAAGTTATGCTTGGACGTGATATTTTATCATTTTCCTCATCCAAATTAAATAAATGAACTGAGTCATTTTACAAATTATTATAAAATATTAAATAATGTTATGGGGTGGGTAATCACTCTTTATGTATAACTTGTAAATTTTTTTTTTTGTATTTTTCTGAAGCTGGAAACGGAGAGAGACAGTCAGACAGACTCCCGCATGCGCCCGACCAGGATCCACCCAGCACGCCCACCAGGGGGCGATGCTCTGCCCCTCCGGGGCGTCGCTCTGTTGCGAACAGAGCCATTCTAGAGCCTGGGGCAGAGGCCAAGGAGCCATCCCCAGCGCCAGGGCCATCTTTGCTCCAATGGAGCCTCGCTGCAGGAGGGGAAGAGAGAGACAGAGAGGAAGGAGAGGGGGAGGGGTGGAGAAGCAGATGGGCGCTTCTCCTGTGTGCCCTGGCCGGGAATTGAACCCGGGACCCCTTGCACGCCAGGCCGACGCTCTACCACTGAGCCAACTGGCCAGGGCAAACTTGTAAATTTTATAAAATATTTAATTAACTTATTGAACAAAATGAAAATTTCCCTTAATTAAATCATATAACAGAAAAATTTTATGAATTATTACATGTATATTTTTAGACAGAAATTTGCAGCAATTTCTAAATCCTTATTTAGTCTGGTGGCACTAACAGAGATTAACAGCAAACTTGTGGGCTCTGTGAGGTCACATTTTCTTTGGTGAAATACAAATTATTTATTTGTTGTTTATGTCCCAGCTACTTCTCAAATTAGTTCATAGAAGCAAACATAAAATGGGGATACATACATAATATTGTAGTCATTGCCTATTGCATTTACATCACACTCAGGTTCTCAAATTTTAATTCTGCCAACAGTTTTGTTAACCTGTATCACATAGTAAGATTCTCGTATCACGGGGAGAAAGCCATTGTAAGTCAGGGACCAGGAGTTCCAGCCCCCACTAAGCCACTTCAAGAGGAACGGATCTTGGGTGTCACGTAATTTTCATCTTCATTCCTAAAATGAGAAAGTCAGGCAGGAACTACCTCAGGGCTCATTGTAACTCTGATTTTCTATCTTCTAAAACCATTCTCTTAGACCTGAGCAGTCAGATTCCGACTGGAGGAAGTGCACAGAATGTCATACACCTTCCTATGTGTCTGGACATGAGTGTGTGCGTATGTGTGGGCAGGAGCATGGGTACGTGTGCAGTGAGGCTGTGAGGAGTCACTGATATTAAATGCAGACAATGATGCTGTGCCCTTCCTCACCCCTAGGAGGCAAACACAAGTGCTTCCTCTGTTTCATAGTTTTGGAGAATCTCTTCTAAACGCGGATGCTCTTGCTACTTCCATCAGCACACACAATGCAGGATATTGTCAGGTCATGGCCTGATGTCTGTTAGACTTCTGCTCAAGTTTCATGCTCACTCAGCCACCTACGGCCACATGCACATGAATTGGCAGTGCTCTTAACAGTTCTTCTACGCTGGTCATCCTGTGTGTACTCTTAGGTAAGCGATGACTCCCTCCCCTAGAGTTCTGCACTGTGCCTGCTGAAGCACTCAGCGCACTATGTAAGGTCATCTGCTCACCAGTCTGTATTCTCTACTTACATCTATGGAGGGACTGAGCCAAAAAGGACAGAAAATAAATAAAAAGAAAAAAAACAACTCATGGACACGGACAACAGTTTGGTGATTGCTGGGGAGGAGGGGTAGGGGGGTAGATGGGTAAATGGTGATGGATAAACACTTGACTTGTGGGGCAAACACACAATACAGTGCACACAGATGTGTAGTAGAATTGGGCACCTAAAACTTGTATATAAGTTAACTAGAGTCACTCCAATAAATCCAATTAAGAAATTTTAAAAATCCATGATTGATGAAAGGACTTTCAATAGAAAACACCAAGAAAAAAAAACAAACCCCAAAACAAAACTTAAATAAATTTAAAAATGGTAATTGTGGAATAGAGTTCATAACTTTTGCCTTGCAGGCTCTGGTTGAATGATCATTTTCTAGTCATAAGACAAGTATTTGTTGCGATCCCTCTCACTGAAACCCTGCATGATACTGAACTAGCAAGAATTATACACGAGTCTTCTGGAAAGGCAGCCCTGAGAACCTGCTTTTGAAAGTTGTGTATCTCACACCTTTCAAGGAAGACATTTTTCTTGAGGCCCAATTCATACAGATAACCTAAATATGCACAAGTACACAGCTGAATTAAGTTTCATGGACATGCAAGGTAATCTACCTTCCAAAATACTGTAACCTCTGCAAACACGCATGAAATATATAACTTTCTTAACAGTCCTGAACAATAATTTCTCCTAAATTTAAAAATTTAAGGTGGGTGATGAGTTGAGTAATACTTGCTTTATTTTATTTTTAAAATGTGTTTTCACTGATTTGAGAGAGAGAGCATCAACTTGTCGTCCCACTTAGTTGTTCCATTTAGTTGTGTACTCATTGAGTGCTTCTCATCTGTTCCCTGACCAGAGGGGGGTCAAACCCACAACTTATGGTGTGCTGGGCTGATGCTTTTTCCACTCAGCCATCTTGCAGGGCCAATAGTTGATTTATGTTTAATGAGTGATAAGAATAGTTTAAAATAATAAGGATAAATAAAGGTATGAATAAGTCTGAGCCCTCAACAAATATACAAGTAAGATGTTAATCTCTAATCTGAACAAACATGAAACTTGTGAAGATAGAAAGACTGAGATCTAACCTGAAGACATAAATGCAACCAACTTTGACCTAAACAAACAGGTGGTCAGGCTTACCCCTCTGTCCAATAGTATCACAATGACATCTTTGGTATGCTGCTACCTACAATGATGTACTTACTCTTCTGCTCCCAATAAACTCACTGAAACAAATTATTTCTCATTTCATTTGTCACTCATTCTTCCAACAGCTCAGCAGAGCTGTTTGTGTGATAGGCACAGGGTCAAGTGATGAAGTGTCAATGATGAAGCAAATTGGCAGCAACCAAGTACACAGCACTCCTAGCCTTGATGGAGCTAAGTACTCCAAAGGACACACAACCTAGGGTGTGCTAAGAGCCACAAGAGACACACACCAGGGGCTGTGAGTGAGGAAACGGGAGTGGAGGATGCCATCCAAGGTTGTGGCTAAAGATGGCCTCTCCGAATAGGACAATCAATCCCAAGACATCAGAGAAGAGAAGGAAGCAGATGTGCAGAAAGCGAAGGGCAGAACTCCCATACGGAGAAATAGCCAAGAGTCTGGGCAGAAGTAACGCCTCCCAGGAGAGACCGAGGGAGACTGTGGCTGAAACACAGTCTGTGAGAAGGGACAGGACCAGGATGGAGAGCTAAGAGGACCCATGTCAGGCGGGGCTGTGTGAGCCACTGCCTGGATGTCGTCCCGAGTGTGCTGCCAAGCTGCTGAAATGCTCAGCCACTCATGTCGTGATCTGATCTCCAGTTGTGAGAGACCTGCCCCAGATGCTGGAGAGAGGTGCATTGGAGCATCTGTGGACACTGGGAAGCCAGCAAAGAGACCCTTCCCATCAATCTAGACCAGAAATGGTGTCGCTTGGCCTAGGGCGGTGGCACTGAAGATCGGGGAGAAAGTGGGAAAGTTCATGATCTCATTTGTAAGAGAACTAACTGTAGGACCTGTTCATTTTTAGACAGGAGGAAAAGGCAAAGAGAGGAACTAAGGAAAACTTATGTAGCTTGAGCAACCAGGTAGATGGTGATGCTATCATGAGACAGGAAAATGTGGAGTAAGGCCGGCTCGCTCTCCCACGATACATGTTTGTATGTCCCACGGCAGGGTAGAAGTGAAGGTGTGCAATCCATGTGCGACTGCTCCCTGGCACCCGCTCTACACAGCATTGCTTAGCTCTCACTTGCTTGTCCAGTTATGAGTATTATAATCTCTGACCACAGTTCATGCCCACACTACTGTGCCATCTTTGAGTGATACCAAAGAGTCTATACCTGACCTTAATTTCATTCTGGGTGATCACTCTCAGGCTAGCCAAGAGAACTAAAGAGAAAAAATCCCATCAACACCCTCCCAGCATAACCCCACTAGCCAGTATTAAATTCTAGACATTTCTAAAGAAACAAGAAAGACTACACAAAGGAAGGTATACAGCAGTGGTCCCCAACCTTTTTTGGGCCACGGACCGGTTTAATGTCAGAAAATATTTTCATGGACCGGCCTTTAGGATGGAACAGATAAATGTATCATGTGACCGAGACAAGCGTCAAGAGTGAGTCTTAGATGGATGTAACAGAGGGAATCTAGTCATTTTTTTTAAATAAAACATTGTTCAGACTTAAATAAATATAAAACAGAAATAATGTAAGTTTTTATTCTTTCTCTGCAGACCGGTACCAAATAGCCCACGGACCGGTACCAGTCCGCGGCCCAGGGGTTGGGGACCACTGGTATAGAGGGAAGGAACATGGGAGAGAGAAAGAGAGAACTTCTCTATTCCTCCTAACCTGCAATGTCCCACTTCAAGTTTAAAGACACAATGTTTCCCCATGGTGGATGTGGTCGGCAGGGATGCTACAGTAAGGACTCCCTGATACCTATTGGGTTCCCACAGGCTCTGTTTCCAGGGACTTACTTGAGCTGGGTATATGAGTCAAGGCCAGTCACAGCACCCTCAGAGGGCATTCTTTCCCCCATCCCTTCATTCCTGCTTACTCCATCAGAAGCTACTACTTAGTCCTGTGGCATATGTACCTCTCAGGACCTCCCAGCATCAGGACAGATTACTATTGGCCCAAGTGATTCCATACTTTCTTTCAGTTGGTTTTCTGCATCCATCAAATAATTTTACTCATAAATTTCCATGGTACAGAAAGGCGGAATTGTGCTTTCCTTATCTCCCAAGGAGAGAGAAGAAAATTGTTCTTCACAACACCCCCTGAAGTCTAGTCTTCTGGAGACCCTCCTTGGACCTTCTGATCACTAAGACAGACCCAAGTTTAGGCCGCCACACTAACTTTTATTATGGCTCTCAGCACTTCAATGCAGGGGCAAGGTTACATATTTGTTTCATATCCCTAGCTAGCACACAGGCATGGTTCAATACCCATTGTCAAATAAAAGTAATTGTTGTGTAGGTGTTCAATAAAATAACTTGAATTCTTATTGATTTATATAGATTAGATTAATTTCAGTTTATACTTAAAATTGACTTGAATATATTTAAGTATTATAAGCAAAATAATTACTGCACTCTGCATGTTATTTATATTTTACAATGTAATATTTCAGAAAATAATCTCAAATGCCAATCCAAAAACTCATGGGGGGACTGATGCCGACATACCCCATTAAACCAATGTTTCCTGATGCTCATTCTACTTGTCCAGCATCACACACAAACAGTATCTATTTATCTCAAAACATTTACAATAGTCATAATGTGCCTAAGCCCCAAAATGAAAATAATGATACAAAAAAACACTTAAGGTCACATATAAAACACAGCAATTCTCTGCTCTGAGGTGCTCTCCTGTAACCTATTTCCATGAACACATGAAACAAGAAATGTTACATGCTACCAGCTTTAAGTTCTGATTTCCCTGTGTCACAGTACGATTGGGAAAACATATTTCTATCACTTGGATTTTTACTATGTAACAATAACAAGGAAGATGTGTCTAGCATCACTATGACCATTTTATCTTCTATTTATTTATTTATTTTCCCCTGAAGTTAGAAGTAGGGAGGTAGTCAGACAGACACCTGCATGCACCCAACCAGGATCCATCCACCTGGCACGCCCACCAGGGAGCGATGCTCTGCCCATCTGGGGCCTTGCTCCTTTGCAGCCAGAGTCATTCTAGTGCCTGAAGCAGAGGCCATGGAGCTGTCCTGAGCGACCTGGCCAGGTTTGCTCCAATGGAGCCTTGGATGAGGGAGGGGAAGAGATAGAGAGGAAGGAGGGGGAAGGATGGAGAAGCAAATGGGCGCTTCTCCTGTGTGCCCTAACCAGGAATCGAACCTGGGACTTTCACATGCCGGGCCAACACTCTACTGCTAAGCCAACTGGCTAGGGCACTATGACCATTTTTAATACATGTTTAATACAAGGTACTTGCTTGCATTACCTTCTTTTGTTCTTTAAACACCCTCCTTTGGGTACAATCTTTATTCCATTATAAGTTGCCAAAGTCCAGGCTTAGAAACATAACTTGTATACTATCTCACTGCTAGTCATCAATATAACAAGTTTCTGAACTGAAGACTTCCTCAGAGTGCACACCCTCATTACCAGGCTATACTACTCCCCAGCGAAACCTATCTATTACCTCCACCCCTGTGAAGAATTCTTGAGTCATAACTACTTGTATAAGAAGACAGAAATCATTTCTTGCAGTTCTGTGTCTTTTTGTGCATAGTTTATATATATTCTATTTTCTATTTCCCTTTAAAATTAATTTATTCTTTCTTTTAATTTTGAATTTATGAGTTTACATGGATTCAAGTGTCCCACTGAATATATAACTCCCTCACCCCCCACCTCTGTATCCCTTTTTATACCCTTTTGCCCCCTCCTCTTAAATCTCTCCCCCTTCCCTCTGGGATTTGCTGATCTGATATCTGTATCTATGTGTTAAGTATATATACTCTCACTAATCCCTTCACCTTCTCTGATTCCATCCCCTCATCACCTTCCCTCTGACAGCTGTCCCTCTGGTCCCTGTGACCACACCACTGACTCTATTCAATTTCTCAGTTCATGTTTGCAATTAGATTCCACATATAAGTGAGATCATATATTTTTCTTTCTCTGCCTGGCTTACTTCACTTAGCATAAGAATTTCCAGGTTCATCTATGCTGTCACAAAAGGTAAGATTTCCTTTTTTTTCACTGCCACTTAGTATTCTATTGTATATATGTACCACTGCTCTTTAATCCACTCATCCACTGATGGACACTTGGGTTGTTTCCAGATCATGGCTACTGTAAACAATGCTGCAATAAACATGGTCATGCATATCTTCTTTTGAATCAGTGATTTGGTATTCTTAGGATATATTCCTAAAAGTGAGATAGCTGGGTCAAAAGGCAGTTCCATTTTTAATCAATCAATCAATCAATCAATTAATTTTTTTTACTATCTTTTTTTTAGAGACAGAGAGAAAGTCAGAGAGAGGGATAGATAGGGACAGAGAGACAGGAATGAGAGAGATGAGAAGCATCAATCATTAGTTTTTCATTGCAACACCTTAGTTGTTCATTGGATTGCTTTCTCATATGTGCCTTGACCATGGGGCTACAGCAGACCGAGTAACCTCTTACTCAAGCCAGGTCCAAATTGGTGAGCTTTGCTCAAACCAGATGAGCCCTCAAGCTGGCGACCTCGGGGTCTCAAACCTGGGTCCTCTGCATCTCAGTCCGACACTCTATCCACTGCACCACTGTCTGGTCAGGCCCATTTTTAATTTTTTGAGGAAACCCCCAACAGTTCTTCACAGTGGCTGCACAAGTCTAGATTCCCTCCAGCATTGGAGGAGGGTTCCCTTTTCTCCACACCCCTGCCAGCACTTACTGTGTGTTGTTTTGTTAATGAGCGCCATTCTGAGAGGTGCAAGGTGGTATCTCATTGTGGTTTATTTTGCATTTCTCTGATGATTAGTGATGTTGAACATTTTTTCATATGCCTATTGGCCATTTGTATGTCCTCTTTGGAAAAGCATCTATTCAGTTATTTTGCCCATTTTTTAATTTGATTGTTTACCGTCCTGGTGTTGAGTTTTAGAAGTCTTTTTATAAATTTGGGTTATTAACCCCTTATCAGACTTATGAATATGTTCTCCCATTGTGTGGGTTGTCTTTTTATTTTGTTCATGGTGTCTTTTGCTGTGCAAAGCTTTTTTTTTAATTTTTTAAATAAATACATTTTTATTTTAATGGGGTGACATCAATAAATCAGGGTACATATATTCAAAGAAAACATTTCCAGGTTATCTTGTCATTTAGTTCTGTTGCATACCCATCACCCCAAGAGAGATCGTCCTCCGTCACCCTCTATCCAGTCTTCTCTGTACCCCTTCTCCTCCCCCTCTCCCTCATTCCTTCTCCCCACCACCCGTAACCACCACACTCCTGTCCATGTCTCTTAGTCTCGCCTTTATGTCCCCCCAACGTATGGAATCCTGCTGTTCCTGTTTCTTTCTGATTCACCTATTTCACTCCGCACAATGCCATCAAGATTCCACCATTCTGCTGTAAGTGATCCGATGTCATCACCTCTTCTAGCTGAATAGTATACCATGGTGTATATGTGCCCCATCTTCCCTATCCAGTCTTCTATTTTTTTTTACAGTGATTAAAAGCCTTTAAGCAAACTCTTGGCCAATACAGCAAGAATCCATAAAAGAGTAGTGTCCTTAACATGTTCACCAAGTCCAAGTTGGCCCCATCACCATGCCAAATCCCTGAAAAATGCAACCCAACCACCGTTCAGTCTGTTAGGAGCTGTCACAGGGAGCAGGAGTCCAGGAAAAGTCCACATCCAGGAAAAGTCCGCATGGCACTGGAATTGTTGTCACCATTCTATACTTTGCAGCTCATGTCCAAGTCCCAATGACCGCTGCTTCTAGCTGGTAATGATTCAGGTAGACTGGAAAAGCCATTTGCAGCATGCGTGGATATGGAGCTTCTGTTCTCCTCTGCCTGGAGAGATGAGAGCAGGTTGCTTTTCCCTGGAGCTCTGCGACTGTGGCATGGTAAAGAGAACCTTGGGATACACTAAGCTGGGTGGCAAAGGTAGATTCATAATAGAAGTTGGCAAAAGGGGGAAAGAGAGCTCTAAATTAGGAGTAGTTCCCAGCCTGAAATATGAGTGGGGCATTGAGGTAGGAGGGATAAAGGAAACACTCAAATGCTTTCTCTACATCTATTGATATTATGTGAAATTTATCCTTTCTTTTTTTTATGTGATGAATCACACTGATTGATTTGTGAATGTTGTACCAGCCTCCCCAGAATAAATCCCACTTGATTATGATATATGATTTTTTTCATGTATTGCTGCATCTAGTTTGCTAATATTTTGTTGAGAATTTTAGCATCTAAGTTCATCAGGTATATTGGCCTATAGCTTTCTTTCTTTGTAGTGTCTTTGCCTGGTTTTGGAATGAGGATTATGCTTGCCTCAGAAAAGGACCTTGGAAGTCTTCTCTCCTTCTGAATTTTTTGAAACTGTTTGAGAAGGACAGGTGTTAGTTCTTCTTTGAATATTTGGTAAAATTCACCTGTGAAGCCATCTGGTCCAGGGATTTAGTTTGCTGGGAGTTTTTTGATAACTGTTTCAATTTCATTTGTTGTAATTGGTTTGTTTAAGCTTTCTGATTCTTCCAGATTGAGTTTTGGAAGATTATATGTTTCTAGGAATTTATCCATTTCATCTAGGTTGTCCAATATTTTGGCATATCAATTCTCTTAGTATTTTCTTACATCCGTGGTATTTCTGCTGTGTCAGTTATTTCTTCACTTTCATTTCTAATTTTATTTATTTGAGTCCTATCTCTTTTTCTCTTGATGAGTCTGGTTAAACATTCATCATTATTGTTTACCTTTTCAAAATACCAGCTCTTGGTTTCACTGATCTTCTGTATTGCTTTTTTAGCCTCTATGTCATTTATTTTCATTCTAATCTTTGCTATTTCCTTCCTTCTACTTCCTCTGGGGTTCATTTGTTGTTCCTTTTCTAGTTCTTTTAGGTGCAGGTTTAAGTTGTTAATTTGAGCATTTTTTTGCTTATTAATATATTCCTCTAATGCTATAAACTTCCCTTTCAGGACTGCTTTTGCTGTGTCCCATAAATTTTGAATAGTTGTATGTTCATTTTCATTTGTTTCAAGAAATTTTTTTTATTTCTTCCTTGATCTCATTGTTAACCCATTCATTATTTAATATCATGCTATTTAGACTCCATGTGTTTGAATGTTTTTCAGTTTTTCTATTGTAGTTGATTTCTAGTTTCATGCCATTGTGATCAGAGAAAATGCTTGATATTATTTCAATCTTCTTAAATTTATTGAGACTCGTTTTGTGTCCTAACATGTGGTCTATCCTAGAGAATGTACCATGAACACTTTAAAAGAATGTATATTCTGCTACTTTGGCGTGAAATGTTTTGAAGATATCTATTAAATCCAGTTGATGTAGTGTGTCACATAAGGTCGCTATATCTTTGTTAATTTACTGTCTGGAGCAGGGGTCCACAAACTTTTTACACAGGGGGCTAGTTCACTGTCCCTCAGAATGTTGGAGGTCCGGACTATAAAAAAAAAAAAACTAGGGGCACAGGATGCGGATGCATCACTGACCACCAATGAAAGAGGTGCCCCTTCCGGAAGTGCAGTGGGGGCTGGATAAATGGCCTCAGGGGGCCACATGCAGCCCATGGGCCATAGTTTTGGGACCCCTGGCACTCGGAATTTGATGTTAGTGGAGTATCAAAATCCTCTATTATTATACTATTGCTGTTAATCTCTCAATTTATGTCCATCAAAATCTGCTTTATATATCATATTTAGGTGCTCCTATATTAGGCACATAGAATTTACAATGGTTACATCCTCATATTGGATTTCTCCCTTTATCATCATGTAGTGACATTCTTTATCCCTTACTAAAGCCTTTGTTTTAAAATCTATTTTGTCAGATATAAGTATTGCTAACCCAGATATTTTTCATTTCTATTTGCTTGAAATACTTTTTTCCATTCTTTCACTTTCAGTCTATACGTGTCTTTTCTTCTGAGGTGGGTCTCTTCTAAACATATGTATGGGTCCTATTATCTTATCCATGCAGCTATCCTATGTGTTTTGATTGGAACATTTAATCCATTTACATTTAAGGTTATTATTGTATGTAATAAATATGTAGTTGTTTATTAACATTTTATTCTTTAAATCTACAATCCTCTTTTTCTCGATTTCCTTTTTCCTTTGCTCTTTTTACAGCAAGCCCCTTAACATTTCTTGCAGTACTGGTTTAGTTGTAATGAATTCCTTGTAGTTTTTTTTTGTCTGGGAAGTTTTTTATTTTTCCTTGAATTTTAAATGATAGCCTTGCTGGATAAAGAATCTTGGTTGTAGGTTCTTTCTTTGCATCACTTTGAATATTTCTTGCCCATTCTGTCTGGCCTCAAGTATTTCTGTTGAGAAGTCAGATGTCATCCTTAGGGGGGCTTCTCTATAGGTAATTAACTGCTTTTCTCTTGCAGCTTTTAGTATTCTTTCTTTGTCTCTTAACTTTGACACTTTAATTATGATGTGTCTTAGTGTAGGCCTCCTTGGGGCCCTCTTTAATGGAACTCTCTGTGCTTCTTGAACTTGTGTGACTTTTTCCTTCATCAATTTAGGGAAATTTTCAGATATGATTTCTTCAAACAGATTCTCTCTTCCTTGTTCTTTCTCTCCTCCTTCAGGAACCCCTATGATGCGAACATTGTTTCTCTTCATATTGTCGCAGAGTTCTCTTAGAGTTTCCTCAGATTTTTTGAGGTTCTTTTCTTTTTGCTGCTCTGCTTCTATGCTTTCATTTATCTTTTCCTCTAAATTGCTGATTTCATTCTCTGCTTCATCCAGCCTGCTAATAATTCCTTCTATTGTAGCCATCATTTCTGATATTGTTTTTGTCATTTCTGACTGGTTCTTTATGATTTCAATGTTCTTTTTGATGCTTGCTATCTATTTATGTGCTCATTATGTCTATCCATTGTTGCTCTAAGATCTTTGCACATCCTAAAAATCATTGTTTTAAACTCTGCATCTGGTATTTTGGTTACTTCCATCTCATTCAGTTCATTTTCTGGGGATTTCTCTTATTGATTCATTTGGGTCGCATTTCTCCATCTCCCTGTTTTGTCTGTGTATTAGGTAGCACTGTCTGACTTTGAATTTTTTGTGGTGTCTTTATGAAGAAGGTGGGCTCAGTGGTATTGTGCTCCAGGCCACTTATTTTCTTTTTTCTAGGAGTGCTTCTTGAGGGTACACTTTTCCCTCTTCTTGTATGTGAGTATTAGATGCAGTTGGTCCTTTTGTGGGAACGGTTTTCCCTTCAGACTGGCTGGCTCTAAGTGTCAACCTTGGTTATGTGTATTACACACCAGGCAATGTCTGTCCTGCTGGGCATATTTATTCTCCACAGTGTCTTGTGTCTGCTAGACTCCACCTTTGAGTGTGCTGTTTGTGTAGGTAGTTGAGTCTAGGTTTGGTGCTGTCTGCCACCCACTGCCAGTAGTGTTGGCTCAAGTTCTTCTTGGGTTGGTGTCAGCTGTTGTTTGTAACCCACTGTGGGCTACCATTCTGCAGATACTGTACTTTTCACTGTTTGTGTCTGCATTTTCTCTGTCTGGGTGCTGTGAAAGGGCCAACCGTTGTATAAGGATCCACTTCCTCATGCTTAGAGATGACAGCAGCTCTGAAAAGCCCCAATCTCTATAAGATTTTTCTCCACTTTTCAGCTGCTCCTCCTCCTCTTGGAGCTGCCTGCTTTTCCCACAGAGTCTTCTGTGATAAGACTGTAGTTTAGGCTCACACTGACCTCACCTAACCAACACTTCTACAGTTTGATTGCTTGGGTGGTTAGGGCTGCTAAGGTTGTGAATACAATGTTTGTGGGACCCCCTACTTCAGGAGTCACTTAGTGAGGAGCTCAGTACAGGGAATGTGGCCCCTACTCCAGAAATTGATCCCTCAGCCACTGCAGGATACTCAAATTTTACTTCTGCCTGACAAGGTGAGCAGCAGGTTCAGACCCAGTGTGGCCGACAGTCCCCTCTGCAGAAGTTCTTTCAGCTGTTGAGACCCTAGTCAGGGAGGAAGACTGAGAGAGTCCTCTCCTGGGGCTGACTGTGCCCCTCCCGAAGGTGGCTAAGCTCCTTAACCAGATCCAACAACAGACTCACAGGCACCCACACTTTAAATGTCCATGCTCCAAACCTCTCTCGCTTCCTATGCAATCTAGCCTAGCAGGATAGAATATCCAGCACCCATGTCGGCTGACTGTGAAGCTCCACCCTATTAAATGCACATGAACCACTGTGCCAGTGCTGATCACACAGAGTGGAACTCACCTCAGCTGGGCCGGTGTGAGGAGATTTTCATTAGGATACCACTCTAGCAAGCACTGTTAGGTCCTGAACCAATGCTTTATGCAGCTAGCTCCTGGATGTGCCAGTCCTGGGCCTCTCAAGCAGAAACTCAGCACAGACCAGTGAAAGACACTGCCAGTGTCTGGCCCTCAGCAACCTTTTTGGAGCTACAAGCAATTCAGAGTTTGTGGCTGCCTCTGCTAAGCCCAGGTGTACACGGGAATACCAAGCTGCACTCCTAGGCTGGCTTTTCCCTACTCTGGTTCTAGGGGAATGTCTGCTCAAACAGCCAAGTTTCCTTGAGTCTCAGCTCCTGCAGCCTATCTGCTGGCTGCTTGATGGCTTAACTGCTGAAAAAACCTCTGCTGGAGTCTAGAGACTGTGGCAATTCAGGGACTAGGAAGTTTGGTGGGTGTGGCTCCACCCCTTGGCCCAGGTGTCAATCTATCCAGACTTTTACACAGACCTCTGTAGGGTGAGGCCCCAAGAGTCCGGTGGGTGTGGCCTCTGAGACGCAGAGGTGTGGTCTGCCCACCCACAGTTTCAACTGAGTCTCTTATGAGGTGGAAGCACCAGTCATAGACTTGGGAGAGTGTGGGGGGGTGATCAGGTCTCAACACCAGAAAACTGAGTCACTGACACACCCCCTGCTTCCTGGCCTCTCAGAACAACCCATCGCCCTGATGGATAGGAGTGACTCCTGAGGGCAGAGCAGTTGCTTTTCCCCAGGCTGATGCCACTCAGAGGGGATTGTTCCACCCAAGAAAGATGGCAACAGCAGTACTGGAGAATGACTCAGCACAGGGTTTCCGGTGGCCGTCCCCCACAGTGTCTCTCCCTGGGCCTCCAACTTTACACTCTCCTTCTGCAACTCCAATCCTCTCAGTTCTACCCTTCCAGAGCCCCAAGTAGTTGGCTGTGAACAGGGTGTTCTGCATGGGCCCTTTAAAATAGTCTGCATCTGAGAGTTGTGTCTCGTCTTCACAGACAGAAACCCGGCTCTTTTCACAGCTAAATGCTGTCTGTGCGCAGCTAAATGCATTTCAAGCTAAATGCTTCTAGGCTCTGGGGCTTTAGGCTGGGGCTCCAGGCCTGGGGATGAGGAACCACACTTCTCAGGGCAACCCACCCCACCATGAGAGTCCCTCTGGACCCACAGCCTCCACCCGCTTCTGGGAGCGGGGCAGCCCTTTCCACATCTTCAACCTTTCTACCAGTCTCAGTGTGGCTTTTTCGGTGATCTTTGGTTAAAGAGTCCTCTTAGTTTAGTCCAAAGTTGGTTTTTCAGGATAATTGTTCTTAAATTAAGTCATAATCCAATTTGGTCCTGGGAGGTGGCAGTTGGAATGTCCACATACTCCATTGCCATCTTTCTTCTCCCTAATTTATTCTTTAAATAATAATTTATTGTTTATGGTAGTACCAAAATCTCCCAGCGGAATTAATTATCAAATATCCTCTGCTGCATTGTAATATGCAAAGGAGAAATGCCCTCTCAGATTAATAGCTGAATCAAAACTAAGGTGGTTAATGCATCTCAAAACCTATTTAAACCAAGGCAATAGTGATTACTGTTCTTTTGTACATCTTTAGCAGAAAATGCAAGAGGGTTCAGCCTGATACATTCAAACACAAAGTGATACAAATATATTGAAATACTGGTAAATGATTCACAGTTTAGGGAAGTTTAAGATAATACAGTTTAGATTAATAAAGTGAATACATTTGAGAAAGTTTTAATGCAGTAAAGGAAATGAAAAACTTGAGTTATGTTACTAATGTATTCCTAATCACTTATGTATAAATTCTATTTAATTTTTCTGGACTCTGCTTTACAGAAATTGGGCTTGTTTGGTTTAATTGCATGAAACTCACTGCAAAAGGAAGTCAAATGATTGGCTATTCCCATCACTTGGGAGAAAGATATATGCACTACTATGGAAATTGCTTCCAATGGCTATTATGTTTGCATAAATACATGTTCTTATGTAAAAATCAGGAAGCTATTTAAAAATGGGTTATGTTTTTTTCTTTTTATTATCATTTACTGTAATCTTCTGGACAAGTATTATAAAACAATAAACTGTCCATCATTTCCGGGGTGAACATGTTTCACAGAAATTAATGTTATAGACAAGAATATCTGCTTTCCAGTTGTGCATCTACTGGGGACAAAAATATATTATGTTTCACCAGGTATAGAAGTATACTTTTTTTTTTTTTTTGTATTTTTCTGAAGTTGGAAACAGGGACGCAGTCAGACAGACTCCTGCATGCGCCCCACCGGGATTCACCTGGGATGCCCACCAGGGGGCAATGCTCTGCCCATCTGGGGAATAGTTCTGTTGCAACCAGAGCCATTCTAGCACCTGAGGCAGAGGCCACAGAGCCATCCTCAGCGCCTGGGCCAACTTTGCTCCAATGGAGCCTTGGCTGTGGGAGGGGGAGAGAGAGACAGAGAGGAAGGAGAGAGGGAGGGGTAGAGAAGCAGATGGGCGCTTCTCCTGTGTGCCCTGGCCAGGAATCGAACCCAGGACTCCTGCATGCCAGGCCGACGCTCTACCACTGAGCCAACCAGCCAGGGCTTAGAAGTATACCTTTTGATTCACAGTAAAATATGCATATTATATCAAGTGGAACCGTTCAAAAAGGACTTATAAATGACACATCAAATGATCTAATATATAAATACGGAACAAATATGTTTCTGCAGTTTTAAAGAACTTATGATGGCATAATCACTTATAACATTTTCAGTACTGACCCCTTAATCTAGCACAAAATCATTCTGAGCAGTCTGCTCTTCAAGTGTCTGAGAATTTTTATTAAGTATGGACCAAATCGTACAAGTCTGAAAAAAAAATGTATATACACACATAGGGTTGAGATAGATGAATGGCTTAAAAAATCCTCTCAATTTTAATTCATAATTATTACCTGCTCAGTGCATTGCTGATCTAGCCTTAACTATTAATTACATTCGTTCTTTAATAGTTTGCATAATGTGTCATCCTCTTTTCATACCTATTTTATTTAAAATATTGTGACATATAACTTAAAAGAATGTTTCTAATATATGTAATATTTAGTGTACTTGAAATACTTTGATGTTTTCAAAATTGATTTTTAACATGCTTTTCCTAAGCAATTTTTTTTTATTTTGCTAATTCTAATAGTCTTTTTTTTTTTTTCTAATGGAGAATATTGACCTTAAATGGCCTAGCAGTTTCTAAAAACTAGACCCACAAAGCAAATTAAAATGCAAAACATGGTTGTCTGAAGGATTATTCACCGGGAAACAAGGACACACTAACTGGATCATGGTTTTGAGCTTACCTACTGAGGGCAAGATTTGCATATTAATGACACTAAAAGTTTGCCCAAGCTCAGAGACTAAGCTGTGAGCACTGATGAGCAAGCAGGCTTCCTTTTGAAAGGACCCTTAACACTACTAACCCTTTGTCTTACTAAGGCATTACTCTCTTAGCATCTATTTCTATTTCTATATCTATATATATCTATCTATTTCTGTATCTATAATATGCTAGTTTCTCCCTATATATAAGCTATAGTTCTATCTCAAGACAAGATACAGCATGAAACCACAGGTTATGTGACAAGTCTGAAGTGCTGCAGTGTGCAGGAGCCCCACCTGGAAAGGGAAGCTGCCCATATGGATTAGAGACCAGAACAGTATTATTCTATTGTGAAATCAGCTGGTTTATATCTGCAATGTCCAATTTGATAGCTGCAGGGCACAGGCACCTATTTAAACATGAAGCCAATTATAATGGCATAAATTACAAATTCAATCTCAGTCCCAGTAGTCATATTTTAAGTATTCAGTTAGCTCCATGGGGCCGCCGTACTGAATGTTGCAGAACGTTCTATTGGAAAGCACTGGTTTGTGCTTAATATTTCCCAAAAGCTACGGGTCTCTGCTTGCAACAAGGAGCAG
This sequence comes from Saccopteryx leptura, assembly GCF_036850995.1. NCBI lineage: Eukaryota > Metazoa > Chordata > Mammalia > Chiroptera > Emballonuridae > Saccopteryx > Saccopteryx leptura. The sequence continues at coordinate 294,812,315 of NC_089505.1, forward strand.
GCGAGCACAAGTCCGTGGGCACAGGGACAGCACCGAGAATCCAGGACTGTTCCATGCCTCCTGTCATCCCAATCCAGTGGTCAGTGTTGGTGGGCACCCTGCTGAGTGTTCCCGACCTCTGCCCGCTCAGTTCCTCTCTGGAACGTGTTACCCACTCCTCATGCTGCCTTCCACCTTCTGTCGTCACTTTTCCTTAAGGTCAATTCTTACATTTGTCCTATTACTTCACTTACCAGGCATTTTACATTTCTTTTCAACTTTGCCGAGATTTTTATGAAAATAATGGCAGTTCTCTTCATCATTTGGTTATACAGATTTACAGGGATATCACCCTAGGTCCATTTTCCCCATAAGCCTTCTCAATTCTAGTGTATAAACTCAGCAAAATGTTTGTTCTTTCAGACATGAGTATATCGAAACGTCTGCAGCAAGATACATTCAAACACAAAGTGATAAAAATACGTTGGAATATTGGTAAATGATTCACAGTTTAGTGGGGTTTAAGATAATACAGTTTAGATTAATAAAGTGAATACATTTGAGAAAATTGTAATGAAGTAAAGGAAATGGCAGCATGGTGAGGAGGATGGAGGGACTGTGCCTCACAGAGAGCAGTGCAAACACGTGGCGTTCTTCACAGAAACGTCTTCAGTTGCTTCTCTGAGGCTCTCAATTCTGATGCATGTTTCTTGGTGAGTGTCTGTCTCCCTGTGGGAGAATATCTGTATTTTCTCATATTATAGCTGAAGATGGTTTCTTCTGGGGAGGGTGTACAGTGTTGAGAAGAGAGACCTTATTTTGTTTATACCTTTTTGTACTTTTGGTTCATTTATTTATTTTGTTGCCACATGCATGTGTTAAGTTATTCAAATGGATAATTTTTAAAGTGCTCTTTAAAGAACTTTTGTGCTGTTTTCTATGTCCTCTGGGGATAGATGAGTTAAGGTGGGTAGGATGACTCAGAAATCGCAGAAGTCCACCAAAGACCTTCAGAAATTGAGACTACAGCATTGGTTGGCTTGGGCCGGCACTAAGTCAGCAGGAAGAAGAGGAGGAGCCAGAGAGAAACATGAAAATGCAAGTCACAGAGAAAATAAATAAATAAATGTGGTCCAGGATTTTTCTTTTTCTTTCTGCTTTCTTTTTTTCTTTTTTTTCCTAGTGAGAGGAGAGGGGATAGACAGACTCTTGCATGCACATGACTGGGATCCACTCAACAAACCCCTATCTGGGGCCGATATTCTACCTATTTGGGGTCATGCTTGCAACCAAGCTATTTTTAGAGCCTGTGGTGGAGGCTCCATGGAACCATCCTCAGCATCGGGGGCCAATGCACTCGGGCTAATCAAGCCATGGCTGCAGGAGAGAAAGAGAAAGAGTAAGAAGTGGGAGGAGGAGGGATGGAAAAACAGATGGTCATTTCTCCTGTTTTCCTATGTGCCCTGATCAGGAATCAAACCAAGGATATCCACACATGAGGCTGATGCTTTACCACTGAACAAACTGGCTTGGGCTCCTTTTCTATAAATAATTAAAATTTTATCCTACCTGTACTTAATATATTTAGTCTCCTTAAATGAGTGGCATTTTTTCATGTAAGATAATTTATATTATTTGGACTCAATACATAATGTGTAAATATTTTCTTCATAAACAGAAAGCCTCCATTTTAGTGCTGATGAACATTTTGATAAAATGTTGTATAACCCTCAAAGGGTCATGGCCATTTTTACATTTTTAAGGTCAAAAAAATTATTATGGACATGACATTTCTTCAGACGGTCTTTCCAGTGACACTAATAATACTCCACTTTGTACAATAGTTTGTCTGTCCTTTCAGCTTCCTGAATCACAGGACAGGTAAATCACTGCCTTTTCAACTTCTGCAATTGAGGACTCATACTGCCTTCTCCCTCATCAATCCATTGTTGAGATCAAAACTCCTGACTAATTTAATTAACTAAAAAGTAAATTGTTTATCAGACTTGATAAGTAAGAACAATTGTGTTGTTGGGCTATAAATGCTCTTAGGTGCTATGTCTGTTTCTTCCTCCTGGCAGACCCTAAACCAACTCCTACGGAACAACTGTGGTCTCACACAACTCTGTGATTTCATCACAGCACTTCCGTATTTTTTCCCCCAGGGAAAGAAGGCTAATGTATAATTCAATAAAAAGTCTCAAGTGACAGACATAGATATAGCACAGGATGACAGCTGTGGGTGGGGGGATATTGGGAGAATTGGTGGGGGGTGGAGGGATTGAGCAAAAAAAAAAAACTCATTAAGTAATACCTCAAGTAATTCTTTCCGTGTGTGTGTGTGTGTGTGTATGTGTGTGTGTGTGTGTGTATACACACATATTATGGCTATTATGACATATAATGTTAAATTACTACTTTTCCTATATTTGAAAAATTTAACATTTATTTTTAAAAAAGTAAAATAATTATTGTTATTGCCTGTTTTGGAAAGGTTCAAGTAAATAGGGTTTTTTGGCAAATGTGTGATTGTACCTGTGCCAAAGGTAAAGATGCTTATAAATATAGTATTTCCTCTACTGGGTTTACATAAATTTGATAAAACACAAAAAAACATTTCTTAATCTATATAAATGCATTCAACAATTAGAAGTAAAATTTGACCATTAAAAACATACACACTGTTCTACTAATTATTTTATGTACAGGAAATGATACAAATTTCTCATGTGCCACTTATCAATTTTCATTATTCAAAGTTGACTTACACGCTGCCTGAATTATCTTGCCTTATATTTTCTACCCAAGGGTAATAAATGTAATACGACCGAACTCAGCATATTGTGTAAATAATTAGCCTGATGTATTTGATACAGGTTATGACAGTTGATAACAATGATGGATCACAGCCATGGCAAATTAAATTAGCTAAAGACAAAGCAAACTGAAGTGCTATTATGAACAGAAAATATAACAATAATAATTTTTTTTTAGATAGAGAGATAGACAGACAGGAAGGGAGAGCGATGACAAGCATCAATTTATACTTGCGACACCTTGGTTATTCATTGATTGCTTTCTCCTATGTGCCTTGACTGCGGGGGTTGGGGGGGGGGCTCCAGCCGAGCCAGTGACACCTTGCTCAAGCCAGCAACCTCGGGCTTCAATCCAGTGACCTTTGGGCTCAAGTCAGCAACCATGAGGTCATGTCTATAATCCCACGCTCAAGCCAGGAACCTCATGCTCAAGTGTGGGTTCAACCTTGGGGTTTCAAACTGGGGACCTCAATGCCCCAGGCTGACTCACTCTCCATTGCGCCACCACCTGGTCAGGCAATAACAATAATTTTTAAAATTAAAACTGTTGAACATATTTTTCATTGCACTTCCAATGATACCAGTGAAAAGTCCCTACTTTTCTATAGAAATCAGTCTTAGCCTGACCTGACATATTGAGAGCATTTGTGACACACACTGCTAATTATTCCAGACATAACTCTCCATGGTATATGTGTGTCAATTTTGAACGTCCAAATATATATTCTGAGGATGAAATCCAAATACAATTATTATACTTCTTTAAGTGTAATGGATGGGAAACACAAAATTTATGTCAGGGATTTATTCTGAAAATGAGAAATATGAATTTATGAAGGCTGATTGTAACATATACTTTGTGTCAATGTTTAAGTGATTACTTTTATCTTGAACCAGAAACACACACACACACACACACACACACACACACACACACACACACACATACTCCTAATTTCCTTTTGAGGAAAAACATAACCTAGTTCTTCCAATTAAAATATATTTAAGAAAAATGGGGATATTTTAAATGACACATGATGCATATTTACAAAATAATAATTTAAATATAAAGTAACTTGTTATTTCATGCAGGAATCTATTTTCACAATAATAAGACATTCCCAATTATATATCTCTTCTGAGAATAACCCAGGAAGTAATAATTTTTAAGGTATGTTATAAAGAACAATTACTGGAGGTTAAAAGAAATCTATTTTGTTTGGTAAACTAAAATAATGGAGAATGCTGTCTCATTACTTAATTACTACTGAAATGTCCTTTCTCTTACATACAAAATCTCTTGTGAACCTCATGATAAAAATGCCAAAAATTGTGGCAAAATCTGAAAAGGCAATGGAAGAAAAACCTGTTTAAAAGAAAAACAAATGGCTCTGGCTGGCTAGCTTAGTGATAGAGTGTCGACCCGGCGTGTGGAAGTCCTGGGTTCAATTGCCAGTCAGGGCACAAAGGAGAAGTGACCATCTACTTCTCCACCCCTCCCCTTCTCCTTCTCTCTCTCTCTCTCTCTTCCCCTCCTGCAGCCATGGCTAGATGGGTTCAAGCTCCACAGCCACAGGCACTGAGGATGCCTCTATGGAGCCTCTGTCTCATGCACTAAAAATAATTCAGTTGCAAGCATGGTCCATATGGGCAGAGCACTGGCCCCAGTTTGTGCACTTCTCACATTTCCTGTACCCCCTTCTGCTACCTGTCCCCACTTGCTGCTCAATACATTGCTATGCAAACCTTGTTTCCTGAAGCCTGAAACTATTTCATCACTACAGCTGTGACACAATGGCCTTTGTTTCCTTAGAGATCAAAAGAGTGTTCTCATTCCTCAGCCTCAGTCACTGGCTAGTGACTTTGTGCTACTCATTACGTGGCCTTAGGATGAATTTCTTTATTAACAGGTTTAGGAGACACCACCTGTCTCCATGACACAAAGGAGTTATGAGGACCCCATCAACTGGCACACTGGAGATGCTTCTGAAAACAGGAAACAGAGAAATAAAAGACAGCAACATCACCCTATAAGGACAGAACATTAGGGCAGCGTTTCTGACGTTAAAAAAAATACAACATGGTAAACTTCCTTTTATTTATCTGGAAACGCTAATTCATGAAAATAAATAATTTGTATTTAAACATATATTCAGGGTTATTAACCTATGTGCTAGGCATCCTCATGCAAATTAAATCTGCAATTTATACTCGGAACTAAATCTATATCCACAGGAGGTTTTCTGAGAGACAGACTTCACAGTTGTTAAGAACATAGAATCTTCAGGGGGTGTTAATTAGCGTGAGTGAAGTGATCATTTCAGAACATATACCTATATCAAAAGATCAGACTGTATGCATTAAATATATACATGTTTAAATGTCAACAACATCTCCATGAAGCTGCTTAAAAAAATAGAATACAGAATCTGGAATATAAATTCCTGTACCTCAACTTTCTCCCTGTTTAGGGTGCTAATGGAAGGTGTTTGTACATGCAATGTGTTTGGAATTTTGCTTGATAACAGACAAGGACTAAGTAAGTTGTTGATAATTTATTATTATTATTTTTATTATACTGTCCCTGTAGGTTATTTATTTATTTATTTTAGAGATGGTTCTCTAGCTCCAAGAACTCTTCCTTCCTAGAATCCTAAATATACTTTTGTAGTGTTTTGATTGAGTGCAAACATTTATAAAGGGCCATATCAAATCATAACACATGTTGGTGTCTGCCAACAAGAGCCATTTCCTGTATTTCATGGAATCCATCCCTATTCATCAGTCTATAATTCTGGATCAAGGTATGAACAGTGAGTGGATTAACCCTGAAGCCATTTCCAAATGTGCATAGAAGAGAGAGTTTCCTGTTGCTGGGAGTGGGGAAACTATGCATGGTAATCATTGGCATTGTAATCTAATCACCAAAGGATAAAAACATCATGGGAGGAAGCAAAGTCTATGGCTGGGTCTAATTACATTACTATTCAATAGCTTGATGGAGACAATAGGCACGTCCTACAGTCATTTATACAACCAAACACTCAATAGATGGTTTGGGCCATGGTCCAAGCTGTGGCTGGAAAGCCAGTAGCTGTGAATTTCAAATCAAGGCAAGTCATTAGAGAATTAACAACACAGGGTCTCCAGAACTCTGGTCCTTAGGATCTTTAGGGAGCATCCAGTGCTTAGGATCTTTAGGGAGCATCCAGATGACTAGGAGGAAATAGTGTGCTGTGTGAGGATGAGGTCAGGCAAACTTGGTTTAAAATCTGTTCTGCCACCTGCTGGGTGACACAGGCACATGAACTACATTTCCAGATCTGCCATCTATAAAATGGGAATCATAAGAGATCCACCTTGCAGGGATTGTGTCAATACCAGACAATTACAACAGAATGAATGCCCAGCACATGGTTGGTGATCAGGAAGCCAATCCATGCTGATGTTCATTGGTAATCCTGAACAGGTAACACGCATTAGGGAAGAAAGCAATGTTGAAGCACCACACAGGACAGCATTAGCACTCCCTAGAATTATGGCAGTGACGTGAAGTTCACACGTCACCCATGGTTAATGCCTGGCACACCTCAGGTCCTTGAGACCAGCTGCTGTTGTGATGGGCAGAAACGGTGACATGAATGACCTGTGCACACAGGTCTCTCGGACCAGCATGATGGTTACAGTTTCATTTTAAAGAATGAGAATAGGATGTAATAAAAAACGGCCAGCAAACTGTGAAATACACTTTCCACGGACCATGACATCACACCTTGGATTCTGCCAATGACCAGAACAAAACACAGTTTATTATAAATGTGTCCCCTTTTTTTACCCTGGCAGCTGGAATGGCAGGTGAGTGACACTTGGACCCTTGTGATTGCACATGTTCTGTTTACCTCGTAGCCTTCTGGTGGGTTTTGGAGGCTAAGGAGGTCGTTTATGGGGATGACTCACTCCCTGAGAAAGGTAAGCTGCTCCCCGTCCCTGCACCACTGCGTCCCAGAGGGTTGTCAGGAGGATGCTGAACACATCCATTCTGAGAGATCTGTAATGTGCTGAGGAACATCTATCAAAATGTTAAATGTAAGACTTAAAGCTTATCGGCTATCAATGCAGAGATTCTGTAAAAATAATTTAAGTAATTTGTAAATTTATATATGGATAAATTTGTGTCTTATTTCTATGATTACAAATGCAATTATGTTTGTATATATGCATATATACACATCTATGTATGCATATTTATGTCTATATACATACATATGTATACACTTAAGCTATATAGTTCTGATTCTATAAACCTAGACAGCCTACACAGAAGTGATACTGATATTTTAAACCTATCAGCATATCTACCCTGGGGTGTGTACTGGCAATCCAAAGTTCTCAGCTTAAGAGATACACTCTCCTTCCACAGATATTATCACCACTCCTCTTTAATAACTGCCTTTGTGTGGGTTCTGCCATATAAGAAAATTAGCTGCATTAATTTTCTGAGTCAGAGTATGTAAGTTGTCAAACTGAAGAAAATAAGACATGCATGGGAGCAGCATACTGTAAAAATATAGAAGGCTGTCTACTCAGAAACAGTCATTATACTAAAACACGTCCATGCAGGTACACACAGACACACAGAGTTGGGGTGACAAGGTGACGGGAACACTGCACTAAATGCCCGATTTACTTTGTAAGGTTTTGAGTAACCTGGTGGGATTACAGAATGGATGCCCATCCCAATAGCACCTTTAAAGGAATAGGGAATTTGCAATATACAGAACTCCAAGTTCCACCCCAAACCTCCAGGAATCACGAGTCTAAGGACTACTGTCAGAGTACTGAGATTCTTTTTAAACTCCCAGGCAACTCTAACTTAGATGGGAGGCCTCTGAGGGAAGAGACAGATGACATCTTTGGTTGAAAACACTGCCACAGTGTGGTTCAGTTTATTAGAGGGGGTCTTCCCAGCAGCCCCTGGAGTTCCAGTTACCTTCCTGTTTCCCAGAGGACAAAAGGATGCCTTCTGAGGTCAGCACGCAAAGCCGGTGTCAGAGCCCAGGTGTGTCTGATGCAGAGGCAGGCTTTCTACACTACATCAGATGGAAACCAAGCGGCTTCAAGAGAGTCTACAACCAGGACCACAGAGTGGCCACCAGAGGAAACTCACCAAGTCCCAGCGGTCACCTCCTGCTCAGGTAGCAGTAGGGAACTTATGACACTGAATGTAAATGTGTCAGAAGTCAGGGACTGTCAGAAAAACAACACCTCCTGACAAGTAATCTCCTTGCAATATCTTGTAGGCACAGCTTTTGGAGGAGGAGGTGTCCAGGTGCAATATTTCTAGTATTTCCATTCATCATTATTATTTGTGTGTGTGCATGGCACACAGTGTCCTCGATTCACAATCACAGCAGAGCACTGAACAACTCTCAGAGGAATGGGAGCTTCATGCAGCAATGCAGTCTAGATCTCTACTTGGCAGTTGAGAATAGGATTTTACAGCTAAAATCATCCATTCCAATCATATGTGAATGAATTAAATGTATGGATAAACGTTTTAAACAGTAAATTCCAACCTCTACATTGATACCTCTTGTTCTTGACCCTCGCTGCCTCAGCTTCCCCAAAACTACACGGTCCTCACAGGTTGGCCTCAGTAACACTCCCTAACATCGGGCGTAAAATCTGTAACATAAATGCTTTACGTGTCTGCTGGTCCTCATTCAGTTTCCCACACATTCATCTCAGTCAGCACAGATCAGTCACTGCCACAGAGATCGTTTCAGACTTTGCCTTGTTCCTCCTGGCCTTTCTGCAAATCTACCGACACCAACACCTTAAACTCCTCACTGAAAACCCTTGGTTCTGTCCGTTGATTGAATGTTTAACGCCGTTAATTCACCCCTTAATCATGTGTGCCCACTGATCGGTATTTCTAGTGTCTCATGGACGTTGGGCTGATGAAATAATTGTGTTTGCTAATAGAAAAAGTGCCCTCTTAAAATGCTCAGCTATTGAGCGATGGCGTCAAGAACACACTCCCAGCTGCTCAAGTGAGGTCACCTGATCTTAGGCACCAGGAGAAAGGCTGGAGCTGCACCTGGGTTGCCCACACACTCATGCCATGTGAACGTAACCCTGTCCATCCCAGACTTGCAAACTCCTCCAGAGTGAGAACAGTGATCCACCCACCTTATTATTTCCCACAGTGCTGGGAACAGTATACACATCCTTTAAGGACTGACCTTTTGTTCTCCCTCCAAACTCGTCTGTTAAAATCCTAACCAGCAGTAACTCAGCATGTGAGTGGATTTGGAGATGGGGCCCTTAGCGAGGCACTCAGGGTAAAATGAGGTCATGTGTGTTGGCCTTAATCCAAAAGGAGACCGAGACACAAAGGACAGAGGAAGGACCATGGGGGACCACAGCAGGAAGGCCGCCATCTGCAAGCCAAAGACAGAGGCCTCCACACAATCTGCCAACACCTTGATCTTGGATCACTGGCTTCTGGAACTGTGAGAAAGTACATTTCTCTTGTTCAAGCCACCAGTGTGTAGCATTTTGTTATGGCGGCTCTAAAAAACAGTACAATACACCTCTTGCATTTGCTGAGTTGATGAGAACTTATAACTTGCTCTTTCTTTCTCCTCTCAGACCATGCTCCTTAAGGCACACTCACAAAAATAAACACCTTGAAGTCATGGGTTTTCCTTTGTTCTTTTTATTGCCAATTTAGTGTTTTAGAAAAGCAATACTCTTTCCAGCATCCACCACCCCACAAAAGACATACTGCATTTAGGTTATTTGTTGCTTACAGTAACATGCTTCTGATGGATGTCAAGGAATATTGAAAACTCAAACCTCCAGGTAACAGCAGCAGTGGCTTCTCTTCTAACACCTCATACATGCTGGGGAGGAGTGGTTGTACAAATACAACTATTTCAGGTTATGATACTGTTGGAGTCCTCTCCCCCCAAAATAAAACCTAAACAGATCAATGCTAAATTCCTGAACAGGAAGAGGCTTCAAGCAATGATTTTCAGCCCTGGGGCCTCCCTCATCTTGTTTGCTGATCTTGTTCACCCTGAGATACTGGAGACAATAGCTAGAAGGGGGTGGGGGTGAGTCCTTACACCTTACAAAGTGTTGTCACTTTAGCTGACTGCAGTCCAGGTGGCCAGTATTCAACTCCTGTGTATTGAGAAGATTGTCTGAGGTCCCCCGCTGCTCGGAAGACTTTCTGAACTGTCAAAGTGCATCTTATTAGAGAGAAATAATTACCAACATCAAATGAAGGGTTATGTGTCTCCCTCCCCGAAATCTGTATGTTGAAATCCTAACACCCCAACGTGATGGCATTAGGAGGTGGGGCCTTTGAGAAGCGACTAGGGCATGGGGGTGGAGGGCTGTGATGGACGGTGCCCCTCACCCACCCCGGCAGCTGCTCTTGCAGAGTACCCTGCCCAGGGCACAGAGAAGGGGCAGTGCTTCGTGCCGTCTGTGCATCCGTAACTAGCACTGCACCAAGTGATAAATGTTTATGAGTGTACGAACGGGTGCTAGTGAGTGACTGAATTGCACAGTGATTATTTTTAAGGGGCATATAATCTAGGAAAGAATAAAAATGAGTAAGTGAAGGTGCTGCTCTGTTTTGTACCAATGTCCCTTAAGCAGTTTGTGGTAAATGACCTTTTTTTTTTTTTTAAATTTCTAACCAATCACAAATCAATATTGTATAAAACACTAAAATAAAGTATTAGAAAAACACATAGAATGAAACATAAATTTTTTTTTAGATAAAACCACTAGGTAAGTCATGATTTCTTATTTCCAAATAGTAACCAATAGGCCAGAGTCTGTTTTTTGAGTATCACCATTTTCTACCCTTGTTGTCAATAATGTGATGGGACCAAGCCCTAGTTAACTCATGAATAATTGAAAGAAAAGCCCACGAAAACTTCCATTAAAATTCGTTTAAAATAATCTGCTGGGAAAATTATCACATTCTTCCTGTACTTTCCAGAATTGTTCTGTGATCCACACAACAGTCAAAAAAGAAAAAAAAAACACTGCACCGAATGGTTCTTTCCAGCAAACTCATCATCTTGGCAACTCCACCAGACTCAGCAGGAGACCGCGCTCAAAATGCACCTACAGCTTCTCTGCTCCAGGAACCACCGCAGCACGAGGCTCTCTCCGGGGGCAGGTTAGCAACCCAGTTCACCCGAGTGATGGATGGGAAACACCATCCGCAGCTGTTTCCATTCCGTTCCTTTCTTTGTGAAATGACTAGAATTCTCTCCTTGTGTCGCTGTAAATACCTAATTTACAATTGCAAACATTACTGCTGTCTCTACTCCTTCCCCATGTAGTACTGTTATTATGTTATATGGTGCAAAGTAATTTTCACCTGTGAGTGATATATCACCAAAAACACCCCCAAAACTGTTATCAGCTGTGCTATTAAGCAATCACAGTACTCAAAAGTTAATACACCTACATGTGGTGAAATATTAAGAAATCGTTATAACATTGTAAACTTAAATTTTAAAATGTTAGGCTATTTTAAAAACTAAATGTTCAAAATGTCATTGCCTATGTAAGAATGTCCTAAAAATGCTATTGCATTGCCTGTCCCCTAGTGGTTAGGTCTAAAATCATCCTACAGGGTATGTAAAATTGGCTCCTGAAAATAACTTCAATAGATTCTATACTACTTAGACATGATTTTATGTTGTTTCTTTAAATATATATCATCTGTAAGCCCCATCCAATCTGCCTTTTTTTTTCCAATCTGCTTTTATACCAACACTAAATAAGAAGACAACTTCCTTGGTTGAACATTGGGTGAAGTGCTAGGCTTGTGTTTTCATGAAAAATATAACACAAAAATATATATGGATTCATACCAAATTAAGTGTGTATAATGCTATAACACTGCAATAAAACACACTCACAAAGCTGCAAGCATGAGAACACACCTTAGTTAAAATAACAATCAGGGAAAGGCAAGAAGGGCCACCTAAAATATTCACAGAGCGGTGAGGCACAGAGCGGTGAGGCCAAGTCCATTGCTACAGTGAAATACTATGCAACAATTACAACAGGGGTCCCCAAACTTTTTACACAGGGGGCCAGTTCACTGTCCTTCAGACCGTTGGAGGGCCAGACTATAAAAAAAAATTATGAACAAATTCCTATGCACACTGCACATATCTTATTTTAAAGTAAAAAAACAAAACGGGAACAAATATTGAATACAATATTTAAAATAAAGAACAAATAAATTTAAATCAACAAACAGACCAGTATTTCAATGGGAACTATGCTCCTCTCACTGACCACCAATTAAAGAGGTGCCCCTTCCGGAAGTGCGGCGGCGGGGGAAGGATAAATGGCCTCAGGGGGCCGCATGTGGCCCGCGGGGCCATAGTTTGGGGACCCCTGAATTACAATTATGTTGCAAACAGCAGTGACTCACAGTGTGTTTACAGCTTATGTCAAGTGGAGAAAAATTTTAACTATATATAATATTCTACATTATAATATACATACATTTTATGTGATTATACAAAATACATAAATGATACAATATATTATATAATTACAGTTGTTTATTATAAATTTAACAAAAAACTTAAGAATATAAATCAAATAATATGAATAAAGAAAATGTGGGCCCTGGCCAGCTGGTTCAGTGGTAAAGCATCAGGGCACACAGGAGAAGTGCCCATATGTTTCTCCACCCCTCCCCCTCTCCTTCCTCTCTGTCTCTCTCTTCCCTCCTATAGCCAAGCCAAGGCTCCATTGGAGCAAAGTTGGTCCGGGCACTGAGGATGGCTCCATGGCCTCTGCCTCAGGCGCTAGAATGGCTCTGGTTGCAATGGAGCAATGCCCTAGATGGGCAGAGCATCGCCCCCTGGTGGGCATGCGGGTGGATCCTAGTCGGGCACATGCAGCAGTCTGTCTCTCTGCCTCCCTACTGCTCACTTCAGAAAAATACACATACACACACACATAAAAGGAGATATGATTGTAAGTCTTCTTACTAGTATGCAATTAAAATTTCAACATCAAAACTATCATACTAACAGTGCTTCCCTTTGACTTATTACACATCTTTTATTTTCATTTCATTTTTAAAAGATATGCATTTATTGAGAACAGGTGCATCAATTTAGTTACTTGGAGAAAAGTCTCCTAATAAAGTATAAAATTAAAATGTTGGCTTTTGAGAATGAATTATTCTATATCAAACTTCCTGCTCCTTAAAGAAAATAACAGGACCACTTTATTTCACTTGTAAGAAACCCACAATTACCTTCCTTGTCTCTCAGGTATGTTATGAACCTGATCTGGGGTCATGGTATTTCACCATCTGCTGGATACACTGAACGGCTCTCCCTTACCTCAGGAAGATAAAAAGCAAACATCTGCAACTGCAGATCTAATAGACAGACCAGTAGCATCACAATCACTAGGTAAGTAAGGATACCAAGTTCAAAATTACATTTTTGACATGAAGGGAAAATAAGTATCACCAGTTAATTAATATTTTGAAATAAATTGGTTTTGTAGTTCTACACCTGAATCACATCTATGGAACATTTGGTCAAAAACTCAGAACCCAAAGTCTGGAATTAACATGCTTTGAATATTTCTAAACACCTTTCACGAGCATCAAAAAGAGAAAATCGGTCTCAGGGTACAGTTTATATTTAATATGTCAAGCATCTTTTTGTGACAAAGAGACATTGTATCAAAGATGCGTAAAAGAATGAAAACTACCATATTTCCCCATGTGTAAGACACATCTTAATTTGGGGGCCCAAAATATATTAAAAAAAAGTATTATTTCAAGTTATTAAATTTAAGTGTTATCATAAAATTCATACAACTCCTCATCACTGTCAAAACTCCCATCCATTAGCTTGTCCCAATCTGTGTCAGATGACAAATCACTACTGTCTTCATATATTGCCTTGTCCTCAGTTCCATTTGGCATTTAAAATGCCACAACCATTGTATAAGATGCATCTAGTTTTTAGACCCCAAATTTTTTGAAAAAGGGTGTATATTACCTGACCAGGTAGGTGGTGGTGCATTGGATGGAGCAATGGACTGGGATGCGGAGGACCCAGGTTCGAAACCCCAAGGTTGCCAGCTTGAGTGTGGGCTCATCTGGTTTGAGCAAGGATCACTAGCTTGGACCCAAAGTCGCTGGCTTGAGCAAGGGGTTACTTGGTCTGCTGTAGCCTCCAGTCAAGGCACATATGAGAAAGCAATCAATGAACAACTAAGGTGCTGCAACGAAGAGTTGATGCTTCTCCTCTCTCCCTTTTCCTGTCTGTCCCTCTCTCTGACTGTCTCTGTCTCTGTCACAAAAAAATAAAAATAAATGGGTGCATATTATACATGGGGAAATATGGTACTCTGCTAATTTGATATTCTATGGTAACTAGATACCTAAAATTCTTTCAAAAAACTGTTTAAAAGCAATTAATTCCCTCTTCTGCCCACTCACTCATAATCACTAGGTTATAGTCCCTCACACACACACACACACACACATTGAAAGACCCATACATGGAAGACTGAGGTAACTTAGCTCTGAAACAACCAAATAATAAGAGATAACACATCAAAATTCAATGCCCATAGTCCCCCATTAAATTCTTGATGATTCACAAGTTTTAACGAAAGCTACTAAATCCCTTCACTCTTAAAGACTACACGCACTGTATAATAATCTATCAACTTGAGGAGTTTCCATTAAGGTGCATGCTCACCAAAAGCTGGTTTGACTTTATTCACTTAATTATGGTCATATTTTGTGAGTAGAATTACATAGGAAAATTAATCCTGTGATATAATATAAGATACCATGTTAACCCTAAACATTCGATTTATCAGTCTGCCCCTTCTACATTGCAAGTTCTGTTCTTGTGACACACAGAATGATAAAATCAAATTTTCAAGAAATATTAATTAACATTGCTTAGCCAACTGGTCATATTTGGGGATCAGGTTTTAGTAAAAACAAAAATAAACTTCAATGAATGTCAGTTTAGATTCTTAATAAAAAGTGAAAGCCAAAGCTGAGACAATCAGAGAGTATTTCAGAAATGTCTTGACTAATTTCTAGTAAAGAAAGAGGTGCCAAGAAGAATTTAAAAACGTGACACAGTGCAGAGACTCAACACTCCGTCACTAGCGCATGTGAATACTGAGCTCTTAAGAGGTGGCTTGTTCTGCTGGCCGCATAAAATACAAACTGGTTTCCAAAGACTTAGTACAAAACATGGAGAATATTAAACAAAAAAATTATATTGACTACATGTTGAAATGATCATTTTTGATAGAATGGGTTACCTAAAACATTATGAAAAAAAATTTCAGCCCTGGCCGGTTGGCTCAGCGGTAGAGCGTCGGCCTAGCGTGCGGAGGACCCGGGTTCGATTCCCGGCCAGGGCACATAGGAGAAGCGCCCATTTGCTTCTCCACCCCTCCGCCGCGCTTTCCTCTCTGTCTCTCTCTTCCCCTCCCGCAGCCAAGGCTCCATTGGAGCAAAGATGGCCCGGGCGCTGGGCATGGCTCTGTGGCCTCTGCCTCAGGCGCTAGAGTGGCTCTGGTCGCAATATGGCGACGCCCAGGATGGGCAGAGCATCGCCCCCTGGGGGGCAGAGCACCGCCCCTGGTGGGCGTGCCGGGTGGATCCCGGTCGGGCGCATGCGGGAGTCTGTCTGACTGTCTCTCCCTGTTTCCAGCTTCAGAAAAATGAAAAAAAAAAAAAAAAAAAAAAAAAAAAAAAATTTCACCTGTTTCTTTTTAGTGTGTGTGTGTGTGTGTGTGTGTGTGTGTGTGAGAGAGAGAGAGAGAGAGAGAGAGAGAGAGAGAGAGAGAGAGGAACAGACAGACTGGAAGGGAGACAGAAGGGAAGCCATCAATTCTTCATTGCAGCTCCCTAGTTGTTCATTGATTGCTTTCTCATATGTGCCTTGACCGGGAGGCTCCAGCCTAGCCAGTGAGCCCCCTCTCAAGCCAATGTCCATGGGCTCAAGCCAGCAACCATGGGGTCATGTCTATGATCCCACGCTCAAGCCAGTGACCCCATGCTCAAGGTGGTGAGCCAGCGCTCAAGCTGACAACCTCCAGGTTTCAAACCTGGGTCTTCTGTATAACAGTCTGACACTCTATCCATTGTGCCATGACCTGATCAGGTTCTTTTGATTTTATTTTTTTTATTTATTGATTGATTTTAGCCAGAGAGGAAGGGAGAGACAGAGAGAGGCAGAGAGAGAGAGAGAAAGAGAGAGAGAGAGAGAGAGAGAGAGAGGAACATCAATCTGTCCCTGTATGTGCCCTGACTGGGGATCAAACCGGCAACCTCTGTGCTTCACTCCGATGCTCTAACCAACTTAGCTATCTGGCCAGGGCTCTTTTTACTTTTTTAATGTGTCTTCTAGATCAGGGGTCCCCAAACTACGGCCCGCAGGCCGCATGCGGCCCCCTGAGGCCATTTATCCGCCCCCACCGCACTTCCGGAAGGGGCACCTCTTTCATTGGTGGTCAGTGAGAGGATGCATAGTTCCCATTGAAATACTGGTCAGTTTGTTGATTTAAATTTACTTGTTCTTTATTTTAAATATTGTATTTGTTCCCGTTTTGTTTTTTTACTTTAAAATAAGATATGTGCAGTGTGCATAGGGATTTGTTCATAGTTTTTTTTTATAGTCCGGCCCTCCAACGGTCTGAGAGACAGTGAACTGGCCCCCTGTAAAAAGTTTGGGGACCCCTGTTCTAGATGTTTTAAAATTGCATAGGGTGGCTTGCTCTGTCCCTCCTGAGACATAAATCATCCCTTGTCTCCACACTCTATATGCTCATGCAAGTCACCTGTCTGATCACCGCTCATTAGTCACTCAGCAGCAGTCCTGACTATCAGAAAACCTGTCACAGAATCTCAGAGTTTGTGTTCAAGTCACCCTTATTGTACCAAATAATGGTCACAAAGCCATTCACATAATGTTTATGATAACATAACTCTTCTATTTTATCATTAATTTTTACCACTCTCTTATAGTTCCAAATTTATAAATTAAACTTTATCACAGGTATATAAGGATCTGTACTATTCACAGTCTCAGGCATGTATGGGGAGGGGGTGTCTTGGAATGTTTGCCTTATGGATAAGGTGGAATTAATACATATTGTCCATCTAAAATATCTAAAATCATAGGTATCCTGTACTCATTTTATATTTTATAGTTTTTAACAGTTTCTAATAAGATATTATTTGTTATTTTGAGTAATTTCAATATATTCTAAAACAAAATTAATTCTCCAAAATAATGGACTGTATTTTAAGGCATACGATATGTATAAATACAAAGTCACATGGTCATAGTAATTGTTCCTTTTTACTGTTGACCCTTTTTTATTGAAAATCAATCATTCCTGTTCCTCTTCCGATTTTCTTTCAAGAAGGCCCTCTCTAAACCTTGTTGCTCTTATCCTCTCTCTCTTCCTTGGGCCTTTTGCTTTTCTGGCCACATGTGTGCCCTGTCGTTTCATATTTTCCAAACTTTGGACTCAATGTAAAGAGAATACTGGCAAGTCTCAGGCTGCGGACCTTTTCAAGTCACTGGAAAAGAGAGGTACTGCATCCAGATTTTTTCAAGTGCCTCAATAATCGAAATCTTGACTTTCCTCAGCTCTAAAAGCTTTGTGCATTGTCATTTTCCACATGCACTTTTCCTTCCCCGAGTAGACTGTCAGTTCACGAGGACAGGTTCGGTGTCTTGTCTTGTTTTCAACCTTTTTAAATCTCCTAAAACTCAGTGACTTGAATTCCCAACAGACAGCGGCAGAATGAATAAAGAATCTCACCACTGTGCCCACAGCAGAAAGCCTACAGAAGGATATGAGGACAAGAACCTCTTGTAGCCCAGCTCAGAAGGAAAGCATTGTGTGTTCTTAAATCTCCACGCACAGGGAACCAGCTGTGTGAGTGTGCTCAATTCACTCAACAGATAGCACTGACCTGATGATGTACAAAGCCACGTATCTCTGCTGCTCCATCTTTTAAACAAGGTGAGGAGGGACACAGTCGTGCTGTGGAGCACACGGGCCTGGGTCCAGATCTCTGCTCAGCAATCTGACAGCACAGCACAGTTGACAAACCACCTGTCTGATCCTCCATCTCCTCCGAGATACTGGTACCTAGGGTAATAATATATCCTTCCCTGGAGTTACAGGGATGGGGGTCCAATATGACCAAGCATTTGGCTGTCAGCCTGGTTCTGAAAGATGCTCTTCATACAGAAAGAAGTAGGAACACCTGGAGCAACAGAACTAGCAGGAACAGTAGGTGTTTATCCACCTGGTAGCTGGACTTCCTTCTGGCAGTTAATTCTAAGCCTCTAGGAATGTCATAGAAAATTCTAGCATGCATTTTTAACGTTTCCTTTTTAGCTTTTCCCTTTTTGTCTCATTGTGGATTTTTTAAAAATCCTTTACCTAAGTTAAACATTAACACTCCCCTCACAACACTAACTTCTCAACATCAATAGCATCGGCCACGCACCTTCTCAAAATCCAAAATGTGTTTATCATTGCGCTCTGCTTCACTTTCAAAATCTGGAAATAGAATATTCTCCTCTGACCCAAACCATCCATCTATGTGCTTCTCTCATTCAATTAAAAACAGTGAACCTGCTAACCGTTTTCACCCTGAATTTCAGGCTCTCAAATCTTACCTGTCCTTAGTCCATCCATCTGTGGGGGGCTGCCCTTTGCCAGTGTCGGGTCATGACCAGTCTTTTCTACAACATACTTCCTCTCTCTGGAAAGCCCAGTTTTTCAGTTTGACGTATGTATGCCTTGCTAATCTTCTAATCACGTATACACCAACTGTTTGCTTGTCCCGTTCAGAATCCATACTAAGTATTGCTAGAGAATGTGACAGAATGGTGTTGGGACTAATGTGACAGCAAAAGGCTGTTATAGTTTCATCAAAGCTCCTCTTTCATGCTCTGGAATCTTTTTTCTAGACTTCTTGCATATCTCTGCTACATTCCTCAAGCTCCTGTCCCCAAACCATTTCATCTTAGTGTAGGACCTTGCACATATCTGAGTAGACAAATGTCACCATGAGATGGCAAACTCCCCGCAGGCAGGGTCCTTATTTGTGGTACTTCCCTCTGAATCCCCAGTGCCCAGCCAGGGCGGAACAACTGCCAATGCACGGGTGGCATGTCCCTCCTCTCTAATGGATGACTGCTTTTGCAATTATTGATCACACCGGCCTTCTTAGAACATTCTGAAACTCGCTCCTGAAAATGAAATTCAGTGGCTAGCCTCTTGTTTCCCTTTCTGTCTTTAACCACCTCCTTGGACCTCCACTCAGAAAAATGTTGGTGTTCTCCAAACTTTTGCGTTCAGGTGATTTACACCCTCCTACAGTTTAATGCGGATGACCTTGTGCTATCTTTGGAGCTTTCAGACTGTTTTTCTATTCCACATCTACACTTCAAGTGCACATCAATCATTCATCCAGGAGGTAAGGTCGTGTGCAAAGGTGACCCATTCCCCCCTGCACCCCCTAACCAAATAGGCTTTCCTCCGGGTATGTTTATTTCCTCATGGTGTGTTTCATGCTAATAGTTTTCAAAAGACCCGTGTTCCAAATTCAAAGGCAGCCTGTAGTAGTCCCTTGCCCTAGACTCCACATCCGCTGATTTAGGGACTTGTAGATTTTCATCGGTGAAGTCCATTGCATCCTGTTCATTCCCACTGCCTCCACTCTGGGTCATGTTTCCCCCTCTTTCTTGAAAAAAAAAAAGTCTCTTTTTCAAGTTCCAAGGAAACTATTCAATAACGGGATATGTTTTTATGCATCTCAAAGGGTCATTAGAAACAGCGTCCTGAAATAAAACCTTGCTGTTACCTCTGTTTCATCTCACTAATAAACAGGTAAAAATAAGCTTGAGAAATGTCACCCCCAAATATGTGTCCTCGCAAAGTCCTGAAATGGAGATGATGATGGCAGGGAGATGCTGGGAGACAGAAGAGACATCTCTACTTATAGACTGGCGGCAAGGTGAAAGAATTGGCTGTTCCCTTTTCCTTACGCAAAAGACTGTTTCCACGTCGACTGCAAAAACATCCAGAGTAGAGATTACACTCTGTACATATTAAACATTTGCTGAGTGCTGTCCCAGGGGTCTTCGCAAAGCCTCTGCAGACACAGGTCCATCTCTTCCTCCAACCACAATGCACTGATGGTCCCTCACAAAGTTCCACATGTTGGGCTCTCTTCAGAAAGTCCTAGAATCCTGGAGAGATGTGTGATGATGGGATGGTTACTGGAGACCCTTTCAGGACTAGCAAGAGTCTCTGTATAACGGGTGTCATTTCTGTTAATTCTGGTCACAGTGCTCCCTAATGAAAATCTGCCAAAATACAGCCATTTTAAATAATGGACCAAGATTAAATACATAATAGTTATTGTATATTAAGAGAAAAAACAAGCAAACAAACAAAAATGTCCTCTCCACAAATGCAATATGACTCTACATGATGAGGGGCTTGAAGTCAATTCTAATAGTCCTGTCACTTGTCCCTTGACCTCCTGTGCAGCCAGGGGTGAGTTATATCTCTCTCTCAAGACACAGTTCCCTCAAAAATATAAAATAATGATGAGAGTACCTACTCACCAAGGGAAGGACGAACGGAAGTGTGTTTACATGGCTTCTCTTCACATCAGACTTCATGAGAAAATAGCCTTCCCTGACCCCAGCCTGCTAACAATCTCCAAGCAGACTCAAACTATGTTGCTCCTGTGAGAATTCAGCATATGGCTATCACAATGTGTATAAATGTTTTCTCCAGACACATGGATTTTGAATGAATGTAATTAATATTGGCTGTCAAAGTTTAGACAAAATAGTCTAAGAAAAGTATTATTCTAAGCCAGGGGTTCCCAAACTTTTTACACAGGGGGCCAGGTCACCGTCCCTCAGACCGTTGGAGGGCCGCGACATACAGTGCTCCTCTCACTGACCACCAATGAAAGAGGTGTCCCTTCCGGAAGTGCAGCAGGGGCTGGATAAATGGCCTCAGGGGGCCACATGCAGCCTGCGGGCCGTAGTTTGGGGATGCCTGTGAGGCTATTAATTGATGAGCTAAATGTAATTTTATGAAATGGGCTTATACAAATAAAATCTCTATTGCAGGTGCTTAGTGATGAAATTCATCACACATGCCAGAGAACAGGACAGGGTCCCCATGCACCTACTATAATTCTGTCTCCTGTAACATTTACACGTGGACCATGGAAGCAATCTCTCAACCTTGTCCCCACTAAGGAGTCTCCAAGGACAGACAGTCTGGAGGACATCCATCCTAAACACAAACTCAGGGTCTCCACCTGCCCTCTCTGTGGCTAGAAACATGTAGAGAAAACTAAATCAATACTTCCATATTTTCCAGTATTCAATCCCAGAATAACAGCAAGATAAAGCAAAACAAAGGAAAAAAAAACTTTAAAATTATGAAAGAACTGGAAAAATACAAAATCAATTTTGCATCATGTCCATTTGCCAATTAACAAAATTCCAACAAAACAAATGGGCAACAACAGGAAATAAATTCCTCAATATTTCCTTTAAACTCAAAAAGCTATGAGAATAGGCAAAACTATCAAAATTTAGTAATAGGTGGGTTCCATATATGTATTCTTCAGGTCAATATTTAATATAGAAATAGTAATGGCAATACAATATTTACATAACAGATGACTTGCTAAATGTGTAACAGGTTTATTACATTCAGGAATTACCTATTACTTAAATTTTACATAATAACATTGTCTTCAAAGTCATAATTTAGGAAAAATAATTGTCCTCCCTGTCATTAATGTGAATGGTTATGTTGCCACTGTTATGTTGCTACTGTCAATTACTAATAAAAAATTTATTTCATTTAAAAAATACTACTACACGATAAAAAATGGGATTTTAAAAACATTTGTGAAAGTCACTAGAAGTAGCAATAATAATAATTATAATCAATAAGAAAATAATAACAATAATATTAAATCAATGAAGATTTTTTTTGAAATCAGTTCTTGATTACTTTCCAGAGCTCCATAAGTGGTTTAAAAAATAAAATACATTAATACCTCAGCTTTTTTATACACAAAATAGAGTTTTCTTTATTGGCAATGTGATAAAAGAAATGAAGATATAACTGGTTGTTTTTTTGGTTTTTGAGTCACAGCTTATCACCATTTAAAAACAGAAGTTTTCAAAAGTCAGGGAAGAGAAGAATAAATTAATTAAATTGTAATTAAAAACAACTTCTTCAATTTCCTTTTGATCATGCAAACATTTCTAAATATCCACTTTACTTCTACTTTCCCTGTTGACTTTCATCTGTTTTGATGTACAATGTAATTAGTTGCTTAGAATATCAGTAAGCAGTAAACAAAGCACGCCTGGGTCTGACTCCAGTAGAATGCTTTCTAAACTCTAACAGTCATGGGAGCTGCTTCACTTCCTTCTTACTAGCGGCTTCAAAATTGACTCTCTCACTTAAGGAAAACTTATCCATGTATACAGCACATAATTCTTTCAACTAGGAAAATATGTATTTTGGTAAATAAAATATATGTGCATTGTTTTTTCTATCCTATTATTTTTATATTCTAAAGTGCCATTTGTTTGCTTAAATTATACTAGTTCATTTAACCATTTGCTTTTCATAAAAATTAGAGAAAATAACCCATCTTTTAAAAAATGCAGTTTATCTCTGGCACTTACACATGAGTGCCTCTATAAAAGTGTGTTTCAAACTTCTCTCCCTTTCTCGCTGTAACAGCAGCACAGACTGCTTCCTGAACAGCGAGAAAAATCACTGTGCCACTTGCTTTCTATAACCATGTAAGACCGAATACAAGAAATAATTAAATGTTTACTTTTAATAATATAAATTTCTTCATTCAAAAATTATTGGACAGACCACACACTCAAGATGAGATACTGGGTAGGGTTTGCTTTCTCTATAATGTTCAAGACTAAGACAGAAGCTGCAGAATTAATTCAGGAATCCAGGGTTTTTAAAAATTTCTAAATTTTACCATCCCATAAAAGTTCTTAGAGCTTTTCTATAGTACCAGGAAATTTAAAAGGCTGTTTTAAGTTTCTGATGATTTCTTTATCGAAATTCAGATATTAAAATTCTTGAGATTAGTCACTGGTCCAATAGCCAATTTAACTTATGTCTTCTTTCCCTCATCCCCACCTTCCTCTCTCTCTGAAAAATATATGTATATATATATATTTTTTCTATTTCTGTAAGCAACTAAAAACGATTTGCACAACTAAGTTGTTCAGAATCATTGGATGGGTTGCTTCCTGAATGAAAGAACATTATCATTTCCATGACAAACCAGTAGACGGTGCTAACCACAGGGTACCACACTCAAAAGATTTTTAAACCAAAAAACTCACAGAATAGGTAACCAGTTTAAAGAGTTATAGAATTACTAATATGACCTACAGAGGAGGAAATTTCAAAAATGTGACTGTAGCAGAAATGTAACATAAGCATACAATATAACTAATGGTGAATGTTAAATGAAAACCCAAGATGACCACAGGTTCTTACTATGATCTTTACTTACAGAATTCAAAGCACAAGCACATACGTGGCTCCCACATTAAAATCTTCTTCAGCCCATTGTGGTTCAATCTCATTTGGTTATATGATTAAGCACAGCTCCAATTCTGCCCTAATTGTAAGACAGGTTGCTACTTTAGGCAACAATTGGTCCTCAATGAAAAGTCTGGTTTGATTGTTCAGATTGTTTCTCACTCACTCACTCTGCCTCTTTTCAAAGAACTAAATGTTTCATGCGGCATGCAACCTGCAAAGAAATATTGTACATATGCATTATCCTGCATTTTTACTTAGCATGATTATGAGAAAAAATGATTTACAAAACCCAGAATGTTGTGAATGTTTTTTTTAATGTTTGTTAGTTGTTCAAACCATGTGAAAGGCTGCATTTTAATAATGTGCTCATTACAAACACACACAAACCACAATTTAAAGTTTAATGAACATAGTATCTGAGTTAAATTTTAGAACTACATTCTTCAGATACCAAGTCTGGTAGTCTACAGACAGGACATAACCCATCTTCCTTATATAAATGCAATGGGACATTCTTAACAGAGAAAAGATACCCTGACTACAAAAATAACTCACACTGAAACTTCCAAAGACCTCTGATGAGACACGGTGAATTATAGATAGATAGATAGATAGATAATTAGATAGATAGATATCTGTCTGTCTAGATACTACAATACATTTTATTCTTCTACAGATACATGATCATTTGTATTCCTAATTCTATTACCACCAAAAGAAATACAGGCATAAAACTTCTCATTCCACACACTGAGGTTACAGACTTAGAAGAATATTTGTTTGAAAAAGCCACAGTTTGTTATTAACCCCTTTGTTATGGCCCTTTCTGTGTGAAGGAATTAGTTTTTATATTTATAGCTTAACAGAGAAGAAAACTAAGTCTGAGAGATAAAAAGATTTGCTTTACACTCATTTTAACAGAATACAAATTAATTCAAATGATGCATTTAAGGCTGAACTTCTCATTTAGGAAAATACGATAGGAAATCAAAGCTGCAAAATCAAATAATTTAAATAACAGTTCCCCTCCAGATTTTAAAATGTAAAATAAGACACAAAATTTATTTGAATATCAAGTTTTCCAGCAGATTCTGTTACTGAGTTAAGTACAACAAAAGACTTTTTATTACCAACCGGTCAACTCCCAAAAGTAGTGCTGCATTATACTGGAAACATGTAACAGAACAATATGAACTATCACAAACTCCATAGAGTGCATTTACCACAGATCATTGTAATGCTACCAACACACAAAATCAACACCATCATCAACCCCTATCTGCCCTGTGCGGGGTTCTCAGGGGAAAACCTTTGCAACCGCTATGAAGTGTTTCTAAAGAGGGTACACACTGTTTCTTTACAACCCAAATATAAGGCAATTGTCCCTTCGGGAAGTATTCTCATTACTACAAACTAACTGTTTCATCCTCATTATGATTCCCAACTGCTCATCATTGAAAGTAACTGTTTCCCCATTCCCCGGAAGATGCCAGCAAGCCCTCAAAACCCAGCAGTACACCGGAAAAAGAAAGGATGCAAAGACAACAGACTAAGACAGCAACACCCTTCGGAACCAACAACCAGGCTGGGAAAGACCTACTGCGTTGTTTAATCCGAGCAAAGAGGAGGAGCGCGAGTTGAGCGCGCAGAGGGTGGTGCCATCCTCCGAGATTTGGAAGGGTCCCCAACGCCCGGCCCGCGTGGACAGCGGCCAGCCCCTGGGGAGGAGGCTTCCCTGCTGTTCCCTCCCGTCTCTCCCGCGCTCCGAGGGGTCGCCCGCTGGCCCGTGCAGCGTCCTCTCCGCCCTCGCCCCTTGGGCTCTGCAAATGGCCCTCGGAGAACTTACAGGGCCCAGGGGATGCTGTGTCCCCGGCCGCCACCCGCTTGCGGCGCAGACGCCGCCCGGCCACCGCCGAGACGACCTGGGCGCAGCCGAAGAGGGACTGTATTTTGCGCACATCCAAAAAAGGATCGAAGACAGAGGACTTTCCCCAGCGCCCCGCAAGGCTGTGCCCCCCGCGGGCGTGCGCACACGTACACACACACTCACACACACACACACACGCGTCCTCTCCAGGACCAGCGTTGCCATTGCAAACCCGGGAAACGCCTCCAAGGGGACCAAGTACCTGCTCTCTGCGAGCTGCTCAGCTGTTCACTTCATCCTCCGTTGACAAGGAAACCAAACCGCACTTCATTTTTTTTTTTCCAGAAAAACCTTCCACTGCCATCATTTGAAAATTGATTTAAGGGGAGGGGAGAGGGAGGAAGAAGGGATAATATAGATATAGATATCAGGATATCTATCATAAAATTATCTCGGATTTTTAAAAAAGTCAAATGTGCAAAAGTCATCGTTAATTTAAAGGAGGAAAAAAGTATTTGCTTAAAAATAATACCAGTAACCAGCTGCAAGAAAAGTTTCACGTTACCAATGTATCAAAAACAGGAGGAGAAAAAAAAAAACGAATTTGTTCTCACCGGCTCCAAAAAGGGCACCAAGAAAATGGAAAATAAATGTTTTTGCTCAGTGGTTTGTACCAGTATTGCAAAACCACAAACTTGTAAACACTGCGTACAATCCCACCTATCCAAAAATCTTATCAGAAAAAGAATCTGCCAAAAAAGAGGTAGAAACATGCTTTTTTTAAATTTTATTTTACAAAGGAGAAAAAATAGGCACCACACTCCACATCGTTTTTTCCATAAAACCAGTTGCACATCCTGCCGGAGTCGCTCCCGCGGGCACGGGCGTCCGGACTCCCGGACACAGCGCCTCATCTACAGAACCACTGCATGCTACAAAAACTTGGATTCAGAAAAAGGCTCAAAACCTTGCTCTTCCAGCTTCACTAAATATAAACAATCATCAAAGAAGTGGGGGGAAAAAAGAAGAAAAAAACAAAAACAAAAACAAAAAAGGACAAAAAAAAAAAAAAGAATAGGACAAGAATGCCACTGAGAAGGTACTCACCGAGCGGGAGTAAAATGTTGGAATAAAAATGAGATTTGGTACAAAATACAGTATGGCGGTGGGAGAAGGAATGAAGCGCGTTTTTCTCTCGGTCTCGACCTCGGGCACTGACACGTGACAGGAGCCAGGCTGCCTCGCAGGCGGGGAGGACCAGGCTGTCGGGGCGCCCACGGAGCCGCTCGGCGGCCGGCGAGGCTGGCTGGGCGCTGGGCGCTGCGCGCAGACTAGCAGGGGCCCCGCGGGGCCGAGCGCACGCGCGCGCACACGCACGCGGGCGGGGCGCACACGCACGCGGGCGGGAGGGCAGCGCCGCGAGCGGAGCCGCGCGGGCCGCCCGAAGCGCAGCAGCCACCGCCCCCTCTGTGCTGTAGCCGCCGTCGCCGCCGCTAGCGCCGCCGCCTGGATGCGGAACGCGTATGCGGCCCGCGCACGGTGCTGCCCACCCGCCGGAGAGGCGGGAGCAACTTGCTGCTTCCCGCGAACTTGTGCAGCTGCCACTTCTTCCTTGTGTGTGCAGCCCTTTTCCGTCTCAAGGTAGTTCCTGGGGAGACCGCCCAACCCAGGTCTTCCCGAAGTTTCGCTGTCCACTTCCTCCTGGCTTTCCTGGTCCCTTCCCTCCCCAGCTGCCTCAGGCGCTCCCTTCGCGCTTCCCGGTCGCGGAGCTCGTGGAACCTGGCTCGGAGCAACACTGGGGGCGTTGTCACGGGCAAAAGCCACCGTCAGACTTGGTCGCCATCAGAGTGCGCGGCATCGTGTTGCGCGTCCGCAGAGGAACGTCTGCTGTTGGCGAGACACTGTAGCCTCCCCTGTAGGACCCCGTCCGGGTTCCCTCCGTGCGCTGCAAAGCCGGGGGTGGGGCGTAAATCCCTTCCTGCGTGGACCAGGCATTGTTCGCTTGGTCTGCGCGCGCGCCTGCCGGCTCCCAAGCTGCTCTGGAAGGCTCCGTGGCAAAAGCTCCTGCCTGACTCCTGCTCAAGTTGTGGGCTGGGGTTGGAAGTCAAGGGACAGGGGCCGGGGAAACAAGTGAGTTCATTGTGTGAGTCCACAGGCGGGGAGCGGCACTTGGCGGTCGCGAGGGGGAGACGTGCACTAGGAGTGGGGCGCAGAGCCCAGTGGCTGAGCTGTCGTTCTGGAAGCGAGGTGATGGGATTCTCCAGCTGGCATCTGACTGAAGATGCCAGTCGCCTGAACAAAAAGATTCCATCAGGCAATCGCTGGATGCCTTGGGATTCTTCTACTGTCTATTCAAGAATCAGCTTTCTGGGCTCCAGAACTTACCTATTTTTCTTCATTTTTGTGCAATAACAACATCACTACCATTTCCCTGTGTAGCTTTGAATCAGGGTTGTATGGAATTAATTGACATCTCTGTGTTTAAGAATGAGACTAGCACAGCTTTGCAGTTCCTAGATTGGTATCTCCTTGTTCCTAATGTTGACATTTAAGATAAAATTCCTCCCAGAGATGCCCTACCCTGGGCAATTCTGAAAATTAAATATGCAGCCACTGTAGAGAGCTACTACAGCAAATAGGTTACCCAAACATTCTGGCCAGAATTCACTGACCAAACAAAGCATTAATCCATAATTTAAATAAAAGAGCTTTTAAAAGAACCATCAAAATATCATTAAATATTTATTTTGGTGAGTTGCCAGCTTTACAACAACTCACTGTTCACACTTTAGAGTGAGGGTTGCCGATAAGAACTACTGTGTGAGAAAGACGAATACATCGAAGTGGATAAGGTAACTTCCGAATCAACGCTGAACTTTATCTGGAAATCACAGCATTTTAAACTGTATAATATAGATCAAATGTGCTTTTCACTGGAAAAGCACACTTGAGTCTCATTTTTTAAGAAATATGATCTCTTCAAATGCTTTTTTCTTTTCTGAGTGATGAGCTTTGTCTACGATTAAACCTTAGTTTGCTAAATTTTCCAAATGTTTCTTTCCATGTCAAAAATAATCCGATTCTAGTCATTTCAAGAAGAAAATAGTATTTTCTACATATTGTTTTCCATTACAAATCACAGTAGTATTCCAATGTGAGCAAGTTCACTTTAAAAATGAGTTTTGAAGCTTTGAGCTAGGCTGGGCAGCGCCCAGGTTTTAGGGAGTTATTCAAGAAGAACTTTGAAAAACAAGCTGTTTAGAATTGCTCTGCAGTAGTGGCCCTCAGCCATCTCGGTGATTGTCAGGCTTTTATTATTCAATGAAACGACTCCCCTTTTTGTTAGATGCAGTTCTGCTGAGGAAAAGGCAGGACGTCAATATTCTTCCTGCACTTTGCCATCTACTTATATAATTACAGCACAGTGCCCACAATATCTAATTAATTTGTTTCCAATGTGCCATTCTGGCCCTTTAGGCTGTGTGGTGGTGGCCACTTCAAACTAGAAGTAAACAAAGTCAGATTAAGGGAGTGAGTATGTACTGAGCACAGCCTCTCATTTAGCTCTTGTTTCTGCTCTGTAACAATGTGTTGTTATACTTATTTTACAGATTAGGAAAATAAAGTCAGAGTTGAAACAACTGGCCAAGGATTCCACTGTTAGTACATTGGAGATGGATTGGACCCGATTTTATCTGGTTTTACAGCTAGAAAAAAATATCTCAAAATTCATGGAAGATCCTCAGTATTTTCTTTTTTTTTTTTTTTTTTTTTTTACTTTTTCTCAAAGCTGGAAACGGGGAGAGACAGTCAGACAGACTCCCGCATGTGCCGGACCGGGATCCACCCAGCACGCCCACCAGGGGCTACGCTCTGCCCACCAGGGGGCGATGCTCTGCCCCTCCGGGGCTTCTCTCTGCCGCGACCAGAGCCACTCTAGCGCCTGGGGCAGAGGCCAAGGAGCCATCCCCAGCGCCCGGGCCATCTTTGCTCCAATGGAGCCTTGGCTGCGGGAGGGGAAGAGAGAGACAGAGAGGAAGGAGGGGGGGTGGAAAGCAAATGGGCGTTCTCCTATGTGCCCTGGCCGGGAATTGAACCCGGGTCCCCCGCACGCCAGGCCGATGCTCTACCGCTGAGCCAACTGGCCAGGGCATCAGTATTTTCAAATACTGCTACTAACGCCAATTAGCAAATTCACATTACTCCAATAGGTAGGTCTGAAATAAATTTGTGGGAATTGATAATGGCTATATTATTCACCACAAATAATAGTAGCAATACACATTTCTACTTACTTTTTTTTTTTTACTTCATAAAATAAAGAGAGAAGAAGATAAGCCTTCAAAAGTATAGATGAAGAGGCTCATTTTTTTCCTTTAGTAAAAATCTGTACCAAAGATGTGGTGACCACATTCTTTGGGAGTTAACCACAGAAACTTTATATTTTATTTTAAATTTTAAAATTTATTTTATTGATTTTAGAAAGAGACAAAGAGAGAATGAGAGAGAGAGAGAAAAAGAAAGACAGAATCAAATTTTTGTTCCACTTATCCATGAATTCATTGGTTGATTCTTGTATGTGCCCTGACTGGGGATCAGACCTGCAACCTTGGCATATCTGGACAATATTCTAACCAACTGAGCTACCTGGCTAGGGCCCACAGGTAGTTGTTTTAAAACAAAGTTCCGTGAACTTTTGGCGGTCATTCTGAAGTAAGCCAGCGAGAAGTCATCATTGAGAAGTATATTGATTTAAGATAAGTTAATAATGCTGATTGAGGAAAAATCTATGTTGGAATGTGTGCTACATAATCACAATATTTTTCCACTAGAAAATATTTAGGATACATGAGTTATATCTGCCTATACATATATATATTTTATATATGAATACATACCTGGAAGTCATGTGTTAGAATATCCTGGGTCAAATGTATGCTTTTATTTATTTATTTATTTATTTATTTTATTTTATTTTTTATTTTTCTGAAGCTGGTAACGGGGAGAGACAGTCAGACAGACTCCCGCATGCGCCCGACCAGGATCCACCCAGCACGCCCAGTCGCTCTGTTGCGACCAGAGCCACTCTAGTGCCTGGGGCAGAGGCCAAGGAGCCATCCCTAGCGCCCGGGCCATCTTTGCTTCAATGGAGCCTCGCTGCCGGAGGGGAAGAGAGAGACAGAGAGGAAGGAAAGGGGGAGGGGTGGAGAAGCAGATGGGCGCTTCTCCTGTGTGCCCCGGCCGGGAATCGAACCCGGGACTTCTGCACGCCAGAGCCAACCGGCCAGGGCAAATGTATGCTTTTATAGCCAATGATCTGGTAGCATTTTGTTTTGCTTCACAATTTATTCACAACTTAGTGATTTTAATTTTTGATTAATTTTACTTCTTCACTCTGTGTTCTGGTCCTACATAGGCACATACAATACTTATAACTCTCTTTAGTTTTGAGAGTTTCCTTTTTTTCCCCAATATTTCTATTGTAGGAACTGCAAATACCAAAACTCATCAAATAATTTTTACAAATTATCAAAGTAATTAGATCTGAAAATAAATCATAACAATATGATATGGAATGAGTAAAATAAAGAACTACCAAAATTGCTCTGTAATTTATTTTTAATATTTATTTCACTTTACATATTTTATGGAATCCAAAAATTCAAAATATACATCCATATTTCTTATCATTTATGGCCACTTGTAATGCTGGTGGCCGAGGCCAGGCAGGTCTACACTGTATTTGGGCAGATGGTAGAAAAACTGTGGAGCTGGAAAGCTTTGGGCCATTACCATTTAATAAAGTCTCACAACGGCAGACAAGCACACAGGCAGGGGAAACTGGCTCTCAGGCAAACAAACATCAAAATGGCCCCTCACACTGGCGAGCAGGCAGTTCGTACATCCACGATCCCCAATCTTTCATCTCTCTCAA
Source organism: Saccopteryx leptura (assembly GCF_036850995.1). Taxonomy (NCBI): domain Eukaryota; kingdom Metazoa; phylum Chordata; class Mammalia; order Chiroptera; family Emballonuridae; genus Saccopteryx; species Saccopteryx leptura. The sequence continues at coordinate 294,843,630 of NC_089505.1, forward strand.
GCCCAAGCATCCATAGCTTTAGTAGTCAATGCACCCGTGCCTCTGCCATGTGCTCATGCACTAATCAAGCGAAGTGCTTGCAGCTGGTAACCCTGTGAGCAAGCCTAACACAGTTGCACCACACCACTGATGGTTACTTCCTTATAAAATTAATAAGATGTGTGTACATTGCCAAGAAAATAATGGCCATGTACTATGCCTTTTGCCATTATTCATTGATTACTGGTCTAACAATCATTCTTTCTAAAGAGAATATAAAATATGTCCATTTATAAATTTAGAAGCTGCCAGTTTATCAAAGATATCTTTTTTGATTTGGGGTGTTAAAGATAAAAATGTAGCAAGCCCAAATAAGCCTCTAAAAAGGTACCAAATGTTAAAAATATTAAATTAATTTTAAAACACTTTATTATGTATTAATATTTGTACATAAGAAGTCTGAAGGGAACCAAAAAAGACAGGATGTTAATGCAAAACAAACCAAAAAATACTAGTGAGAAGAATCCTAAAGGAGAAATATGTACCATTCAGTAACTACTTACTGTGTCTCGGATGCTTGACATAGGATAGTAGTGTCATAAAAGCCTCATCATCAGAAACACATCTAAAAGACCCTGCCCAGGAACCTAGGACTGAGACGGTGAACAGCAGAAAGCTTCGCCTTTAGTGAGACAGATGAAGACCCTGGGACAGGAAAAGTAACTTCAATGACAAAGTGCTGTCATTACAGCTAGGAAACTGGAGCAGTAACAGTGGAGGGGAAGAGGATATAGGGGAGGGCCGAGGAGGGGGTGAGCATAAAGGAAGAAAGGAAATGAGGAGGGAGGACCAGAAACTGCAAGACCAAGAACATCCGGAGGGGGCCTGGAAAATCTCTTTAAAAAATGCATATATACCAGTATATAAATATATATATAATTTTTTTTTTTAAATAAGACAAGTACACACTGGACAGATTTAGGTCATACTGATGAGTCCTAAATGAAATGACAAAAATTACTTCTCAGAAATATTGCAGACTATACAGTGTGTGTGTTTACTGAAACTAAATGTTGCCCGAAAATTTCAGAAAACAGTTGTAATGCATGCCGGTGGCCGAGGCCAGGCAGGTTCACAATGGATTCAGGCAGACTATAGAAAAATAGGGGAGCCAGAATGGGTTGGGCCATTCTGTTTAATAGAGTCTCACAAATGCAGACAAGCACACAAGTAGGGGAAACTGCCTCTCAGGCAACTAACAGCAAAATGACCCCTCACAGCAGTGGGCAGGCAATCATGCATTGGCAATCAGCAATACCCATAACCTTACATAAGGTACGCACACGTGCTTCTGCCGGGTGCTCACACACTAATCAAGCAAAGTGCTTGCACCTAGTACACCAGCGAGCAAGCCTAACACAGCTGCCCCACGACAGTCTTGCTGAGGTTCACAAAACTACACCAGAGGAAGTTAGCAGTTTTCAGAGAGTAAACCAGAAAGAGATCTCTTCATTTGTGTTTTACAAACAAGAGGCTTCTTTATCCTGAGGACTCAAACTGGTAACAGCAGGCAATATAGTTTCATTGGGAAAGTAATTGTGTGTAAGGAGATGAATCTGGAAGATATTCAGGAGAAAACTGACATTTTTATTGTTAACCCTCACGATCTTAGATGCAGAGGTATGAACTAAATCTTTTATATGCAGCGGTGTGGATGTGCAGTTATAGTTAAGATTCTGTTGACTTTTCCTTTCTGTTTACTTGGTTTCATTTAAAAGCCTGGGTTTTAGAGGTAATACGGATTCTAAATACCAATGTTAATTTAACTCTGGAATTTTTAATTTTTTGAGGTAAGGGTTATTCATTTGTACTGTTTAAAGGTTATAGCAATCAAGAGATGAATGGAGGCCGTTAGTTGGCGACGAGTCTAGGGGTCCTGTCAATAGGAGGCATTTCTAATTTTCACGAACCCTAGAAAGTTATTTCTTTCTGTTAAATGAAGCTTACATTTTGAAAAGGAAATTTGTTTTTCTGATAATAAAATTGAGTTTTCAAAAACCAAATAAGTACAGTAGAATGATTTTATGGTGAAAATTCACTCAAGCCTCTTACTATAGATTTGAACACTTAATGTTTGCTTTTATATTTATTTACATGTTAGTACGTCTTTTGTACCAAAAAATGTGGGAATAGACATTTGGTTAAAAATGATTATAGGAAATAGTTCAACCTAATTTATGATATATATAAATCTGCAGTTTTCAGATTTTTTTAAATGTCTCATTGAAACAATAAATAGGTTGCTTTATATAAATTTCTGTTACAGATTTTTATTTTCCTCTGATACTGTCTACTATCTTTTTTCTCTTGTGAGGCAGCTGTGTTAGGCTTGCTCGCTGGTGTACCAGCTACAAGCACTTTGCTTGATTAGTGTGTGAGCACGTGGCAGAGGCATGGGTGCATAGCCTATAGAAGGCTGTGGGTGCTTGCTCTCGAGAGAGATGGGGGATTGCAGATGGTGGATTGCCTGCCCGCCCCTGTGAGGGGTCATTCTTGCTGTTTGGTTGCCTGGGAGGCGATTTTCCCAAGTGTGTGCTTGTTCACGGTTGTGAGACTTTATTAAATGGAATGGCCCAACGCTTTCCAGCTCTGCAGTTTCTCTATTGTCTGCCTGAATTCAGTGGGAACCTGCCTGGCCTTAACCACTAGCATTACATTATGTAAGATATACACACACACACATACATATATATATATCTGGATCCTCAGATTTCTTTCCCTGTGGATGTCTCCCTCTTCAGTGCAGAGAAGGGTCAACCTTGTTAAGATCTGAAAAGATCACAGCCCTTGGCTGCTTGGCTTCAGGTAGTAAATTGTGTGTTATTTTATTCATCTAAAGCTCCAGAGAAAACATGAGCTAAGATCAAACACAGGCGTTCCAAATAAAAATATAACAAACAACTAGGTGGCCACTGGACAAAATATGACTATTTCACGCTACAAACTTAGAAACACACCAACATTCCACTTGTCAGGCCATTTATTACAAGTAGTCACTGTCCTTGCACAAAGGCCAGCCTCAGAGGCATTTATCTTTGCAAATTACATAAATTCAAATCTAGAGCTTTATTGTCACATAACTAGAAAAAAAGTTCATTAGTATTTGATGTACATCAGCTTTCTGCTTGCCTTCAGAAAGAATTGATAACTAATTTTAAAACATTAAACAGTATGTTTTATTAGTGTTCCTTAAATCAACTATGTTCAAAGCTTCAGGAGATAACAAAAGTATGTGAATTCCAGAAAAAGTTTAATCTTTAAACTTGATACCAGTACTTGTTTTTATTCCACATAAAGGGAATCTGTATTTTTTTTTCTTGCCATTTGTACAACAGAAACTATAACACGTTTTAAGGCTTATATGAGGAAATCAACAAATATTTTTTAAACTTAATTTTAAAAAGCTATTATCAAAGTATTATAGTACACTAAATGAAAGTTACTGAGTAAAAAAAAATGTTAGAAATTAAAATTTAAATGCCTGATTAAAAAATATACTACTGCCCTGGCGGTTGGCTCAGTGGTAGAGCGTCGGCCTGGCGTGCAGAAGTCCCAGGTTCGATTCCCAGCCAGGGCACACAGGAGAAGCACCCATCTGCTTCTCCACCCCTCCCCCTCTCCTTCCTCTCTCTCTCTTCCCCTCCCGCAGCGAGGCTCCATTGGAGCAAGGATGGCCCAAGCGCTGGGGATGGCTCCTTGGCCTCTGCCCCAGGCGCTAGAGTGGCTCTTGTCGCAACAGAGCGACGCCCCAGAGGGGCAGAGCATCGCCCCCTGGTGGGCAGAGCGTCACCCCCTGGTGGGCATGCCGGGTGGATCCCGGTCGGGCACATGCAGGAGTCTGTCTGACTGTCTATCCCCGTTTCCAGCTTCAGAAAAATACAAAAAAAAATAAAAAATAAATATATTACTTTTTTTTTTTTTGGGGGGGGGATCTTTGTAGATAAAGTTTTGTCAAAGAAAAAGTAGTGCATCTGCTCATTTGCTCAACCTGGTGGGAATAGACAAAGGCTCTGTTGCTACGTGAAATGCTCGTAGAATTGAGGAGAGTTATTGATAAAGCTAGAATCTATTCAGCTCAGGATAAGGACTTTCATTAGAATCTTGAAACATCATACATCATAATTTTATGCCGATTTGAATGCTATTTTTATAATGTCTGGCTCTCATAATCAATGATAAAAAATCGAGAGGCTGTGATAATGAATTGACGGGTATAACACTCAAGTAGGTAAGTATAAAATGTATAAATATATAATTTTCATATTCATAGCCTATAAGCTATGTAAAATTTGAATAATGATTCAAAAGTTGCTCATTCATTGTTATGAAATAAATATATTCTGTTAAAGAGATGCCACTCTCTTTGATACCTTAAAATATTTACAAATTATTCATCAATAGGTAGACTTCCTTTTTAACCTATTGCAGCCAGGCTGGGGATGCATAATAGTTAACACCTGAAGAAATAATCTCCTAGCTCAGTGTTTTTCAACCTTTTTACACTTAGGGCCTGATGAAAATAAGAGAATTATTTCAGGAACTACTAAGGCAGAAATCACCCTGAATATAAGCAAACTCGACTAAGATTATTGGGTCTATAATCTACATACAACATCAGAGTAGTTAACTCTTTCATGTACCGGCACAAAATTTCTGGTGAACCGGTGGTTGAAAAACACTATCCTAGCTGAAACTTTGTTAATGTGACTCTGGAAATGTGCCTGAAGACACGTGTGCTTTAGTTCATTCCCTAGGAGACAGTCACAGTGTAAATTTAAAAAAATGTTCAAAAACTCAAAATTGGATTGTTTTTAATTTAAGTTTCAAATTTAACTAAAATGGAATCAACATATATTTAAACAATCTCAGTACTTAAAAGTCAGAAAAAAATGTAAACTACACCTTTAATTATTAATCTTATTCCTTTTTCTAAAAAGATACATTCTAAGAAAAAATATTGAGATAATATTTCCTTAAAAGTTGCAGAAAAATCAGTGTAACAGGCATGAATTAGTTTTCTTAATAGGTTCATAAGGTAGGATTAACTTTATTCTCATGCTACCTCAAAGCAGTTGATTTCTTATGTTTTTATAATAATTCTTTTGTAGTAAATACCGAGTAATATTCAATGCATATTTTATATTGTCTTTCTATAAAAATTGAGGACCTAACACGGAAGTTTGACTCAGTGCAAGCATTTTGGCTCAAACCTCACAGGGTTAGGTTTTTGAGAAGCTGGCGTGATGGACAGGTATAGTAACCCCCTCCACATTCTTCAATATCAGATTTTCAAGCAAGCTTTTCCTAAGTACTGGGCCAGAGTCCGATCATGGTTGAATTGTTTGACAAGTGCCTGAAGTGCTGATAGAGGGTGTTGCTGAATAGATGCCCATATGCTTTAGCTAGCAGGCGCTCAGGCAGTGGAAGTGATATACTCTCTGAGATTCCGGGGCCTGACGTGTTTGTTTCACTCCACTGGAGAGCAGGGCCACTCCTCAGCATGGTGTGAGGAGAGCTAGGTAACAGTAGGTAGGGACACCTTTTGCTTTGAGTAAAGCACTGGGTAATTTGGCTATACATTCTCTGAAGACTCCAAATTCTCCCAAGAGGAACTACAGCAACAACAAGAGGAAAAGCAACAAGGGCCTGAACATGTTTAAGGACAAGTAGTATTTCAATAAGAAGCCCCAACAGGAAACAGCTCTGGTTTTGGATAGAACTATAGTCTCACCTGATATGTTGTCAATCTTAAAGGCATCCCTGGAAGCATCCAAATCCATGTGCCTATGGATGACTCTCACTACCCTTTCAACCATGGGTGATGCCTGTACCAAACAGCAATCCAACAATACTCTGAAACTTTTATTTCTGGTTAAAGTTACCCAAGGCTGGATCACTTTAAAAGATGATGCTAATTTGCTCCCCTCTGAAATGCCAGGGAGCAAATGTTTTCTGAGACACGTGAACTATCGTCTATTTATACTTTTATTTCTTTGCTCATCTGTGTGTTTCTTTGCTCATGGAAGTGAGGTTTCTGTGACATGCAGCCCTCTCTATGCTGCACTTGGTGCTGGGGAGAGGAAGGCGGAGAAAGACAGTCACTATGCCCTCTGACCGTAGCCCACTTGGAATGTGTGTTGGAAAAAGTCATCATATTCGTTTGGGAACAGTGTGCTAGTAACAAGGCATACAAGTGAAGTTCCTCCGTAGGTAAAAAGAAGGATGTACTTTTCATAAGCTAAACTTCTCTATTATCTCCTCAGGGTCCTGAGAGTAGTTGGCATAGATTTTGAGAGTTGAGACTGTCTGAGTAGATGAGCTCTCTGTAGGAAATACCTGGTCAGGTAACAGGGACAGAAGATTAGGAGTCTAGAGTAAAGGACCAAGTAAGACAAGAGAGCCAATGGAAAAAGAGCTGATGGAGGGTTTGAATTAGCACGGATATGTCAATATCTTTTTGTCCCAAATATGATTAACTGTCAAACTCAGCTTACAGATATTATTACCATACTTCTTTGATTATAAGAAGCACATTTTTACATGTTAACATATTTCAACTGACTTAAACTTCACAACTGATGTGTATTCTTAATATAGAGGTGTCCCCCATTCTTTTTTTTTTTTAAAGCTTAGTGTTTTTTTTTTTAATTTAATTTATTTATTTATTCATTTTAGAGAGGAGAGAGAGAGAGAGAGAGAGAGAGAGAGAGAGAGAGAGAGAGAGACGGGGGGGGGAGGAGCAGGAAGCATCAACTCCCATATATGCCTTGACCAGGCAAGCCCAGGGTTTTGAACCGGTAATCTCAGCATTCCAGGTCAATGCTTTATCCACTGCGCCACCACAGGTCAGACGAGGTGTCTCCCATTCTTGAGAAGCTTTTACTAAAAGCATGTTAGCATCTTTGATAGCATCTTAGAATTTAAGAATATATTTCACCGGTACAGAAAGCTTTCATTCATGATTTGTAGATATTTTATTACAATGCAGAAGATAGACAATGTGTTATCCTTCATGTTAACTCGGTTTATATGAAGAGTGGGAGAAGGTAACATATAATGCTCACAAAAATTAGGGGATATTTCAAAATAAATATAAAGCAATAAGATATCCCCTAATTTTTGTGAGCAGAATATTTGGAATTCAAGAGGCCCTGATCATCTATCCAGGGCGGCATGAGCAGTGTAGGATTGCAGATGCTGAGGGTCAGAGGAAGAAGCTTGCTTTTTTAATGCTCCAGTTTCCTGCAATGCAAATATCTAGGAGCATTCAGAATTCAAAAGATGACATGTAGACAGTTCTACATCTACTGTTAATACCACCCACATTTCTAGTGTGGACAAGTGATGAGGAATAATAATTATGATGAAGCGGTTTAAAGCAGGTTCAGGGAGAATTAGCCATAAGGAAGGCCCTGCTGAGATACTTAGGAGAGCTGTGGAGGTGTCCCTGTGATGTGCTTTGTCAGGCAGAACTAATTATCTGTGATGATAAGAGGAAATGGAAAAAACAGCAGCCGTCTCCCATAGCCGACTATCCACTTAAAACCCAACGACTCCCTGAACCATGAGCTCACTGAAACCTTACCAGAGCTGGCAGGAGCAAGGCCTTCCTTGGAAAGGAGTGGGGGCAGGTAGTGAAAATAACTTCAAATACATCTTAGAAAAACTAAATTTCAGTTCAGCTGCGTGACGTGATCCAGTTAGAATAAGAAGGGAATTATTAAGTGCACCCACACGCAGGCTTTCTAACCAGAAAATTAACTTAGCTTCCTGAAATTCGCAGATGGCATAATCCAATCTGTCTCTAACCTTTGTAGTTTGCAGTTTTAACTGGCAAGCCAATGTCAAAGATTTTTTTTTTTAGTATCTTTTTTCTGTATACTCAGTAATCAAAATTAATATTTAGGGGGTCTTGGTGAATGTCTGTTCCAATTTACATATTCTAGCCAATCTTTAAGTAAGACTCTCTACTAAAAAAGAAGTTATTCTTGTATCTGGATTTAGTTAGTAGCAGCAAAGAATGACATACAGGGTTGCTGCTGGTTCCCTGTCCCATTGCCTCACTGTCCTGCTTCAACATCCCAATTTCTATGGCTGGGCATTTTCATAGAAAGCATCAAGGACTTAGCACTGACCATGTGTCTTTTCTGCTTTGCTTAGACTGTGGCTTTCTTTCTCCTAGTGTCAAGATGGTTGCTCCTGCTCCAAGCGTCACATCTGCCTTCTAGTCAGGAGAAAGCAGAGAAGGTCACAAAAGGTAAGGGAAGCCAGGCAGGTGACTATGTATAATTAACACTTTGAGAAAGTGTTTTCCTAACAAAGAATAAGGCGGGGGGGGGGGGGATAGTTATTACTAAGGTAACTAATAGGATTTATAAATATACAAATCAATTTATCTCGTATTAAGAGAAAAAAGAGAACGAGGATTCTGTGACTTTTAGAATTTTAAACTAGATTCATGATGTATAGAAACTTCAATACTATCACTGAATTTGCTTATTCAGTAAAGAAATCACTTGAATGTCACAGAAAATTGAGGAATTTTGTTAACATTCAGCAAAATTACTAAAGAACATTTTTTGTAAGTCAAACATGTACTAAGAAAGGTAAATAAAAGTGGCTGACTTTTCTCAACTTATCATTTCTGTTTTTTCTATTAATTTTCCATTACCAAGAATAATCAAGTTTTCTATAAAGGAAAACTGTGGTAAGCTTGATGATTGACAAAAGCTAAAAAAAAAAAAAAAAAAAAAAAAAAAAAAAAAAATAGAAAATTTCTATGATGGCTATTAGAAAATGTTTAAGATTTTTTTTCTGTAAATTTAAAATAATAATGAGATGGTTAAGGTTCCTCAGTTTTGTTTTGAATGTTCTAAACATCTCTTTGTTCGTGCCCACTTTGTAAAGCACGGTGTGAGTTGCGGTGAAGTCCATTGCTATGCATGCACGACTTTCTTTCCCCTGCCTGTACTGGGTTCCTTCGGAAAGGCAGCCTGTTCCTTGAGTCTGTCATGATGCCATCGGTCAGGTTAAAGGCAGCCTGCAAGTAGCAATATAACACCAGCTTAAATTCAGTAGGTCTCATGAATCATTCCTCTAAATGGGACACTTGTTTTTTTTTTTAAGAAAACTACATGCTAAGGAAAGAAGGAACTTACTATTTTCAAAGAGTAATGCTCATGACATTAAGAAGGTATAGCCGTTAGACGAGCACCGCTCGGCAGAAATGAACTGTCAACATATTTAAGGTAAAATGCCTGAATATAATAAAGGATTATTATACATTTTCCTGTTTCATGAAGAAATAATAAAACTGCCTTATAAAAGATATTTTTTAGTCGAACAGTCAAGTTTTGAAGTCAATCATGGAAAAGAACAGCTTTGTAATTATTTTGTACGTGATGTCTACGTAGTAATGTTAAACAAAATGTCTATGTTTTAAGGCTAATAGTTATCATTTATAATATCTACTATAGTAATTGGTCCGATAAATAAATGATAAAATCAAGAGCATAAATCACGCTGAATCATTTTAAAGCTCCCTTTATGCTCCAAGTGGGGCCCTAAGGACATTATAAAATGATAATTATAGAAAAGTAGTTTTTTTGGTGTTCTTTTAAATGAGAGCTGTTGTAATGGTATAGCTAGTTTCTGGCTTTTAGATGCTTATAATTCAGAGCAACCAAAACTAACCTTACTTGCACGCGCACACACAACTTTAGGGTGAGGAGGTTGTACCCAGCTAAGAACCCCTTGTGAGATAATGTAGACTATTCTCCATACATATGAAGAAAGCCCTAACTTGTGTGAGCAAAAAATTGTAGCTGAGGAAGTAGCTCTCCAGAGAAGCCACAGGCAGAAAGGGGCACATTTCTGAGTGGTTAGGGAATAGTCTAAGGACAGAAAGAAATGTCCTGCTTGAGGGGAAGAGAAGATTTAATTTTGTTTAGTTGGAGTAAAAAAAAAAAAAGAAGTGTTGTAGGGTTGGAGCCAGTGTGATTTTGAAAAGGGAATGAGTAACATGGTCTTTCAATGAAGCAGAAGTTGGGTGAGTTTTCCGATGAGAAATGACACTGTGCAGGAGACCTCCTGCATCCTGCTTTTTAAGTGGTAGAGTTCTCTGAGAGGTCAACTTGAAGGGACCACTTACTGACAATCCAGGATTTGGGAGGTAAGGAGAACTGAGGTCTGGGCTGAGACATCACAAATGTGTCACTGTCATGACCGTGATGGGACAAAACTGTCTGATTGGGATTGCACCCTCAATGTAGGTACCCACATCTCTCTTATACTAAGAAGCTCTGTGTCTTGGCTTCTTAATCCATAACATAGCCATGTTTAAGACCCAATTTTATTAATAAGCCATTTGGATGCTTCTTTCTGATCGTATGAGCAAGCAGTAAGTTCTTTTGCAGAATCCACGACACTTACGTCTGCTAGTTCTCACAGTGTTGGGCTGAAATCCACAAACCACAGTGACAGGTGAATCTCAATTGCTCTGTGCTCCGGAGAACGTTTGGTACAGTTAGTTCCCTGTGTCAGACACAGCTCAGTTACAAACCAACACCTACAAATGGAAGCACCTGCCCTGGTGACTTTGAACTTGAGTCCCATGGCTGAAGCAGGGTGTTCTTCATCCAGATTCTCTAACCTCTGTGGCAGGTCTACGGCACTTCTGTTTTGGTTACTCTTGTTGTCATTGTGATCTGTGTGGGTTGCCACCTGGGCACCCCAAGATGAAGCCTGAGTACCCTAGAGCCTGCACTTTAGGTAGCGAGCCAGTCTTGAAATGTGTTGAAAATCCATTCAGGAATTTTTACACTGTACAAAAATAGGTAGAAAAAAAAATTTTATGCATGTCATTTATTTTGGAAATCTACTGACTTATTTTGTTTGATTAGCTTTCTCACCTAACGTGTGTGTGTGTGCGCACGTATGCACAGAGGTCACATATACTCTAGTTATTGGAGCACTGGCTAAGGTATAAATCATATTTACTAATAAAAAGCACAGTTGGGTTACTCCTGTGAATGTCCACCTTTAACAGGATCATAGCACAATGGCTACCTGCACTGAAATTCCATAGTTTAGTGCCTTGCACAGAATTGTAATAAATACCTAATGAATAAATATTTGAGATGAGTGAGTGGTCTTTCAGGGACAGATGTAAGGGACCCTTCATGCTGAGTTGTCCTGATGATGTTGATAAAAGCAGCTGAGGGTCCTAAAGACCCAAGTGGGAGCTCCATTTGCCAGTCCATGGAGGAGCAGTTGTTAGCTGTTTGGTTCTCTTCGGGAGGGGGCAGTTTCGATGCACATGGCACATCAGAGTCACCAGCTTGCTCACTGGGAGCTCAGCTCATTCCTCCTCTATAGAAAGCGGGCTGCCATTGAACTGAGAGAAACAGATACTCTTTCATGAATGTGTTAGAAAATGGATCAAACACATAAAGCATTTACATATTTCAGTTCTTTGTCAATGCTAACAGATTGTCTGTAGTCCCACAACTATGGGTGTGTTGCCCCAATGCCTCACTGCACAGCCACTGAGGACAGCATTGCATTTTGATCATTGGGTTTTCCCTTAACGTGTTGTTGTATTGTTTCTGTGATCACTCTTCCATCCTGACAATAACTGTGATCCTGTCCTGTCGGTGTTTACATCTGGAAGTTATTTCCCAGTAGTGTCTGTAGACTTTGAGGGCCTCTTCTGAATTCTCATGCTGCACCCACAGCTGCCACGGTGCTAATGGAAACTTGGAGTGCTGGTGCGGTCAGGGTGTTCTATTTGTGACTTTCTGTTCGGTGTCTGGCTTGTGCCAGGTGTGTGAACAGCAGTGACAACCATAGGGCTTTTATTGAATTGTCTGATGATGTAGGGTCCACATGATATGTAGAGGAATGATGGAGTCTTGACTAGCACTACGACAGATTCTGTGGCCTCAGGTGAGAGGGTAAGTTTGCAGAGGCAGCATAGGACAGTGAGACTCACCATGCTGGTGAGAGGTGAAGACCTGCACTAGACAGGACCTGAGGGAGGGGAGGCAACAGGGGAGGGAGTGGACTTGGTAATCTCTGCTGAGCTAAAAGGAGCAGGGCTTGATGATTGAAGAGGAGGCAAAATCAGGGACATGGAAGAGACCAGGACTGCAGTGACTGGGGAGTTGGCTGGTGGACAGTGGGATTTCGGGGGCAATTAAGAAAAGTGTAGCCCTGGCCGGTTGGCTCAATGGTGGAGCATCGGCCTGGCATGCAGAGGTCCCGGGTTCGATTCCCGGCCAGGGCACACAGGAGAGGCACCCATCTGCCTCTCCACCCCTCCCCCTCTCCTTCCTCTCTGTCTCTCTCTTCCCCTCCCGCGGCAAGGCTCCATTGGAGCAAAGATGGCCCGGGTGCTGGGGATGGCTCCTTGGCCTCTGCCCTGGGCGCTAGAGTGGCTCTGGTCGCAACAGAGCGACGCCCCAGAAGGGCAGAGCATCGCCCCCTGGTGGGCATGCCAGGTGGATCTCGGTCGGGTACATGCGGGAGTCTATCTGACTGTCTCTCCCCGTTTCCAGCTTCTGAAAAATACAAAAAAAAAAGAAAGTGTAACTGATTTGGTGAGGGGAAGATGGTGAATTCAGTTTTGGGATGTCTAATTTGTTGCACCTGTGAAATTTAATAGTTTATGTTCATCACACAGTTGGAGTCTGTAGTTAGGGGTAAATGTCAGACTTTAGACTTGGGAGCCAGTAGCAAACAGGTCATAGACGAAGACATGAAAATGGACAAAATACCTTAAATGACATGTAGAATGGGAAGCACAGGGACTGTGGTTAAAAACCCCTAACATTTCCAGGGCAGGTCGAGAATAATGTGCAACGGTACATAGGGACAGAGGCTCTCAGTGCCTGGGAATGAGGGAGTCGGGGTTTTCCTAAGGTGACTAGTCCACAGAGCTCCCAGAACGTGGTGTTCGAAGCTGTTCTCCAATGAAAGGAACCATGGCTCTTTGGAGAAGCAGCTGATCTCAGGGCTGGGGACCCCAGAACATCTTGTCATGCCAGAAAGTAAGGAAATGCAGGAAACAAAACAAACATGTACCAAAAACAAACAAACAAAAAGCAATACGCCCCCCCTGCCGAACAGTCCTCAACACTTTGGGTCAGGTTAAGTCAAAGGGACAGGAAGTCAACTGAAAGACCTTCCAATGTCCAAAAGTGGAAACATTTGAGTGACAAACTAAGGTTTTATTTGATTATGACCCAGAGCATAAGGTAAATATCCACAAGTACATACTGATATAATTATATAATTGACTATATAAATAAATTATGGTGAATCGACAACTGTCCCATATGGATTTATTCCAAATTATTTATGTAGACACACTATCCTTGGGGAAGGAGAACATATACCCCACTCGTATCGACAGGCCGCATCTTCTAAAGGTGTCTGCCTTCTAAAGAGTAGAGTACAGAAAGGGGCCATGGAGAAACCTTGCAAACACTAAGTCATCCCAGTGATCAAGGTTAATGTGGACAGTGGTACGTCATGTTGACAGTGTGCATCTTTGCTCTGGTGTGGCCCTTCACCACAGTCCAACTAGAGAACAGCCTCCACTGGGGTACATTCTGTCTTACATCTGACCAATACTCCCAAAGGCTTTCAAGGTCATCAAAACAAAGGAAGGTCCCTGAGGAGGAAAGGATAAAGAATGCTGACATATTTTAATCTATATGAGAAGTACATGACCACAAGCAAGTGTGCAAAAAATGTGAACTTCTCTTCCGCTCTCCTCCTGGCTCTCTGCCTCCCCTTTTTTTATTATTAAAATTTAACAAATGGAAACCTTTCTTGTGTAGGCATTCATTTGTTTATTGGAAAATTGAAGGCTGAAGTCATCCAAAGCATTCCTCCTCCTAACTTTGGATCTTTGTAACTCTCTCCAAGCATGTCCTTATTTATTCTTTTCACATCTCAACTATAGATTAATTCAGGAAAGCTGGGAAATGAGATCTTGTCTGTAATAAGAAATCTGAGATGGTCCTGAATAGAACAATTTCTTATAACCTCTAAGGAGGAGATAGAAATTGGAGCACTTGAGAATGCTTGCAGCCTTAGAACTGCCCTGTCCAGGAGATGCAGCATGTGGCAGAGATGGACTTGTCACCTTAGAAAGAGTGACCCTTCCTGGATTTCCTGGACAGAATCTCTTTAGCTATAATCTCTCCCTTAAGATCACCCAATCCTCCTTAGAAGTGATTATTCCAGGAGAATAGATACAGGGAGCTGAGGGCGGCTACATATCTTATCAGGTGCTTGTTGGGAGAGGAAAGGTCTTGGGACCTTGTGATGTGGAAATGCTGGGAAGCAGGCAAAATGTGACTAGAATAACCCTTTATCCACACGCCAGTTTATCTCCTTTATTTCCCTTCCTAAAGATTTTGTATATTACTAGCTTTTTATGCAATTTTAGGACCTATGTAAGTCATCAAAGCCTCCCATTGAATCCGACCCTCAGATCTGCTTCACCTCAGCTGGCTCCGTATATTCTACCCACATCACCTATCAATGGCAAAATTACCTTTCCTTGTTTCTTTTTTTTTTTTTAAATACAGTTTATGTTGTTACTGTATGACATACTCAGGCCAGATTTTATAGAATTCTATAAATAGCTTATAAAAAGGGATGATTCTAAAGGTAGGACTTTGCAGCCATTCGTCATTAGATTAGAGTGATGATATGTATATGTGTTGCAACTTTTGAACTCTAGGTCAGAGTAAAGAAGTGGCTTCTAGGTAGTTTTCTAGGGGTGCATATACGGACCACGTTCATGAGGTATCCACTATGAAAATGATTTATATCTATATCTATATTTATATCTATATCTGCATCTAGAAAAGTATATCTATATTTATATCTATATCTATATTTATATGTGTGTTTCTTTTATATAGATATATATATATATTTCTCTTGTGTGTGTAGTGTGTGCATATTTGCTTACTTGAAGTGTTAAGGCTGAACATTTCAAAAACACTTCTCTTAACTGCATAGCTATGTAATTATATAGATATGTAAAATGTAAAAAAATTATATATACGTATATATATAATTCCTACTTTTTAAGCAGATTTCTTTTCTTTTTTTTTTGTATTTTTCTGAAGTTGGAAACGGGGGGGGGCAGTCAGACAGACTCCCACATGTGCCCGACCAGGATCCACCCGGCATGCCCACCAGGGGGCAATGCTCTGCCCATCTGGGGCATTGCTCTGTTGCAACCAGAGCCATTCTAGTGCCTGAGGCAGAGGCCATAGAGCCATCCTCAGCGCCCGGGCCAACTTTGCTCCAATGGAGTCTTGGCTGTGGGAGGGGAAGAGAGAGACAGAGAGGAAGGAGAGGGGGAGGGGTGGAGAAGCAGATGGGTGCTTCTCCTGTGTGCCCTGGCTGGGAATCAAACCCGGGACTTCTGCACGCCAGGCCGATGCTCTACCACTGAGCCAACCGGCCAGGGCACTAAGCAGATTTCTTGAAAGGATTCAAGATAATTGTTTAAAACCAAAAGCAATGGGATTCAAATCTTAACATTTTTAGAATCACGCAGAGAAATGCTGAATTTGGGAAAGACCCGCTGTAAACACAGTAGATCAAGGTAAGCCTGAGGTGCTCAGTCCCTCCATTTGCGAAGTGTGCTCTCAACTCACATATTCTAATGATAAATCAACAAAAACAGATAAAGCATTATATTATGGAAAAAGTATTGAAATTGCAGGCAATTTGGGCAATAGAAAATGAGTGCTAAGTAAGCATAAAGTACATACCGTATCCCATCAGAACGCCACAAGTTCAAAGCCAATGCTAGAGAGCGAGGTCATCCAGGAGCAAAATCACTTGTATTAATTGGAAAGGCAAAGCATCAGTGGTACAATAAATAGACTATGGAAAATAAATACAGTGGCTTAAAGAAGATGAAAGCTCACTTTTCCTTATCCAAATGTCTGTATACCCAGGTTGGTAGGCGTGCCTACTTCCCAAGATCACTGAGACCCAGCTTGTCTTTCTCAGTTTGGTCTGTCCATCACCCCGGTCCTTGTCCTGTGGGTCTGCAGTGCTTCTTTGACACTTCTTGTTCCAGCTTAGAGGGAAGGGAAGAAATAGGAAGACTTCCAGGTCAAGCAACTTCCTTTAAACAAAGGCAGAAAGCACATACTGGCTTTGTGCACAGGTTGCCTTGGTGAGACCCTGATCACGTGGCCATGGTGTCAATGCCATCTTTGCCCTTGTAAGATAAAAAGCTAGTTTGTGGCCGTCAGTTTCAAAAGTTGAATGCAATGAAAAGAACAGTATAAACCCCATTTGGTTTTGTGAGAATAAAATGAAATACAATCATCTCTTTTTATCAGCATGTGTAGTGATCATTGACTAAGTATGCAGCTCCTTCCTTTCTCTGGATGATTGGGCAGACCCATGATCTGTAGTATTTGCTGGAGATACAAAAGAGAACAGTGCCAATAAGTCAGGATTGACATGCATGGGCTTCACTGAGCTGTGCAATAATTTTCTGCTTCTTTAGAAAATTATTCTGCCCTGTGCAGGACTTGGTTTTCATCTCTAATTGAAGAGGAAAACGTTATATCACTTCAACTGATTATTTTGGTGTATGTAGTAGTAGTTCCTGATTCTTGCAGCTCATAATCCATTGGTGGCAAAAAGTCCCGGGAAGTGTTCCGTGTTCTTCAGACACTCGCCTGGTATGTCCCTCTCCTATCACTTCAGTGCTCACAGAGTTATCGCTCACCGTGTTTAAAATAGATGCTCTGTTTTGTTATTTGTATTCCCGTCTTGCCCCCTGCATATTTCTTAACACTGCATGTGTCTCAATGTAACCTGTTACAATAAACTTGCTGCTAATGAAAAAGACGACTTTGCCCTCTTGATGTCTGAACAAGGTGAAAAAGCCTCCTTTTCAACATTTGTTTGATTGATGAGTGCTGTGGAAGATGCCATGGCCATAGCTATGACAAATCTCGGGGGGGAGGGAGATCGTAGCCAATTCTGTGAGATCCTGCTTCATGCTGAGAGAGACCAGGGATGACTGGTCAGATTTTGTAAAGGCCAATGCATATAATCAAGGAATTGAAGATAATTCCTGGGCCATAACGGGGAGTCTTCCTGCTCTACCAAACATTGGTTGTGAATGAATTATGTTCATCACCTGATTTAATGTCACCCTGATAACAGATAGATGTTTCTTCAGTTGACTAGTATTGTTGGGAGAATACAATTAAAAACAAAATCTTCTCCCAATCCAGGCAAGGTCTCCATAAAGGTAGAAGAGAAAGAAAAAACAGTTTTATTGCTAAGTAAGCATTAAATCTGAAAATAATGCACGTCATAGGTAATCTAAGAGAATACAAGGACAGAAAGAATTTTCACACTTTTATATAGCCAGACAGATACATCCTATTCCATACATTTTTTCAAGAAAAATAATAACCAGCCCAGGAGTCAGGCTTTGACAGAACCCTTTGTCATGCCTAGTTCATCCCAGATACACCTGGTAATTTGGGTGACTATGTTAGCTAACAGTTTATCCACAGGAAAAATAAACTCATATTTTTCTGCAGCAATTTTTTTTTTTTAGTTACAATGTACATTCAATACTATGTTAGTTCCAGGTATACAACACAGTGGTTAAACATTTATATACCTAATGAAGTGATCCTTTCAATAAGCCTAGTACCCACCTGGCTCTATACACAGTTATTAAAATATTATTGACTATATAACCTATGCTGGACTTTACCTCCCCATGACTATTCTGTAACTACCAATTTGTACTTAATCTCTTCACCTTTCCCACCCAATCCCCTAAACCCCCATCCCCTCTGGCAACTACCAGTCTGTTCTCTGTGTTGATGAGTCTCTTTCTGTTTTGCTTGTTGGTTTGTTTCTTAGATTCCACAAATAAGTGAACTCATAATGTATTTGTGTTTCTCTGTCTGACTTATTTTACTTAACACAGTACCCTCTCAATTCATCCATGTTGTCACAAATGGAAAGATTTCATTCTGTTTATGACCAAGTAGCATTCCTTTGAATATGTGCACCACATCTTCTTTATCTACTTTTTTATTGATGGACACTTTGGTTGTTTTCATATCTTTGTTATAAACAATGCTGCAAAAAACATAGGGGTACGTATAGCCTTTCAAACTAGTGTTTTGAAATTTTTCAGATAAATACCCAGAAGTGGAATCACTAGATCATAAGGCAGCTCCATTTTTTTTTTTTTTTTTATTTCAGAGACAGGGCAAGAGTCAGAGAGAGGAATAGATAGGGACAGACAGAAAGGAATGGAAAGAGATGAGAAGCATCGATCATCAGTTTTTCGTTGCAACATCTTAGTTGTTGGTTGATTGCTTTCTCATATGTGCCTTGACCACGGGCCTTCAGCAGAGTGAATAGCCCCTTGCTCAAGCCAGCAACCTTGGGTCCAAGCTGGTGAGATTTTTCTCACACCAGATGAGCCCACGCTCAAGCTGGCGACCTCGGGGTCTCGAACCTGGGTCCTTCCGCATCCCAGTCCGATGCTCTATCTACTGTGCCACCTCCTGGTCAGGCAAGGCAGCTCCATTTTTAATTTTTTGAGGACCTTTTATCCTGTTTTCCATAATGGCTGCAACAGTCTGCATTTCCACCATCAGTTCACAAGGGATCCCTTTTCTCCACATCCTCACCAACACTTTTTGTTGTTGTTGTTGATTTATTAATGATAGACTTCTCACATATTTATGTCAGGAGTTAATCTTGCAGCCTGGAGCCAGGTGTTTACAGTCCACAGGGATGACCTCTAGTTCCTTGAGGAAGACTCTCTTGGCTGTTACAGCTGACAGAAGGCATGTCTAGTTTAAGAAAAAATTGTGTTTCAAAGATGGAAAAAGGTACTTAACAAAATTTTTAAATTAAATACTTGAAGAAAAAGGAGGGAAAAGACATCTTTTCATTTATTTTCAACAGGGAGAATCAAGCTTCTTCTTTTTAATTTATATTTGTCCTGACATTGGTCCCAGGTTTTCTCTCAGAATTTTCTGTGCCAGCAGTACGTTCAGAGCATAATGAATGCCATCATTTTTTCTTTTGGAATTTTCTCATTTCTCTGTTTATTTTCTATTTAGTATCATAGTGTTATTATTGAATTACAATGCCTAATAACTTTGCTTTTAATAAACTGTTGATTTCTGGACAACATGATTGCTTTGCCTGAACCATACTTCTTAAACTTAGAAAAAGTACATATTTTTCTATATATTTTATATGTATTGTATATGTTATAATCATATTCTATATAATAGAGTATATTATATATGAAATAAATAATGTGTATTATGCATGAAGGAGGATATGATGTAACATATATTTCCAGTTCTCTGTTTTGTGGTTGTTGCTACTGTTGTCATTTACCTTCTTTAGGCTTCCTGGGTAATCTTTGTCCCTTTTCTCTTCCAACTTAAAAAAGCTTTATTCAGATGTCTCTCTAGGCAATAGTCTCACATAAATGCAGAATTTTAAGGTTGGGAAATTCTGAATTTTTTGATACTGCATTTTTCTTTTAAAAAGTTACCAAGGATTGAACGTAAAACTTCTGCTGCATATGGAGACTGAGTATAGTTTGAGATTTTCTGATCCTAAGAATTCATTTATGTATTCATTCATTCATTTGCCATTCATTCAGTCAGTCAACTATTTGTGGAGAGCCTACTAAATGCTAGCCACTCTGATAGTTGAGAAGTTCATGCTTTAAAACTTGAAGGGAATTAAAGAGTATGAGAGGTTCAAGGCCCAAAGAAATTAACACCTATTATTAGAGCTTAATCTTCAAACAAATTGGCACAAAGTCCACAGAAGACTCCAAACCTTTTGATCCAGCCCTGTCATCTTTCTCTAAGTGATTTATCTGACAATCTGTTATTTTTACTTCAGGCAAAATAGACTTGAATGACCTAAGGCAGGGATCGGGAACCTTTTTGGCTGAGAGAGCTATGAACGCCACATATTTTAAAATGTAATTCCATGAGAGCCATACAACAACTCGTGTACATTACACATTATTCAATAAAAATTTGGTGTTGTCCCAGAGGAGACAGCTGTGATTGGCTCCAGCCACCTGCAACCATGAACATGAGTGGTAGGAAATGAATGGATTGTAATACATGAGAATATTTTATATTTTTAACATTATTATTTTTTTATTAAAGATTTATCTGCGAGCCAGATGCAGCCATCAAAAGAGCCACATCTGGCTCGCGAGCCATAGGTTCCCGACCCCTGACCTAAGGTTTTCATTAATGATTCCTTTCTTTCTTTTTTTTTATATCAACTAATTGCTTAGAAATACCATTCCTTTTTCTTTCTTTTTTTTTCATATGTGAAAGAAAGTAGGGGAGATAGACAGACTCCCACATGTGCCCCCAACAGGATCCACCTATCAACCCCCGTCTGGGGCCAATGCTCTGCCCATCTGGGGCCATGCTCATAACTAAATGTTTTTAGCACCTGAGATGGAGGCTCCACAAAGCCATCCTCAGCACCCGGGCTGATGCGTTCAAACCAATTGAGCCATGGCTGCGGGAGGTGAAGCGAGAGAGAGAGAGAGAGAGAGAGAGAGAGAGAGAGAGAAAGAGAGAGAAAGGGAAGAGGGGGAGGGAGAGAAGCAGATGGTCACTTCTCCTGTATGCCCTGACCAGGAATCAAACCCAGAATACCCACATGCTGGGTTGATTCCAACCAGCCAGGGCAGAAATACCATTCCATCTGCAAAGTTCTTGTAGTTAATATTTTAAGACTGATAAAAAGAAAAAAAAACTTAGTATTTCTTTTGGAGACCTGAAACTGATGCCTGTGGAAATGGTGTTCTTCCAGGAGTTGCAGGAAAGGCATCTCACAGGACTCATATATGGGGGGAGTGAGGCTTTCGCTGTAATATTTATTCGGGGTCGAAAGGGAAGGCTGCCCACAGGTGTCCAGGGTCTCATCTCTGTCCAGTCTACTCTGGAGAAAGTCCAACCTTGTCTTCATTAGGCCCAGTACAAAGAATAGTGTCCAGATATTCCGTGCCATGGTTCAGTATGTATTAAAGTTTAGTCCAGTCCTGGTGTTGGGCTACAGTACCCAGGCTGCACTCAGAGCCTGTACAGCACAGCTGCAGGCCCACTCCATAGGCTGCTTGGAGAACCCACCAATGAACAGGGCCAGCGTGTGTTTCCAAGTGAGAAAAGAGAGAAGGGAAGGACCGTTTCTTTGCTAAGTTTGGGTTTATGGTGTCTTGGGCTAAGAAGGGCTGGCTTTTCTTCAAGCCAACCAATTAGCTTCTTAATCTTTCACAGTCTTCTATTGCTTTCTCCCATCAACCAATCAGATCCTTCTTCTAGGCTAAGATTGATGGGTCTCAATGGCTGCCATCTGAGCTTCCACCTCACACGCTGCAAAGTGGAAGCAGAAGAGCACCTCTCCTCCACAGTGTGGGGTTGGGCCAGTTGTATTCAGGGAGACACTTCCTAACCAGCTCCTGGATTAAGTCTGAGGGCACAATGGTCTCCTCGAGTGTGTAAATGAGTCTTGTAAATGCTGTAGCTACCTACTGAAGCAGGCTTCCCATTTTTAAAATTTATATTTGGTCCCTTATCCCCAGTGTAAGGCCAGTAGTCACAGCCATCATAGCCGCCAGGCAGGTGCAGGTTCACATTAGATTCGGATAGATGTTAATGAAACTGCAGAGCCAAGAAATGGTGGGCCATATCTTTTATTCTAGCTCTCAATCAGCTGGTGAGTAAAAACAAACACATGGTCACCAAAACCCACTCACATGTTCTCCAGTTCCACAACCAGGAGAATATTTCTGATTTTTCCTAGGATCAAAAGCCCCCAACAGTTCAGTGGAACTCACAAAGCCCCTCTACTTTGTTCCCCTTTAGCACCCCGCCATCTTGGTTGCCTGCCTCCTCTGCAACCATGTGGCCTCTGCAAAATGGTCTCCTTCTCTTAAAACTTTTTGGCGTGAAAGCCCCTCCTCCAACATACATTAGAATAACCAAACCCCTTCCCAGGCAGGAAGGTAATTAGCTGTATCATGTAGGAGCATCATCATGTGAACAGCGGCCAATTTTAACAATAAAAGTAAGCAAAACCAGAAAATACAGATGTTACAAACTCACTTGCCCAACATTCTACCCCTTTTGCTCACTTTGCAATCCACAATCCACACCACAGGCATTCCTGTGCAAGAAATTAGGCACAACACACAAATTACAGCAATAGCACAAGTCATAAAATTTCAACAATTACAAAGGTGCCCTTTACTGTGTCACTCAGAACTTTACCCAAAGCACAAAATGTCCTCAGAGCTTCTCCAGCTGGATGAAAAGCTTCCCAGTGCAGGACGGCCTCCACCAGACCTGCTCCACCATCAGGGTCTCGCACATTGTCCAAAAGCTGTTAAGTCCATCCAACAAAGGAGCTGGTGCCTGTTCTGGGTATAGTCCAGGAATCAGTCCACGCACATAGGGCCTCAGGGTTCCCCCCTCATTCCTGCCATCATGGCAACTCTGAAGACACTGCCCCAAGGAGGAGCTCGTGGCAGTGGTGGCCAACATTTCCACCCTTGCTCAGAGCCATCCACCCCTCCGCCCCGCAATCACAGCAAACCTACCAGCAGCTTAGTAGGTACTCTTTGCTGCCGAACTTTTACCTTCTGGAGTCTGCAGACAGCAGTTTCAGCCCAAGTCTCCTCATCCTCAAAAGAGGAGCTGGAAATGCTTTCTTCTGCTGACTCAGAGCCACTCTGCTGGCACAGCTCCATCTTAGACTTTAGCAGCTGCTGGCTTTTGTGAAGCTGAACCCACAGTTGTTTTTCCAACAACTGCTTCTGCCAATGTTCAACTTCCAGGGCAAACTGCAACTCACGAACCCGTGTGGCCTCCTTCTCCAGTGCTTGATCCAGTTCCAGGATCTGCATCTCTTACTCCTGTGGCCATTCCAACTCTTTCCATTGCTAGTTGGTTTGCAGGCTTTGGATGGTCTCTTGCACAGAGCTCTTGGTTTCTGCTCACAGGGCTGTTAAAAACCAGCCATCCCAAGGTCTCCAAAAGGACAGCCATGGGGATCCATAACAACACCAGTCCTCTACGCCACCCCTCAATGGTGGTGGTGGCTCAATACCGATCTGATCCGAATCCTGCTGCAAAGTACTCCAGATGTACGGCCAGGGGCCGCAACCATCGTGGTCATGCAGGTTATCTCTGAAAAACTACCTTGGCCCTCAAGGACCCCTCCTCCAGCAAACATTAGTAAAACAATGGCCCTGCCCAAGAAGGAGTGCAATCCACTCTTTGTAATCAACTACCCTGCTCTGAGGGCAAACACAGACGTGGCTGCCCAGCACCATTTTTTAACAATAAAAGTGAGCAAACTCAAAAAATACAAATTTTACAGACTCATTTGTCCAACAATTATCTAAATCCCAAGGAATGAATCAGTCTGAGAAACTCTAAGAAAAACCCTAGGCCCTGCCAGGTTGGCTCAGTGGTAGAGCGTCACCTGGCGTGCAGGAGTCCCAGGTTCGATTCCCAGCCAGGGCACACAGGAGAAGCGCCCATCTGCTTCTCCACCCCTCCCCCTCTCCTTCCTCTCTGTCTCTCTCTTCCCCTCCCGCAGCCGAGGCTGCATTGGAGCAAAGTTGGCCTGGGCGCTGAGTCTGGCTCCATGGCCTCTGCCTCAGGTGCTAGAATGGCTCTGGTTGCAACAGAGCAATGCCCCAGATGGGCAGAGCATCACCCCCTGGTAGGCATGCCGGATGGATCTCGGTCGGGCGCATGTGGGAGTCTGTCTGACTGCCTCCCCATTTCCAACTTTAAAAAAATACAAAGAAAAGAAAAAAAAAAGAAAAAAGAAAAACCCTAGGCATTTTTAGACAATAGATTTCTTCCTTCCTTCCTTCCTTCCTTCCTTCCTTCCTTCCTTCCTTCCTTCCTTCCTTCCTTCCTTCCTTCCTTCCTTCCTTCCTTCCTTCCTTCCTTTGTTTTTAGTAAATGAGAGGCGGGGAGATAGAGACAGACTCCTGCCTGCACCTCTAGTGGGATCTACCTGGCAAGCTCCCTACCAGGTGATGCTCTGCCTGTCTGGGCCAATGCTCCATTGCTCGACAACCAAGCTATTTTAATGACTGAGGCAAGGCCATGGAGCCAACTTTGCTTGAACCATTTGAGCCAAGGCTGTGGAAGGGGAAGAGAGAGAGAGATGAGGAGGGTTGGAAAAACAGATGGTTGCTTCTCCTGCGTGCCCTTATTGGGAATCAAACCCAGAATTTCCACATGTCGGGCCAGTGCTCTACCACTGAGCCAACTGGCTAGGGAGGTGACAGACTTCTAATGTTGAATTAAGCAGAGACCATATAGTGGAGATCCTATGTATTTTCTCTACTACATCTATTAACATTAAATTAAAAATTTAAAAACATAGTTACTTTGCATTTGTTAAATGAAATGTGAGTCTTTTTTGAGCAATGAGGAGTACCTTTATTTTTGTGGTGCTCTGATTTATATAGTTGCTGGAGTATTGTTCTGTACTGTAGTCTATGTAATGTAGTTACAGATCTGGACACCCATCTCACTCTAAGAAGTGCTTATGACAGAAGTAAATTATGGGCCATAAAAATGATCTCTAGTAAACAAATATATGGTGAAGAATAGAAAAAATAACACTGCTCTTTTCACTTGACTTCACTTTATCTCCTTGTTTACATTTTAGGTACTGGGTGCATAAAATGAAATACTATTATTGGTCTCAGATGGTTTCATTGCTGTTACCTATACTCTGCATATTATTCAGTGACTTGCATTTTCTGGGAATTGCCAAATTATTCTTGCATTTGATAAAATGTATTAAATATTATATTCTGATTGAATTAAAACGTATTGCATTTATTTCAGTTACTGAGATCACATTCTGAAGCATTCTGTCTGTCTTTTATTAATGTTATAAACTCAAAAGTTTTTTCTGAGAAAATTAGTGATAAGCTAAGAAATGTTTACTAAGAGTTTGTATCATTACATAGTTGAGGTAGTTTATCAGATTATTTTCAATTTAATTATTTTCACTCTTTCCTATTAATATGCAAACTGAACAATTTATCATTTTGTAAATTAATCAACTTTATTGGGAGTCCATAAAATCACTTATCCTTAATCTAAAGTGCATTAAATTTTTCTTCTGTTGTAGAACTAATTAAATGCTTTTGCCCTTGTCTGTGAACATAGGAATTATATAAATTTTATTCTTCCATTATAGAGTATCCAACAGTTCATAGTAGCTCTTCAGCAAATATTTGTTAATTAATTAACAATCAAACAATTGTTCTCTGATATTTTTGTTATTTTGGAAGGACTTGCCATCTTAAAAAGACACAAAATCAGACACATTACCATCTTCCAAAAATTGACAATCTGGTAATACCTGCAAATATTTTAATCTTTTGATTTTCCTAGAAATACCCTCAAATATTTTTCTCTTTTTGCTTCCATGTGTCTGGTACTCAATTTAGCTCAGACCAGGCTCATATAAGTGTGTGGAGGGGACTGAATTCAGGGAGGCACAGTTGGAGACAGAGGTGTGTGGTCCTTTTTGTGGCTTGTGTTTCTTGAAACTCATCTGGAAGAAGGAGACCCATTTATCCCTTTCTAATCTAACCTTTTGCTGTTCTTATTCCTGGAATCACACTCTTTGCAATAATATTTGGCATTCTTATCTTTTCACCCTCCATTTTTTCTCAGCCCTCAGCAAGCTGGTCCCTGACTCACTCTTTTATGATTTTTGTTCTCTCCAAAAGCACCCATAGTCTACTGCTTGCCAAGTCCAGAGATATTTACCAGTCCTCCTCCTGCTTTGCCTCTTTACCAGACCTCTCTACTGATTGAACTTCTCCATGTCTAATGCTTAACATAACTACTTTCCCAGGAAAAACCTAAGCTCCCATTCATTTCTTAACTCTACCAGTTATGGAGGAAATACAATTTGAAATTTGTTTGATTATTGTACTTTCATCAGGGATAATTTTATATATACCTACACATTGTCAATGAAACTATTTGCAGTTCGAACATGAGTTTTTCAATGTTTTTGTACTGATATCAATTATTCAGTGTTAATTGTCTCTCTTGAAAAATATATAAAATTAACATTTTAAGGTAATTTTGGAAAAATGTGCTTACAATGTTTGATGCTATCAGAAATATACTGTTCAGTTTTAGTATTATGTATTTCCTGACAATTTCTGCTTCCTAAGTGATTGATCCTTTTTGTTTATTTAGTCAAATCTACTTTTTTAGGCAAATATATTTAACCAAAGAAAATGAAAAGAATTTTTCTTAAATGTATATCAAAGACATTTATTATGCATATTATTATTATTATTATTGCCCCTAGGATGGATCTTTATTTGTGAAAAGAGCAAGTGTTATTCTGGACAGAGGGTAGAATTAACAGGGCAGGGTTGAGGGGATGTAGCTGGCAATCAGATTCTGAGGCAGGTGGGAACTTGAAGCTTTCTAGGAGCTGAAAGAAGGCTAGTGGGTCAGGAAAGTTTTGAGAGGGCCTTTCAAACATTTAGATATTTAGCTCTTTATCTTAAAAATAATGTAAATACATTTGGTGGGGGAGGGCTGAGGGAATAGATGAACTTGATAAAAATGTGAGTTTGGCTGCAGATTGAAAGCGAAGCAGCATGAGTGCTAAAAGGCTGTTAGTGCCCTCCATGGTAGCCCAGGTAAGCGGTGATGATGGTTTGGAGGACTAGAATTCTGGACTAATATAAGATATTAAATCAGTATGTTTAGATTTAGAAGGAAAAACTAAAAGCAAAAAGAGTTGCTGAAAGTTGGTATAAAGACTAATGAAGGTAAGAGCCACACAAACTATTTTTCCAAATATTTAACGGAGTAGGAACAGTGTGATTAGCTAAATAAGTGGTGTGGAGGAAACCAGGTTATGATCAGAGAGAATACTCCAAACAGGATCTTTGGTAGAGTAAAGATGGCGAAGACTGTGACAGTAAGGAGAGGAAGAGAAGGAGATTGGAATCAACTAAGGGCAAGACACTGTGGGTTCGGATGTCAGACTGGCCATGTGTATCCACACTGGAGACACCCAAGACTTTGTAGCTGAAGGCTGAGAGCTAGGTACAATGTCTTCAGTAAGGGAAGCATACTCCTGGGAGAAGGTTTGTTTGATGCATGGGTGGGGAAGCTTGCCAAGGAGACTGAGAGGAAGCACATAATTTGGTTTGTATGACTGGCAAGGGAATAGACCACATGCAATTTAATTTGTTCCATCAGGGGTACAATCAACCTGCCTGTAGAAACAGTAAGTGCCTCTAGCTGAGTGACCTATGGCTCGATCTTATCTTCTTCAAGAGTGACTCCTTGTAGTGTATTTTGGGGAGGGAGTATGAATCGTATATGTCACAAATCTTCCATTTGTATCTACTTCTCCATGTCCTGTATTTATCAATATCTCCCCCCAATTCCCCTGAAGTTTCTTCTTTCTTCATTTCTGGGGACCCACGTGGAACACTGAGCATTGCACAATTGCTGTGATAATTGGCTATTGCCTAACTATGTTCTCTGATTCCCATCACACCATTCCAGAAGACTGAATGTGTGCAGTAGAATTTACTGAGGCTTGGAGTGTGTATAAGTGTACATGTGTGTATGTTTGTGCGTGTGTCTAGCTATCTAGGGCCACTTGTATTGACATTCACCCTTACCATTTCTCCATGGAAGCTCATTCTTCTAACCACTTTTTCAGGAAATCTCCATACACAAAGTGGTGTATAATCAATTCAACAAAATTTTAGTGACCAAACATTATTTATCATTGTGTCTTTTTCTTGAATGTTTAATATTAATAGTCAAAACCTAATATAAATATTAAAGAAAATTCCAAGAGATTGACTTACAGTAATCACCCCATCAATCTATTAACACAGTGGTTCTCAAAGTGTGCACCAGGGTGCACTGGTGCGCTCTATGGTATTTCAGAGAAATATGTGCCTGTTGGGGACCAAAAAACCAACAGGGTTTTTGGAGTTTAGATTTTTGGGGGACAAAGCTGTGGGGAATTGGCTGTAAGCTGACAGTCTGCCCAACCCCCTACCTCACTTGCCTGATTAGGTTGCAAAAGTCTGTTAAGCTGTGGTGCTGGATTGTTTACACTACTCCCCATGTTCCCCGGAAAGACTGGAGGCAAGTTTCTTCTATCCTTTGTTTGGTGTAAAGTTAAGATGATATATATGGTGGGGGTTTTCTGCACTTGGTAAAATTCTTGGGTTGCCTTGGAAACGTGATCAGAGACCATTGATTTGCTAATGGCCTCACTTTGCCCAATAAATAAAGCAAGATGTGGTTTTTGGGCATGCTTTGTTCTTGCCAGCAGCAATTACAGGGCCCTCCCAACCCCATATTTTTTTAAATTCCATGTATTTTTTAACATCTGCACCGTCCCCACTTGGGACCTGGAATTACTAGCTGCGCTGGTTTGCGGCATATGCCCAGATATAAAAATAAATATAGTTATTCTATTATACCATTTCATTATGGAAATACCACTTCTTTTGTTAACACATTATTATTTGTTATTAACACATCATTATATTATTTATGTTTCTAATAAATACAAGAATGAAAAAACTTAACACATTTGTGCCATGACATGCCAAATTTACTAAATCTTACTAAAAATGTATCTGTACAAATAAAAAATAACTTTTTTGTCATTTTTTTTTATTTTTTAACTCCTCTTTTTTACAAATCATAAAAAGCATAACTCAAAAAGTGTAACATAGCCCTGGCCGGTTGGCTCAGCGGTAGAGCGTCGGCCTAGCGTGCAGAGGACCCGGGTTCGATTCCCGGCCAGGGCACACAGGAGAAACGCCCATTTGCTTCTCCACCCCTCCGCCGCGCTTTCCTCTCTGTCTCTCTCTTCCCCTCCCGCAGCCAAGGCTCCATTGGAGCAAAAATGGCCCGGGGCTGGGGATGGCTCCTTGGCCTCTGCCCCAGGCGCTAGAGTGGCTCTGGTCGCAATATGGCGACGCCCAGGATGGGCAGAGCATCGCCCCCTGGTGGGCAGAGCGCCGCCCCATGGTGGGCGTGCTGGGTGGATCCCGGTCGGGCGCATGCGGGAGTCTGTCTGACTGTCTCTCCCTGTTTCCAGCTTCAGAAAAATGAAAAAAAAAAAAAAAAATAAAAAAAAAAAAAAAAGTGTAACATAAAAATGTTTTTTAATGTCAGAATAAATTTAATTTTGTCAGATTTATTTCATTTAATTACCATAAAAGCACTTTTGGACTTTATATATTTTCCTTTAATATTTGACTTAATTATTATAACATATTTCTCAGAAATTTTTATAAAGTGCACCTACAATTATTTATAGGATTTTAAATGCGCCCAACTTCAAAAAGTTTGAGAACCACTGATTAACCCATCATAAAAAGCATGATTTTTTGAGAATAGTCGGCATTGGATACAAAAATCACTAGACATAATCCTCTCCTCAAGAAATGAAATCTTTACTGCAATCCAGTACATGAGACAGACATATGGAGTGGGACAAACAGGTTTCCAGTTGTGAGGGCGCAAAACACAGAATTCAGTGTTGCCTTATTATTTTCATTTGATAAACTGGAAACCTACTGTTGCCCACCCTGTATGTGTGTCCAAGAAAAGACTCCATTTATTTATTTATTTATTTATTGTGCAGAGACAGAGAGAGTCAGAGAGAAGGACAGATAGGGACAGACAGACAGGAAGGGAGATAGATGAGAAACATCAAAACTTTGTTGTGGTTCTTTAGTTGTTCATTGATTGATTTCTCATATGTGCCTTGACCGGGGGGCTACGGCAGACTGAATAACCCCTTGCTCAAGCCAGCAACCTTGGGTTCAAGCTGGTGAGCCTTGCTCAAACCCAATGAGCCTGTGCTCAAGCTGGTGACCTCAGCGTCTTGAACCTGGGTCCACCGCGTCCCAATCCGACGCTCTATCCACTGCATCACCACCTGGTCAGGCAAGAATCCATTTATTTATCCACTACTTTATAAACATCCACTCTTGACAGAGTACTGTGCTAGGTCTTCCTGTGTGTCATTTCCTGTCCTCTTCAGGTAGATATTTCTATCGCCAGTTAACATATAAGGAAACTAAAGCTTAGAGTTTTGGTAATAATTAACTTTCAATATTAGGAAATTAATTTCTCCCTAGAGTAACACATTTATAAGAGTAAATGGGATTTTGAGCCAGAGGTAGTGTAGTTAAGTACAGGAAATTTCAGAAATTAGAAAACATACCAAACTTACTTTCTCACGAAAATAAAGTTAAGTTAGAAAAGGGAACATAAATATTCTCATCACAGAAGAAAGTATAATAAGTCATAACTTCAGCATCTAATTTATGAAGCTATAAAAATAAAGTAGAAAGGGAATAATTAATAACTATAAAGAGCAAGAATTTAATTTAAAAACTATGATGCAATAGAAAAAAATCAAGAATGATAAATTTGTTTTCAACATCAATGCAGTTAACATCTGGCAAGACTGAAGAGAGTAAAAGAATGTATATTAAAATGTACTATAAGTAAAGCCCAGAAAAGAGATGCAGCAGAGACCCTGGCTTGTTGGCTCAGTGGTAGAGTGTCAGTCCAGTGTGTTGATATCCCTGGTTCAATTCCCTCTCAGGGCACATAGGAGAAGCCCCCATCTGCTTCACCCCTCTCCTCCCTCCATCTCTCTTTCTCTCTCTCTTTCCCTCCTGTAGACATAGCTTGAAATGGTTTGAGCAAGTCGACCTAGGTGCTGAGGGTGGCTCCATTGGCCTCGCCTCAGGTGCTAAAATAGCTAAAATAGCTCATTTGCTGAGCAATGGAGCAGCTGCCCCAGATGGGCAGAGCATCGCCGGGTAGGGTGTTTACCAGGTGGATCCCGGCTGGGGCTCATGCAAGAGTCTGTCTATGCCTCCCCCTGCCCCTCACTTAATAAAAAAAAGAATTAAAAATATATTAGAAAAATTACCCACAAAGAAAACACAAGGGACAATTCAAACACATATTTAATGGACCAGATTATTGCTATCTTGCACATGTCTATGAGAAATAAAAAGTAAACAGCTATAACAGCAACAACAATAACAACATGAACGCCTCCAAAACTGGAAACTCTTTTTAGTTTTTTTTTGAGACAGAGTGGGTGAGAGAGAGGGTGAGATATGAAGGGACAGACATACAGGAAGAGAGAAATGAGAAGCATCAACTCATATTTGTGGCACCTTAGTTGTTCATTGATTGTTTTATTATATATGTCTTTACCAGAGGACTGTAGTTAAGCCAATGACCCCTTGCTCAAGCCAGCTACCTTGAGATTCAAGCCAACAACCTTTGGGCTCAAGCCAATGACCATAGGGTCGTGTCTATGATCCCGCATTCAACCCAGTGACCCTGCACTCAAGCTGGTGATTCTGCACTCAAGCCAGCGACCTCGTTGTTTTGAACCTGGGTCCTCAGCATTGCAGGCTGATGCTCTATCCATTGCACCACCACCTGGTCAGGCTCTTTTGAACTATTTTTATGGCATGACTTTAAACTTTCTGGCAAACCCAGAAAATAACTATATGAAAATGAAACCTTGCAGGCAAATCTCTCTTGTGTAAAAGATGGTAACCTCTTAAAGAAAATACTAGCTGACCAAATCTAGTCACATAGCAGGAAAACCAAGTTGGTTTATTCTAGAAATGCCAGGCTAGTTCAACCTTTGAAGATGTGTTAAGACAGTTTATTATATTTACAGATTAAAGGTAAAAATATAAGAGATGCATAAAATTATTTTTTATGAATTAAAATGAAAATATACTTAGCACTGTAGGAATAGAAGATAACTTTTAATATGAGAAAATCTGAAGAAAAATAGCATTTCATAGTAAAATGTTAAAAACATTTTTCTTTTAAATAGACTATCACAAGGAAACCCACTGTCCTAGTTTCTATTGAATATTGTTTCATAGAGATTAGCCATAAAAAGAATAAAGAAAAAGACATACCCATATGAAAAGAAGCAAAGATACCACTGGTCACAGATGTATGGTTTCCAATACAGAAGCCCAGGAAGAGTGTACAGACTGAATTAATAGGAGAGATTATGGCAGTTTCTAGAATCAGATGAATTCTAAGACATTTCTCTACATCAGACAAGAAGAGACACTTTTATTTAAGAATATATATTATCTACAAGTACAGCCAAAATATGAGGTACTTAAAATAAATCTTACAAGATATGTAGAAGATCTTGCTTAGAAATTCATTATACTATATTGAAAGACATTAATAATCTGAATAAATGGAATTATATGCAAGGAGAGAATGATCCAGAAATTTACAGAGGTGTAAAGTCTCCAGCAAAATAATGTGAAAATTCAATGCCATTCCAGTTAAATTTCCCACATGGTATACTCATAGCACTTGACAGGAAGATTCTTAGAGAGATGTGAACAATTAGAGAGCCAATATAGACCAGACCATTTTGAAGGACAGGTTGTGACACTCGCATAATAGATACAAAGGTTCGATAGAAATCTCTAGGAATGAAGACGTTGTGATACTGTCAGAGGGAAGAAAATAATAAAGATGACTATCCAATCATACATGACCATGTATTAAGAATATATTGGAAGTGAAAAAAATAGTTTTTTAATAATGGAAGGCAGAAAACAAAGTTGGGTGTGTGAACAATCAAAAGAGAGGGAGAGGAAAACTAAATATACGGCATATTAAATGGTGCTCAGGGTTTCAAAGAAAAGAAAATCAGAGTAAGGTGTTTAAGAATGACAGGAAGAAGGCACTTGTTCATGACAGTCGTCTGGAAAGGGTTCTTTGAGCAGTGACTTGAATGAGTTATGTCAATGTCTCCGGAACATCAAGTGCAAGGACCTGAGGGAGAAGTGGTTTTTGACCAGCTCAGAGACCGGCAGGAAAATGGCAGAATAAGACAGAAAGCCCTAGAAGATGAGGTCGGAGATAGATGGTAAGCGGAGCTTTGGTGGGGCGCAGTGTATATACTGTATAAGGCCTTGAAGGTTCTGAAAGAATTTTGGCCTTATGTTGCGTGAGGCAAAAAAAAAAACCTCTTGGGGTGTTGAGGAAGACCTGCTTATTTTGTGTTATTTAGCATACTGTGATGGAAGCGATAATTCACTCCCCATTTGAAAGCAGAAGTAGAAAACAGCCGACATGTAATTGAGATGAATGGATTTAGAGGAAACAAGAAAGACAGCCTTTTGGGTTTATCTCACAGTGGGGAATGGTTTTACCCACGCAACCAAAATCCCTGAAGCCCCTCAGGTCATGTGCCCTCAGCCCCAGACAGACGGATATGTCATTGTCCCTTCTGCCTCCTTTCTCAAGGTTTCCATAGCTTACCAACCCCTCTGTTGACACATTCTTTCTTTAAATATATAAATTCATTCAGTTTTGTCAAGGAATGTCTTGACCTTAGAGGTTTCTTAGGAAGTCTCTTCTGGACCACTGTGAGTTCATCACAACTTTAACTCTCCAACAGTGATATAAGTTTCTCTAAAAATAATGGTGCAGTAATTGCTTCTTAGTTTTTTAAGGCCTCATTTTATCAACACAAACTGGCAACAAGTAGAATTTGTTAACAAAGTTTATTAAGCAACTCCTCAAAATGCAAAAAAGCAGAAATGCAAAGTTATCAGACTGATAGTTTTTATTAATCGTGGGAGATAACTAGTATTTAAACTTGTGTTTAACATTACAGTATTGAGTGTGTTTTGATGATGTTATCTTGTCAAGAAAATGTTAACGAGAATAGGTTTGGTAATTTTAAATTTCTATTTTTGCTGGTTATATGCAATTTAGAAGTTTTTCTCCCAGAAATTCCAGAGTTTAAGAAAATGTTTAAATTTTGGACTGAACAATCAGTAAAGATGTGATGAATTTGCACAGATCATACACTATAGAGCAATATATATATATATATTTAAATCTGGGTCAGAGAACTAACTCTCTATTCCCCAATGTATTTTACTTATTTGTTTGAATTTGAATTTTTCCACCCCTTAAAAAATGATCACTCTAAAAATAGAGTTGTT
Source organism: Saccopteryx leptura (assembly GCF_036850995.1). Classification (NCBI taxonomy): domain Eukaryota; kingdom Metazoa; phylum Chordata; class Mammalia; order Chiroptera; family Emballonuridae; genus Saccopteryx; species Saccopteryx leptura. Next base: position 294,877,855 of record NC_089505.1, read on the forward strand.
ATTATGCTTATTCTTGCAATGCCTATTATATTCAAAGATTGTTTCACAAGTATTTTAAACAAGAGAATACTGTTTGAGTAAGAAAGTCTTTGAAATGACCTCAATCAAAACCAATGTTCTTTTTGAATGAGCTTATCAGTTATAGTTAGAGAAAAAGAAATCAAAAGAATTTAACAAGTTTTAATACTTTTTTCTTAAACTGTCAATATCTCCGTTGCAAACCTGGTATGTTAATTTGGTTTGTTAAAGAATACTTTATAGAACAAGTATTAAGATTTATTATAAGCTAATATGTGGCTTCTATTTTGAGACCCCATATTCATACTTATAAGACAAGTTTTTCAAAAATGATCTTAATCTAAGATATATATATATGGCATCAAATCTCCAGAGACAAAATCAGAACTAAATCAAAAGGTGCTGTTTTCATAGCTCAGAAGCAGAGATGATCTGCTCTTCAAAATGTGTCAGATGGCTAAAAAAGAAGTGCCTTTCTAGCTCTGGCTGGTTGGCTCAGTGGTAGAGCATCTGCCTGGTGTGCAGAAGTCCCGGGTTTGATTCCTGGCCAGGGCACACAGGAGAAGCGCCCATCTGCTTCTCCACCCCACCCCCTCTCCTTCCTCTCTGTCTCTCTCTTCCCCTCCCGTAGCCAAGGCTCCATTGGAGCAAAGTTGGCCCAGGCGCTGAGGATGCCTCCATGGCCTCTGCCTCAGGCGCTAGAATGGCTCTGGTTGCAACAGAGCAACGCCCCATCACCCCCGTGGTAGGCATGTTGGGTGGATCTTGGTCGGGCACATGCGGGAGTCTGTCTGACTGCCTCCCGTTTCCAACTTCAGAAAAATAAAAAAAAAAAATAAAAAAAGAAGTGCCTTTCTTTTGACAAACCCTGTGACATTAAAGGTGCATTTGCAAAGGGTGACTATACTGTTTAATGCAACATAGCAGTCAGAAAAGTATTTTTCAATGAATATATTTTAATATACTTTCAATAATAATGGTGAATAGTTATGCAGAGTTTAGCATTTGATTTATCCCCTATGGCCCTCCCCTCTCAGAGTCTTCATTGTCCCTGGAATTGCCACGTTCACTCTTAGAATTGCTCCAGTCCGCAGACATGGGGATGCCCTTTAATTTTGTCTTTTATAAACACTCTCTATCTAACCATCATAGAACCCCACTGACTGTACATTCAAGAGATATTTGGGACTGACCCCTTGTCCTCACTGTGTTCTCTTTGGTGCTGGTCTGAGCCGCCACCCAATCTTTCCTATATGACTGAAGTCAGCTCCCAACCGGTCTCCCTGCCTTGACTTTTGTTCTTCCCTCAATAAACTAAATCAGCCAGCCCGGGATGGATAGGTCAGTTGGTTAGAGCTTTGTCCTGAAGCTCAGAGGTTGGCGGTTCAATCCCCATTCAGGGCATATGGAGGAACAGATTGATGTTCCTGTCTCACACTCTCTCTCCTCCCTCCCTCTCCCCCCTCTTCTAAGGCCACAATCTTATCAGATTACTACCCAACCTTTATGACTACATTGAACCTTACAAACCTTTTAAGGATTCTATCTGCAAATACAGTCACATTGGGGGTTGTGGCTTCAACATATAAATTCTAGGTGGACAAAATTCAGTCTGTAGCACTGTTCTTCCATGGTGAGTATGTGATAAATTTCACAAGGTCAGGGTCTGCCTCATTTAACTTTTTACTCCACAGCCCCTGGCACAGGGGTCTGCATAATTAGGGACAGTTGTTTTTCTGTAGATACATGCCATCTTCTAATTACAATTATATATGTTAAAGCTATCACACATTCCCTCCTGCCCTAAATGCTCCTTTTTTTTTTCTTTTGGTGACAGAGAGAAAGAGAGAGAGAGAGAGAGAGAGAGAGAGAGAGAGAGAACAGGACAGATAGGGACAGACAGACAGGAAGGGATAGAGATGAGAAGCATCAGTTCTTCTTTGCAGCACCTTAGTTGCTCATTGATTGCTTTCTCATATGTGCCTTGACCAGGGGCTACAGCACATTGAGTGACCCCTTGCTCAAGCCAGTGACCTTGGGTTCAAGCTGGTGAGCTGTACTCAAACCAGATGAGCCTGCGCTCAAGCCAGAGACCTCAGGGTTTTGAACCTGGGTCCTCTGAGTCCCAGTCCGATGCTCTATCCATTGCACCACCTCCTGGTCAGGCTAAATGCTCATTTTGGCTGTAAGTTTACATGCAAGAAATAGGTTAGCATTTACTGTTCAGAAGTTATGTGTTTCATACCTGAAACCACATCAAAATTAAAAATAGCCAAAATTGAATAGGAAGATTAAATCACACACAGACCAAGTCAAGAAGAGCATTTAATTTTATTTTTTATTTTTTTAATTATAATTTTTTTTTTATTAAGTGAGAGGAGAGGAGGCAGACAGACTCCCAATGTCCCCCGACCAATATCTACTTGGCAAACGCACTGGGGATCGAGTGGGCAATGCTCTGCCCATCAGCTGCTCAGCAATCCAGCTTTTTCTAGTTCCTGAGGCAGAGGCCATGGAGCCATCCTCAGTACCTGGGGCCAACTCGCTCCAATCGAGCCATGGCTGCAGGAAAGGGGGAAGAGAGAGAGAAAGAAAGAGAGAGAGAGAGAGAGAGAAGTGAGAGGAGGAGAGGTGGAGAAGCAGATGGGTGCTTCTCCTGTGTGCCCTGACTGAGAATTAAACTCAGGGCATCCATATGCTGGACTGATGCTCTACCACTAAACAACTGGTCAGGGCCAAGAAGAGCATTTAAAGAAAGCTCAAAATAAGGAAAAGGTGTAGAGCTTCATTCATCGTGTAGTAGGAAGAAAAATTAAAGCCTAATGAGTAAATGAGGGAGGTACAAGTTAATGACGAGCCTCACAGTGGTACCCTGCCATCAGATGACCCAGGGACTGACTTGCAGCATTGAAAACATGGCTGCTTTGCTTGTTGCCCACACTTCCCAGTGTCTTGTTAAACGATGTTGCAGGTATCCTTACATTTCTATAGCACAACAGAAAGTCTAGGTTAGAACCCTCAGATCAGTCAGCATGAAAGAAAAAGTTAAGTGAAAAGATGGAAATATGTAGAAAGGCATTTTTTATTACATGAAACTGTTGATCTTACAGAGTAATGATGAACACATTACTTTAAGAAGAAAAGAAGAAAGGTAATGATTTTTTTATGTAGAGAGTACTTACGTTTCCTAACCAGTGCCATAAAGTGATTTCAAATGAAATCAAGGTTGATTTACTTAAAGATTGACTTTGGTAAATTATCTAATTTCTGAGCAGATTCATCTCTGATCATTCAGTGCTACTAAGTGACACACGGTTTGTGATGATTTTTAATAATTTAAGACAGTTAAAGCCATGCTAAATAAAAACTCTTTACAAAATCTGATGTGAAAATATATGGGTGATTCTTTTAACTTTAACAGATAAAGCCAAAATTTGCCAATATTTTAATAGTATTTTGATTTTGGCATCCTATCATCTTTGACTAGAGTTCAGGAATTGTTTGGATTTTTTGTGTGTGTGACAGAAACAGAGAGAGGGACAGATAGAGACAGACAGACAGGAAGGGAGAGAGATGAGAAGCATCAATTCTTTGTTGTGGCACTTTAGTTGTTCATTGACTGCTTTTTCATGTATGCCTTCACCGGGAAGCTACAGCAGACCAAGTGACCCTTTGCTCAAGCCAGCAACCTTGGGATCAAGCTGATGAGCCTGAGTCCAAGCTGGCGACCTCGGGGTTTCGAACCTGGATTCTCTGTGTCCCAGTTTGACACTCTATCCACTGTGCCACCACTTGGTCAGGCTATTTGGATTTTTTGATTTATTATAAACACCTCACTTATGACTACTAGAATGTATGACATGTAGTATAGCATCCTCATTCCTCCCCCCCACACACACTTTTCTATCCCAACAGACATCTACAGTAACATTGTATTTGGTCTGATCAGTGGAAAGGATAACTGTTATTCCCACTGCTTTGCCCCAGTTTTCATCTCAACCTACCTGCTTCCTCACTGTGGGTAGAGTGACCTTTCTAAAGTACCAGTGGTCACGGTAGTCCTCTGATTTAAACCACCAGTGGGTCCTCTTTCCTAATCACATGAAGTTACATTTAATAGCATGGCATAAAATACTCTCTGACATCTAGCATTTCTCTGTCATTCCCATCCCATCCATCCTGCCCCCTCCATCATGCCCCATACTGCAGAGCGATAATGACATCTTTCATTCCCAGAAAATACACTTGTGCTTTGGTCCATGTTATATGTGATGGAACTTCTTTCCTCCTACTGATTGACCTCAATTCTATTCATCTTCTAAGATCTATAGTGACCTTTTCCTCTGTGAAGACTGGCCCTGTCGCCCTGGTCAGTGTCAGGTGGGTTATAGTGTTTTCTTATCCACCTCCACCTAGCTTGATTTTTAAATTCCATTTCTCTTGAGTTCCTCCAGCTCAGGGTTTACTTTGTTGTCTTGCCATATTATCCCTGAATTCCTATAGCTCTGCTGTGGTGTGTCTTACATTTATTTTCTTTTTTGTATTATATCTTCTGACTATATTTCAGGCATAGTTTTTGTTTAATGTGCAAAGAGATTTTTCTGATTTTTTAATTGGCCATTGGCTTTTTTGTTTCCTTTCCCCTTTGACATGGAATGGCTTATATGCTTATACTCCCTTTGGTTCTTCTGTGGTTGTTGCTTACCTGTATATGAGATGTGTTCCCCTTGGGCCAAAACCTTTATTTTGAGAAGGGGAGAAACTTAGTTTTAGCTAGTAAGAATTCTCAATGAGGCAGATTGTGTGTTTGTGTGTATGTGTGTATGTGTGTGTGTGTGTGTGTGTGTGTGTGTGTGAGAGAGAGAGAGAGAGAGAGAGAGAGAGAGAGAGAAAACATGAGGGAGATCTTGGCTTTTCCCCTCTTCATGCACAGTGGGTGGAAGCCAGGGGTGGCTTACTGCACAGTCCTTACCACTTCTCATGTATGGACCTCCTTCTGCAAATCTGACTTGTGTGTTGGGCTTGGGGCAGTTCTCACAGCGAGTACCTGTGAAGAATCTCATTGTTCTGCAGCAGGAGTGAGCTGCCTTTCATGTGGGCCTCTTCTCTCAGAAAGGACTCTCTACCTGCAGCTCTGGGCGTCCTCTCTGAGTATCTGCTGACGTGTCTTCTTGACCTTGGTTGCTACTGTAGTCCATGAATAGAGATCTCTTAGTTTCATAGAAGATGATATTTGAGTGTTTCATTCTTGCTCTTCTAATCAATTTTGAGTTACTTCTGAGAAGGGAGGCAGGGGAAGCCATCTTTCATCTGCTGTATTCACATGAGATTGCATTCACTGTACCAAAATAGGAGTTACAAATGGATTTGATTCTCTAGACAAAGAGCATCTAGAAGATAGGAAGCTTTCTGTTACAGATCTCCATGGCATGGTCTAGGTCCTGCTGCATTACTGATGTTGGGTGCTTTCTACATGCTGAGTGCACTGAGACCCGTTGTGAGGATGGTGGCAGAAGGACAGGCGGGGCCCGCAGCCAGAGGAGTGGCCTTGCGCCTCAGTTACAAGTGAGAAAGGGGCAGCATCTGGAGCCTGTTTATTTTCAGGATGTTACTCACATATGATTTTATGTCTCAATTGTGGGTTTTCATTTTCTCATTTTTAAGAATAACTATTTTTTTTTTTTACAGAGACAGAGAGAGAGAGAGAGAGGGATAGACAGGGACAGACAGACAGGAACGGAGAGAGATGAGAAGCATCAATCAGTTTTTCATTGTGACACCTTAGTTGTTCATTGATTGCTTTCTCATATGTGCCCTGACCGTGGGGCTACAGCAAACCGACTAACCCCTTGCTTGAGCCAGAGAGCTCGGCTCCAATCTGGTGAGCCTTGCTCAAACCAGATGAGCCTGTGCTCAAACTGGTGACCTCAGGGTCTCAAACCTGGGTCCTCTACATCCCAGTTCGACACTCTATCTACTGTGCCACCGCCTGGTCAGGCTATTTTTTTTAAAAGAATAAAAATTATTTTTGTAATAAGTGTGTGGGGAATTGTTTGTTTGAAAGATTTGTTTAAGCATTTAAGTCACTCAGTCTTAGAACCAGGTGAACTTCCTTCAGTGTGAGCTTTTTTTAAATTAAATTTATCAGCGTGACATTGGTTAATAAGATACATAGGTCTCAAGTGTGCATAATTCTGTGATACATCATTTGTATATTGCATTGTCTGCCCACCATACAAATCTTTTTCTGTCCTCATATATTTGCTCCCCATACTCTTTACTACCTACCCCCTGTCCCCTTCCCTCTGGTAACCACCATACTGTGGCCTGCGTCTATGAGTTTTTGTTTATTTTTTCTTGTTTGTTCATTTGTTGCTTTCAGTTCTATATCCCATATATGGAAATCACATGGTTCTTAACTTTTTCTGTCTTAGTTCACTTAACATGATATTCTTAAGGTCCATCCAAATTTGAAACAATTTATTCAAAAAGCAGTATGTACCCCTAAGTGTTATTTACGGTGGCCAAGACATGGAAACAACCAAAGTGTTTTCGATAGGTAGCTGGATAAAGAAGATGTGGTGCATGTATACAATGGAATACTGCTCAGCCATAAGAAGGGATGGAATTCTGCTGTGTGTGACGCTATGAATGGAACTTGAGCAGGGACATTCAAGGGCATTTTGCCACATGTTGTCTATGTCCATTTTCAAACTTTTAAGGGAGAGTATATTTTCTACTGCCTTGTTAAGATACACAAAATTCTTCTATTCTCTGTTTTAGTAACCATTTGCTGAACTGATAAGACATGCTATTTTGAGGTTCAAAGTACCTGTAACACATGTGTCTTTCCTGAGGGGTGTCTTACTTTCATTGTGGGGCAGTAGAGTATAGCCTGTTGGTTAAGGGTTCTGAAATCAGACATTCTTGGCTCTAAATTCAGAAGCCCTCACATCCTGTTGACCTTATGCATGGTTTTAACTACTCTCTCTTAATTTCCTCATTTATAAAATGAGAATAATACCTACTTCATAGGATTATCTACATTAAATATTAAACCCTGCGGTTAAAAAATACTTTTCATAGTCACACTGCCTGAAACCTACCTTCTGTTGCCACTTTAGTAATGTTTCATTCGGAAGTGATTCAGGACTTTAGCTAATTACAGAAAATGCAGTCAAGGCTGCAGAGATGAACTGCTAATAATAGTGGTCTGTTTGTTTCTCTGGAACTGCCTTGCGGGCTCTGTCCATTCAGACACCCCAGCCCAGCGTCCTCTGGGTCACAGACTCCCAGCAATGCCGGTCTCAGAACAAGTCATTCTCCCCGCCACATACACACAACAAAGCATGCAATTTTTAGACTTGGAACAAGGTAGACAGACAAGAGGGGATAGGTGAATCTCTAAGTAACAACATATTTCTGTTTTCACGATTGCACATTGCTTTCAAATGTGTATGTGTCAATCATGAATCTCATAAAAAAACCCCACATAAACCAAGTTCAGTATTATGGTATGTTAAAAAATTAACTTACAAATAAGTAATTTCTGTTACTATTCATAAAGAATCAGTACTTCTCATCTATAAAGAATATGCATATTCACTTTATAAAACTTTAACAAGTAGATATGTTAATATATATGACATATAATAAACATTTTCTATTATGATCAGATGTTTATGGTCTTTAAATGTTATTTCCACAAAATTTAGATCCAAACATATAATGTGTAAAACTGGTATAACACATCTCCTAGCTTGAAATAAGGCCACATTTAAAACTTATTTTAAAATGCTTAATTGAGGTATAACATCCAAACAGAAAAGTTCACATGCCCTGAGTGCACAACCTGATGAATTTTTAAACTATGTGCTTCCATGTAATACCTGGGCCAAGACACAGAATAGTTCTAGGACACCAGAAATGTCCAGTGTGTCTCCTTGTAGTCATTTATCCTACCCGAGGGTTACTACATACTCGCCACATAGAGTAGGTATAGCCCTTTTGGAACTTTAAATACTAAAATTCATTACAGCCTGCATTATTTCATGCTTAGCTTTATTTTTTTCTATATGGTGCTTGTAAGGTTCAATCATATCTCACCTGTAATTGTTCATTCTCATTGTTTCTTATTACTTCATGTCAATACTCTGTATCCACTTACCTGTTAAGCTGTTGATAGACATTCAGATAGTTTCCACCTAGTAACATTGTGAATTGTTTTGCTGTGACTGTCTAAGCTTAAGTCTTTCCATTAGCCTGTGCATTAATATGAATTTGAAAGTAGACCAGGAATAGAATTGTTACATCATACTGTGAGTTTACACCCAGCCTGCTTAGGAGATACTACTAACATTTTTCCAGTGTGCGTATGCCGTGATAAGGAGTTCTACAATAGGTCGTTGTACCCCATGGACCGAGCACAGGCAGCCTCACTTCACAGAGCTTCTAAAATCTTTGAACTTCAAAGGGAAAAAGTGAGGTTTCATATCTATTTTCTCCCAAGAGTCCATGCCAGAATTCTCCCTTTTTGCCAAGAACAGAAATGCATCTATCTCAAGGGGTAACTGGGACATTAAGCCCTGGGCACACATAACCAGCCTCACTGCACTTTTCTCCAGAATGACAGGTGTATACTTGCCTTGTATTGTCAAAACTAAGATGCTCCTTCAAACACTTCTGCACCGAACAAGAAAGATGTGCCTAAAGGTGACTAGGTATAGCCAGGTGAGCATTAGAGCATCTGGCAACTTTTGATTGGCACCTTTATGGGAGCTCTGCTAGCCAGGCACCAGATATAGGTGTCAGTATCTATCTGTCAGAATCTGTCCAGCCTGTATTTCCAGCCTGTATTTCCGGCCTGTATTTCCAGCCTGTATTTCCGGCCTGTATTTCCAGCCTATATTGCCTCCCACAACAAATACCCATAAAGAGTATTCAGTGTCCCTCCATGGAACGTGCCAGCTGGATCAAGTTTATGAGTTACAAAGATTCAAAAAAATCATACAGCCGCCACTGAAAGTATCGTTTGAAATTTTTGATGCGCAAATTCTGTTCCAGTTTCCCCAGGAACAAATGACTATTATTCTATGTCAGTGCCAGGGCTGGCCTTAAAGTGAAGTTCCCAGAGGTTGTGTCTCATCCCGTTTTATCTGAAAATACTAGCAGAGGGGAGTGAAGCATGGATACTGCCCTGTGTTGATACAATTACAAGAATTATTTATATCAGATCAAGCAGTGTGGCTTGTTCCTTCCTGGACCAGCTACGTGTTCTCGTTTGGTAGTTCACCCTCCACCAGCCAGAGAAGTGACCTTCTTACTTTTGCATAAGAATCAGCAAGATTTTGGTTTCCTTTAATTTACTTCAATTAGAAATTCATCCTGCAGTAAAAGGTATGGTTCTCTCTCCCTTTTTGACCTGCCCAGGACATCAAGTAATGGTCTGTTTGGGTTTAAAAGGCCTTTTTTTTTTTCCCTGCATCTGTGTAAGAGCTTTGCTTTCAGTAAAATGATGGATATTCTTTTGGTTTGGTGTTGACAGCAAAAGTTCTGTGTGAGATATAAATTCATGCTACATTCCCACTTATGCCTGGTGATAGAGGTTTAGTTATTCTGTGCTACAAAATGGCAGGCAACTCCTTTAACTGAAGCAAAGTCACCTGTGTAGTTGCCTAAGAGACACTGGGCTGCACGGAATAGGGACCACACAATACGAAGCCGGGAGACAGATGTTGGAGAGAGTGCAACCTAAGGCTGGGCGAGACCAGGTTCCAGATGGCATGGATGTACGGGAATGGGATTTGTTTCTGACTTACCAAGTCCTGATATATATGTAGGAATAAGCTAGTGTGTTCACTCATCTTACAGTATTCTTTTAAGTGAAGTAAATCATATGTCTATATGTATATGTGTCACACACACTCACAAACAAATACACAGTTAATGAAACCCCACAAAATGAACCTAACCATGTAACTGGCATCTTAGTCAATTTTCAGAACATTAAGAGCCCCACAAAATCATTCTTCTGTTCTTTTCAGGCACTACGAGCCCACTACCAGCATGGCTTAGAGCGGAACAGGTTAGTTTTGCTTGTTTTCGAACTTACATAATTGAGTCGTAGAGTAAGTACACTTTCTTAACTAATTATTCTTAACATAATTGTGTAATTTATTTGAATAATTTGTATTTACAGGTTACTCATTTTCATTGCTATATCATTATTATTATATGAAAATATTTTTTTCTACCGTTTGTAGATTTTAAGTTGTTTACCATTTGGGGCCATTACAAAGAATGCCTCTATGAACATTCCTTTTTGTCTTTTTGGTAAATGTGTCAACATCTTTGAGTATGTGCCCAAGAGTAGAGTTGTTGGTCATAGAGAATTGGTTTTTGCATGTGGTGTGGGACAGGGATCAAGATTATTTTCAATGTGGGTATATAGTTGGTTCAGTGTCATTAATGAAGAGACCATGCTTTTTCCAATATGCTTCAGGGTTGCCTTATTTGTAAATCAAGTGGTCACATTTATGTGAGTCTGTTTCATGTTTTCTTTTTGTTGTTTCTTGTGCCAGTGTGTTTCTTCCCTCTTAGTTGGTCAGTGGTTTTCATTGGTCTTTATGTTAGATCTCCTGGTAGGTGTTAATGCAGTTTCTCAGACAAACAGTTAAGAGCACTTGCTAATATTGTATTTCAGACCTGCCAAACCCTAAGCTTGTCACTTGGTAAAGACATTTTATTGAGCATATAGAGAAGCTAGGCAGTCATTAATAAACTATGTTCTCCCTCCCATACTCACATTGATTAAAAATCACAGTCTCTTCTCAAGACTGGGTTGGCTTCTCCCAAGAATGTCATAGAGGTGGATAGCTTTTCCAAAGTGACTGAAATCAGTGATGACTCTTCTAATATTGCCCAAACATTTTATCAAGAAGGTTAATTACTTCCCAGAGGAGATAGTAGATCACATCAATGCACAGTTTCTGTCAAAGACCAGTTTTAGAACAGTTTTCTCTCTATAGATATTATTTTTTCAGCAAACACCTATGAATGCTCAATTCCAAACTCCTAGTACAAATGTTCTCCTTAGGTTTTAAAATTGAAGACAGGCTGTTCTCTGATCACGTTTTATTCTAACTTTAGTCCTTGACCCAGTCATGCAAAAGAGGATTTAAATTTTTAATATATATATATTATTTATATTTAATATATATAATATATATATTATATATAAATAATATATATATATTTCTCTCTTCCTTTTTAGAAGAGTGGCTACAAAGATTATGATTCAAACCAGTCAGAATGATATTGAATGATTTTAGATTATCTATATGTGAGAAATGTTCTACTATTTCAGCAAAAGTTGAAATTATCAACCTGGATCTGAATTTTCCAAAAACAAAACTAATTCTTATGACAAAATTAATTATCAATAGGTAAGTACTTTATCTAAATCACTTTTATTTCAGTAACCTGTTGTTAAAATTATTATATTGGAAATTAAATCAAAAGATATAATTTCATTACTCCTATGGCTGTTGCTAAGAACTCTACCTTGACTAATAAAAACTTTTTAATCTATGAAAGGATTCTTTTGAGCTGTTATTGGAAAAACATCTGTTTATATATTTTTTTTATTTCAAAAGCCTATTTCATGGGTGGTGATCGGACCCCAGATAGGTATCCTTTTCCTTTCTCCTTCAAAAATAAAAGATTAAAGAAATATATGAATTTTACTTCAAAATTTATATAAATTTTCTGATGATAAAGTCAAATTTAAATTTCTTTCAAACTAACCAGCATGGCAGTACATTTATTTTCGCGATATAGAGTTCTCAAATGTGCACAGTATTAGCAAGATTTTTACAACTGAAGTGGCTCAAGCAAGAGCGTGAATCCGCCCTGAAACCTCCAAACGTGCTCCTTGGCCCTTGTGTCTGAAGCCATCTGGACACAATGACAGCACCCTATTTATTACATACAAATGCCTGGATCCTGCCGATGCATAAACAGTAATTAAACACACAAGCCAACCCTGAATGCCAGATTGGCAAGAGCTACCCTTCGAGTGGCTTAACGTTTCCATGCCAATGAGCTGATTGAGAAATTGGCTGGTGATTAAAGATTAATGATTTATGGTTGCAAGCGAGGTTCATTTGCTGCTTCCTGAAATATGTTTGATAGAATCTTTACAATTTTTCTAAAATCCACAGCCTTAGAGGAGTTTATTCTTCAGAAAATATCTCAAATTTCAAACATGGTGCCATCATATAAAATATGAAGTGTTTTAACATCTAATTATCATAGAGAATGCCTCTTTCCCTATATATATACTTTATTTGATAAGCAAATTTACCTTTTTTTGCTTTTTAATATAATCTTTACACTTCGAACATTGGAGAGAGGAGATATTTAGAATTTTATTTATTGCTTTACTTAGTAATTTGTATCTTTTCTGGCTGATCATAGCCTGAGCTTGAAGCAAGGGGGCATGATGGATGAAAAAGAAAAGTAATAAAGGCATTTACAAAGAAGTCTGCCTTTATCTTTGGTTAATCAGCATTTTACTTTTTAAAGATCTTAAGATTTTTTCAGAATTTGTTGGTGCCTTATTCAGTTAAGTGTAAAAATAAAGGAATAGATACTGATGAGGGTTGGTGGGCTTGGGGTGGGGTAGAGTGGAGACTCATAATTTATGCTTCGGATTAGAGCACGTTCTGAGAGATTTTGGAACTTGTTCATTCACTCCTACCCATATAAAGCATAATTTCCTTTGTAAACTCAGAGAAGGACAACTGAAAATATACCTGACCCCTTCACAACCTTAATGGTTCCATTAATACAGAACTAAAGCGATTTATAAAGCTGTTAAAATTATTTCTGCCGTTAAAATAAACTCCAGAGCACATTCCATTATGACTGAAGTAACCCAACTCTGAACTTCTCTGAGTCAGCAAAGGGGATCAATGGGGATGGATGGGGATGGCTGCAGAGTGGGGCGTGGATTAAACGCTTGCCGGGCAGGAAGGCACTTTCTGCCAAAACAAACAGGCTTGTCTTCATTGACTATATCATCTGACCTTCACACCCCTTCCCTTCTGTGAAGTTCTTTTTTTTTTTTCTTTTTTTTTTGGCTAGGGAGGCTAAGCTTTAACAATTGTATAGTCTCTTCAATTTTTCTTAAAACCCTCAACATCAGATTTTATACATGGTTACATTTTGTCTGGTACCTTTATGGAAATGTTTTTTCTTGTTTTTGAATTTCATTTGAATTGCATTTTCTTCCAGAGATAGGTGTTTGCTGGGAGTACCCTCGAAACACAGGCTAGTCATGGTTCCTTCCTCCCAGGTTTACCTCTACAGTGAAGCTCTGTATTGTCAACACCCTGGCTGACAAGTTGTCAGGATGGCCCTGGTTTCTCTACCCAGCTGGGATGAGTGGAAACATATCGTAGATAAGAACCACAAAGCAACCACAGTGCCCGCTGCTTTACTGAACCCAGATTTCTGTTTTCTCATCAATATCCATAACTCTCTGAAACGCTGTTATTTTGTTCTGCTCAATCCAGCAACCTTGGGTTTTAAGCTAGCGACCTTTGGGCTCAAGCTGGTAAATCCACACTCAAACCAGATTAGCCTGCACTCAGGCTGGCAACCTTGGGGTTTCGAACCTGAGTCACCTGCATCTCAGTCCGATGCTCTATCCACAACACCCACGCCTGGTCAGGCAGAATGTTACATGTTAATTGTTAGCAATCACCACTACCATTTATTAAAAGGTGGGTCCTTAGAAGGAAATTATGTTTTTAATTATAATTTATTTATAATTATTAAAAATTATATTTTTAATTTGCCTTTGCAGCCTATTGGATAAGGATGTTTGTAGAAAATGCTGAGTGAATGAGAAGGTGAGGCTCCCTGGGAAAGTGTGTGTCTATGATGTGTGTGTGTGTGGAGGGGAAAAGGGCAGGCCGCTCTTCCATTGTTATGATAGGAAGACAGCAGGAAGTCCAATGGCACTTATGTGACTGGAAGAGAAAGGGAGAAGAAAATGAAGTAGAATGAAGTCTTCCCGATGAGGAAAGATGACCGAGGGGCTGCAGGCAGGGTGTCCAGTTCTTACCACAGTTATTTGCAGGTTTATCCGTCTCCTCTAGTTGCAGCAAAATGCTGAACCTGGCCATGAGACCCAGTGTCATTTAAACCAGTCCAGTGCTTATGGACGTATGAACACTCACTCCTTCTTGGGGTACTTTTTATTGTCTTTATAGTTCGTTACATTAAAGTAAATATATCCTCTAAGATCTTAACACTCTTCAATATTTTTATCTTTAAAATGCAGCCAAAGACAATGATGCTGATTGATGGCAATTAGATAAGATTAATGGCAGTTGTTTAATGGATATGCTAACGAATCCGAGTCCCTCCCTGTCTTAGCTTTCCATTTGTGAATAAAATATGCTCATTATTCTTATAGTCCTGTGTGTGCCTGGAGATGGATAGCAGAATACAGATCTTAATAGCAGATGCTAAATAAATCATGTTTTGTTTTCTATGACTTAAAAGAATCGGACTAAAAGTGCAACTTCTTTTTGTCTTTTTCCTTGAAGTGAGAAGCAGGGAGGCAGAGAGACAGGCTTCCACATGCGCCCAACCAGAATTTACACAGCATGCCCACTAGGATGTGATGCTCTGCCCATCTGGGGCATTGCTTCGTTGCAACCATGAGCCATTCTAGCACCTGAGGCAGAGGCTATGGAGCCATTCTCAGCGCCCAGGCCAACTTTGCTCCAGTGGAGCCTTGGCTGTGGTATGGGAAGAGAGAGAGAGAAAGGAGAGGGGAAAGGGTAGAGAAGAAGATGGGTGCTTCTCCTGTGTGCCCTGGCCGGGAATCTAACCCGGGACTTCCACACACCAGGCCAATGCTCTACTGCTGAGCCAACCGGCCAGGGCCTTACTACTTCTTCTTAAAGAGGTAGTTGAAATATTTTAAATGTTGTCCATTCTAATCCTGCCCCTTAATTGAACAGACAAGCTAAATGAGGACCAGAGGTACCAGTCTTGGTGTGTTCTGAATGTACTGTCTGGCTGGGGGCCCCAACTCCTAGCCCAATGTTTGCCTTTACTGGAAAGTCTATCCCACAGCCTGAGAAAAATTGACTTGCTCAGAAAGCCAATGAAAGGGAGGTCCAGGTCAGGAGTGGACCTTTTTAATCTGTAGTCTGTTGTGAAAAACCATATAACTGAACATACACCTTTCAAATGGAAGTAGAGAGCAATACTGGTCAGAGAAGCCAGTTGCAGGAGGGGAATACAGAGAGAAAAGGGAGAGTAAGGAACGGAGAAGCAGATGGTCACTTCTACTGTGTGTCCAGACTGAGAATCAAACCTGGGTTGTCCTTACGCCATCTGACACTCTCTACTGAGCCACCGGCCAGAGCCCATTCCTACATTCTTTATGCTATATTTTTTCTTCATTCCTCTATGTAATTGTCAATTTCTAGCTGAATATATATTAAGTATTCTTGTGTTGTTTCTGTTTATCCAGTATGGTTTACATGAGCACAAAACCTTTTGGACTGTTTTGTTCACTGGTGTCAAAGTGAAATGATTCTCGTGCAATACCGGGCAAGCCATGTGCTAAAGATTAATTCAGTTTATTCACTGAAGGCTGTTAGCAGTAAAGCACATCGAGAAACTGAATACCATGTGTACTGTAGGCTTAGAAACAAACCTGATTAATGTAACACAGGGTAATATAGTAATAAAGTTGGGATTCCATTTCTATCAGAAAAAAAATATATATTTGCTTCTCTATTGGACCAGAATCTACAAGGGCCAAGTCATTTCACATAATCTGAGCTCTAGTCAACAGTAAATAGTCCGACAATGGCAAGTTTGCTTAATAATTAGAATGTCTTGGGTTGTGCCTGTCAGACACTTTGCTCTCATATGATCTCGAAAGGATGGGCCCTTTTTTGACAATTCAGACACCCAGAGGAGGAACTTTCGTGGAGTAAGTACTCAGTAAATACAGAAATATTTGTGGATTATATGTAAATGTTATCTTTAATTATAGACAAATCTTTTTTTTTAATTTTAATTGATTCATTGAGGTGACATCGGTTAATAAGATTTTACAGGTTTCAGGCGTAGAATGCTATAACACATCACCTGTGTTTGGCATTGTGCATTCACTACCCCAAGCCAAGTCTCCCTATGTCACCATTTATCTGGAGTCTTTATGGTGCTTTCATATGTTACATTTTAGTAGATTATTTTGTAGCTACCAATCTCACCTGCCACATTCCTGGGCAACATTGCTATTGTTGTCTCCCACAATCCAGCTGGTGGATCATGAGTTCCAAGAAGAATTGTCTTGGCAAGTGGAAATTCTGTGGCAAATATATGCAGCATAGTATATACAAGTGCAAGCTTGAGAATATCCCTCCAATTATTTATGACAAGTTGGCCTAAAGTTTGAACAAAATACAGATTACTATAGTATATATTAAAGAAAAGTGTACAGCAGGAAGAAATGTAAATTGATACAACCTTTCTGGAAGGCATTTTTTAATAAAAATATTTCTAAGGATGTCCAGTTGATGACCAGGCAATTGTAAAATTTATGTATGTAGATAGTGGACAATTTAAATTTCCTTATAATTACATTATTTTCCATTGTTTTTCTACAAAGAACAAATATTAACTAATGGCACTCAATGCCATAAAAAATAAAGGCTTATTCTAAATATAGGGATACATTATTTATACGTACACTCTGCTCTTAAGACTATTGACACACTGCCAAATTTCTGTCAAGTACTGGTACTGTGCATTGATAAATGTATTGTTTCCTTTAAATATTCAAATGTTTATATTTGAAATATGTTCCTTAATTTGTTGTGTGTAGAAACACAAGCATGCACATACATGCACATGGGCACACACCCAGTATCAACCAGTGAGAAGGCCCAAGTGTCTGAATGGGACAGAAGAAACTTGAGGGAAAGCCTGTGGTGTCCAAGCTGAGTTACTGGTAACATGCCAATGGTTCTTTCAAATTCACGTTGGTCGTGGAAGATGCTACAACAGGGGAAAATGTGGGGGCATGTGAGGGAAATCGTTTTTCAACTTTTCTGAAAATCTAGAACTCATGTAAACATTTTTAAAAGTTTATTAAAAATGTGTTCTGACATCCTGAAGTACTTTCTGAACTCTCTAGAAAATAAAGGGAGAGAGAGATGGAGGGGGAGAGGGCTAACAGTAGAGAAAGCAATACCTCAATGGATGGTTTCCAGAAAATTTAAACTCATTTTTTCCCATGATCAAGGGGTTGATCAGGATACACTTTCTGCCACTTAGATCCTGACACCAGATTCCGGGTCTAAATGCACTTGCTCATAGTGGTTCCGCCTGGAGGCTAAGGCTTACCTTCTGGAGCCTGATGTGAAACACACATTTGAAAAAACATCCCCCCCCCCCCAAAGCAACACTTCATTTCCGAACATGGGAGTATGGGTTTGCGATGACCCTTCTCTCCAGACACTTCACCCTCGCAGCCTGCAATTGGTATTATCTGGACATTTCTGGGATTGTTTCAACAAATAAGGCATGAATATTCAAGGTAATTGTTTCAATTATCCACTTCATTTTTGTTTCCGTATGAATGTTGTGCTTGGTTTTTGCTTTGCCATGGTTTCCTTAGTACCGAAGTCAAGATGAGCCGTAGAATCTTTGTGTGCTCTTACTTGTATACACGTTACAAGAAACACCCACCAGTTTAATCAGTGCAGTGTGAGTATGTGTGTGTATGAGGTGTGTCGGAGAATATTATACTTTGTCTTCAGGGAGACAGTTGTTCTATTACTTTAATTTTTACCCTTCAGTTTTC